>NC_043758.1:38375642-38723975 GCF_902148845.1 Salarias fasciatus | reverse complement strand
GGCGTGGCTTGGTCGCTCATGAAAGCAGAGGGAGGGCGGAAAAAACCTCTCTCTTTCAAAACTCTGGACACGAGCTTTAAGACCGGCTGAACGGAAGAACGC
Source organism: Salarias fasciatus (assembly GCF_902148845.1). NCBI lineage: Eukaryota > Metazoa > Chordata > Actinopteri > Blenniiformes > Blenniidae > Salarias > Salarias fasciatus. The sequence continues at coordinate 38,723,873 of NC_043758.1, read as the reverse complement.
TGGTGTGTGTCGCCTGTTAGAGGGATGTGTTCGACCGCAAGTCAACAGCGAGTCAACAATAAGTTCATCTCAGAAGTGACGGCATCAGTGAGGAGAACGGGTGAGGGGGTCAGTGAGATGGCCAAAACTCCCTGACTACTTCCTCTTCCTCTTCCTCTTCCTCTTCCTCTTCCTCGTGTCAGTGGTGGAAGGCACAGTGCCCGAGCGAGCGTGACCCCAAATCCCCTACTGTCCCTGAAGCGAGTTCTTCTGCTGCCGAATCCTGAAAAAGAACAGACGTCCAGGACTGAACCTGCTCTGCCATTCATTCATTCACACTGTGTTTTAGTTCCGTAGACCAGAGGGTTCAAAAAGCATGGGATGGACGAATTCACAGTCCGAAGATAAACTGCATTATGTACTATGAACTAAATTACCCATGATGCTTCACCTTGCCTTGCTGGACGTCACAGCCAGCCGACTCTCGGCAACACTTAGACATGTTCTTTCTCACTCTTGATCTAATCAGTGCTTTTTGTACCTCATACATTTAGTTTAATTCAATTCATTTTATTATTCCATAAATTGCCAGAATAATATAAAAACACGATCATTAAAACAATCGATAGCTGCAGCCCTACTAGCATGGAACACTGATGGCCACATGCCACTGAGCTTTATTATTGTGGTTGATTTTTCTCCATCCCAGCCGGTGTGAGCACGCCGTGAGCACGCCGTGAGCACGCCGACCTTCAGCGGCGATGTTCACAGGAGCCGCATTTCTTTCATGGACTCTCACCGTCTCTGAAAATCACACGCTTGAATGCAAATCATTAGTTCCAGCCCTCCATGTTCACCATGTCTCCCTGAAAATGCCGTCCCTGCTCCCTCTCAGATCTCCAGAAAAGCTGTGAACACTCCGTGTTGTTTTCTTCACTCTTCAAACAGAGTAACCTGAAGGTTCAGCCGGAGAGCAGCTGCGTCTCACTTTCAGCTCAGAATGCTGACGTTTTAGCACCTCGGCTGATTTTAGTTTACTTCACAATATTTCATGTGATTTTTAGTTTTGGCTTTACTTCATTTCTCTACCATATGGACACAAAGTGCATTAAAGATGTAACTAAAGAGGAGTAATCTGCATGATGCAAATATTTATTATGTTTCTGACAAATACCTTCAGTGTGAGTGGACGTTACTTCCAGGCAGACTCTTCTTGATATAGATGAGTTAAAAGGAGCATTATTTATTTGAATCTCTTTGTGGATCTGGGGAAGCCCTCCTCTCGTTCCTCCACATGGGTGTGTCAGAGTAGTTTCTCCTGTTCTTGCCGCCTCATGCTCACACACACACACACACACACACACACACACACACACACACACACACACACACACACACACACACACACACACACACACACACTCCTTCCTGGTCGACTCACGGTGCAGAGGAATGTTCAGGAAAACGCTGATTTATGATCCATTATTGATGAACGGTCCAACCTGGACATATCTGTGATGCTCAGCAGTGTGTGAGCTGCTGGTTGTCACCATGAGGAGGAAACAGGTGATGACTTCCTGCGTCCTGACGTCTCTTCTTCTTCTGCCCTCAGAGGGGGCCGAGGGGCAGATGAGCGCCGAGGAGGAGGAGGCCCGGAGGATAGCGGAGATGGGGAAGCCCATCCTGGGAGAGCACAGCCGGCTGGAGGTGGTCATCGAAGAGTCCTACGAGTTCAAGGTGCCGTTTCTTTAATTGCCTCAGTATCGGCCTCATGTTTCCCCCCAAGGGGTCAGGACGCAGCTTCAGAGTCCAGAGATAACGGGAGGGGGGGGCTTCAGATGGGAATACGGCAAAGAAAAGCAGAATGAAAGACTTTAGGAAGGGGAGAAAATGTTCAGTGGGTTTATCCACAGAATAAAGGTTTGAGAGCCGCTGATGATCTGCTGGAGCTATCCTGGAGAGGAAAGAGAAAATTGCAGCTACATATAAGGAATTTTATTTTATTGTCTTTATTACTCCTGTTTTTATGACCTCTCAGTAAAAAGTTGTGCTGGCCTGTTGAACAAAGCCCGCTGCAGCTTTACAGTTTATCACACGAGCAGACAACTTTATTTTAATTAAAAACAATAAAAAAGTGAACAGGTCGACAATCTCCAGGCAGTGTGAGTAAATATGATCTGCTTTCTCAGAGAAAAAAGGTCGAGTGAGATTTATGGGCCAGTAGTTCAATACCAGAGAGTCTTATTGTGCAGAATTTACCTCCAGTCTGTGATTTCAGTCCTGATCCAATACAAACAAATCATTTCTCCTCAAACTCAACAGCAGAGCAGTTTCTATGGTTTTATGGGCAGAGAGGCAACAACACTGAAGCGGGTTACATAACTGACCTTTACTCCAACACTACTTTGAGTGATGGATGGTGCAGGAGTGCTGCTGGACAGACTTTCTGACCAGAGGCGTCCCTCTGCTTCCTGTTGGACCGCCTGCAGGACAAACCGGAGGCGGGATTCACACTCAGATGTGTTGGAAGCAAATAAAAGCAGCTCCACCTGAAATGCAGCCAGCAGCTTCAATCTGCTGCGCCAGGCCCCCGGATCACCGAGGGCTTCGCTTGTAACGAGCTCGCTTTAATGAACCAATCTGACTTTAATTAAAGGAAACACTGAAGGTCTCTCATGTGCGCCGAACCTTTTTTTTTAAAAACAAGGATTCTCAGCAGCTGCTTGGAGCTGATCAGAGAACACCTGAATGGAAGCTGTCTGTTCCAATCAGGGACACTGATGGAATAATGAGGCTGCTTCACGTCCCGCATGGATCAATCAGCTGTTATCAGACAAGAATATAGAAACAGTGGAGAGTGGAAAACACCTCAAAGGTTAAATTCAGAGACCAGATTTTGCTCAATGCATGTGTGACAAATGAAGCGAATGATTTCTGGAGGAGTTCTGATATTTTTAAAAAATCATTTTTAACTGTAGTAAGTATTTTAATTACTGTAATAGTTGTAGTTTTTTAAGAAGGCCCTCTGATGGTGGATCTGGTGGTGAATGGAGAACCAGTGCTTCTACTAAAATCCTTTGTGAGCATGGTGTGTAAAAAAAAAAGAAAAAAGAAAACACAGACTCAAAAAAAAAAAACAAAAAAAAACTAGCTGTCATTGAAATGGTGAAAATACTACAGAGTGGAGACACCTGGAGCTCATTACTTTAAAGCTCGGGTAGACGATGTTGTCCAAAAGCACTTCTTGTCATACTGAGTGAAATGCTCCCTGCCCCCTGGGAGAAGTCAAGACATTATGTGGACGGAAAAAATCTGACCACTGTAGCAGCCAAAGGACAGTTAAATCTCCGACCAATCCGTACAGTCGTTCAACAAGGTGATCAACATTGATGATTCCTGAAACACATCAATCACAGTTGTCTATCAGTAATATTTTACCTACATTTCATTAAAATAGTCTTTTTTCCAGGGGGACAATATTTTATGACGGACTTTGGTTCCATTAGAAACTAGAATTTGGCACTCAGAGAGGCAGACCTCCGCCACAGCTCAGATCAGTCACCAACAACCAGAAGAACAGCAGATATAATCACACAACATTGTGATCGGGGTGTGATCAGAGCCGAGCGCTGCAGCGTGCGGTGCCTCTGTCTGTTGCCCTCTCTCCCTGTGTGTGTGTGTGTGTGTGTGTGTGTTTATCTGAAAAGGAAAACCGAAAAGCAACATAATTAATGTTATTTTACTTCATTTTAATTTGAAAATGGACCAGATTCTCTCGTATTTTCCGTTCCCGACCTCCTGTGTGGTGCGATCTGCTCTGTCCAGCTTTACAGCTGGCGGTCCACGGCGGGCGGCTCGCAGAGAAAATAGAGGAGCGGAGCGCCGCGGTCCACGGCGCGAGCCGCTACGCCTCCTGTATGAACCGTCAGAGAGGTTAACAGCTGTGCCGATCTGACAGCCGGTGCGCGGCGCTTCCCACTTCCGCGTCAGAGGCAGCGCGTCCTGTGAACCAGGCGTTTGTCCCCCCTGTCAGCGGGCCTGCCCAACCATGTGAAAGACTCCCTATCTGTCAATGATAAAGAATCCTTTAAAAACTCCTGGATCCAGACAGTGATCCGGATCATCACCAAAATTTAATCAATTCTAAGTTAGTCCAAGACCCACCTTTCCACAGAGTTTCATTGCAATCCGTCCATTACTTTTTCCGGGATCTTGCTAACAAACCAACCAACCAACCAACCAACCAACAAACCGACGTGATTACATAACCTCCTGGCGGAGGTAAATATTGTCCCCGGAAACAAAGCACGATCGCAACGCACATCCATGATGGCTTTTACCAGAGGTGTTGTCACATTTTGTTGTGTTGTGACTTTTTGCTGCTGAGTTGTGCCACTGGCCCTTCTGGGCCACCGTAGTTCAGTCCGTTGATAGGGTTAAAAGTAGCAAAGCCTCATTTCCTTAATTTAAATGCAGAAAGTAAAATGATTAAACAAAGGTTAGACCAACATGTCAACAGCTCCACTTTGTTCAAATCTGAAAATATGAACTCTTAATCTTCGCTGTTGAGGCGGGGGCGGAGCTTAACGAAACTGGAGCGCACCAACAATTGGACACATCTTTCTTTCTTTCTTCATAATAATGAAAACTCCCCGAAGCAAAAGTGAAGTAAAAGTTTCCCATTAATGACTCCTGCAGTTATCAGACGCTGTGTATTGTTTGAGGATGAATGTCTGAAGAGAGGAGAGGTAAACAAACAACCTGCGTCTCCATCATCAGTGGAGCTCAATATCCCGGCGCAGCGCTGGACTAAGCTGACCCCTGCTGGACGGACGGAATCGTCCGGGTCTCCGGTGATTTGTGGCTGTGATGGAAGAGTCTGAAGGATAATAAACCGGAGTGTGATTGGCACTGAGATTTAATTCTCTGCAGATCAATGCAGGAACAAACAAACAAACCCAGCGCCCTCCACTCTGACGTGATGAGAAATCACCGACGGCGTTTCATTATCTGTGACAAAGCTCCTTCAGCTGCAGACAAACAACCTATCCGCTCATCACTGTCGATACGAATACAATGGAATAAAACAGAATGGAATAGATTTCTGTCATCAATCGGGATTTAAACAAAAACCAATGTTTGTACAGCCGTTTTCTGCTGCAGGTCTCCCCCTGACAGACCTGATCTCCATGTTGGAGGCCTCCTTTAGAAGCCTGTGACCTCTGTGACCTCTGTGACCTCTGTGACCTCTGTGTGTGTTGTTGGTGTGTTTGCAGAGCACCGTGGACAAGCTGATCAAGAAGACCAACCTGGCTCTGGTGATCGGCACACACTCCTGGAGGGAGCAGTTCGTGGAGGCTGTCACTGTCAGCGCAGGTGTGTGTGTGTGTGTGTGTGTGTGTGTGTGTGTGGGGGGGGGGGGGGTATTTCACTCTCTGGAATTCATCTTTTGTATCTTTTCAGTTTTATTCTGCCTTTTTTGAGCAATATTGTATGTTTTTTCTTGTTTTGTGGTCTTCTTGTCATTTCTTTAGCTTTCAGGCGCCTGTTTGACAGAAGATTGTGCGTTCTCATTACGTTTGTCTTTCTGTGGATATTTCTGATTTAGTCTAATCATTCAGTGTGCACATGTGTGCCTCTGTAGCATACATTTAGATGTTGTGTTTTTTAAGTTTTTCTCAATTGATTCCTTCAATTCAAATTTGATATTGTGTGATCCTCTGGTCAATCTGTGGTCTTAGAATATTTTAATGTGTTTATTAGTTGCTTCAGTGTCACTGTGGGCGTTACAGTGGTGGTTTTGTGTCTATTTGAGGATATTTAGTCTTTTTCTAGATATTTTCTTCATTGTTTTTGTGGTTTTTTTGTGTGTCTTAATTTGCAATCTGATCATTTGTTTTGCATTATTATCAGTGTTTTAATTTTGCTTGTTTGATGCCTGTTTCAGATCATTTTGAGCATGTTTCTGGCTGTTTTGTGCCACTCTGGGTCAACGTTTTGTGATTTCTGTTAGCTCCAGCATCACTGAGCTGGTCTTTACCGGAGGAGCATCGGCTCTTTAGTCCTGAACTAACTCAGTCCTGCAGGAGCGTCGCGTCGAGAGTCACTCTGGATCCACAGCAGCAGTGTGTGTGTGTGTGTGTGTGTGTGTGTGTGTGTGGTGGGAGTAACCGTGTATTAAAATCCCCCTTCCTCCAGGTGACGGCGACGACGACGAGGAGGGCCGTGAGGAGCGCCTCCCGTCCTGCTACGACTACGTCATGCACTTCCTCACCGTCTTCTGGAAGGTCCTGTTCGCCTGCGTCCCGCCCACCGAGTACTGGAACGGCTGGGCCTGCTTCTTCGTGTCCATCAGCGTCATCGGCCTGCTCACCGCCATCATCGGAGACCTGGCCTCGCACTTCGGCTGCACGGTGGGGCTGAGAGACACCGTGACCGCCGTGGTGTTCGTGGCCCTGGGGACGTCCATCCCAGGTGAGGAGGAGGAGGAGGAGGAGGAAGAGGAGTGTCTGATGTTATTTTCTGAGCTTTTGTGTGTTTTTTCCAGCAGTTTTGTCTTCTGGGTCGTTTTGTGTGTCTTTGTGGACCTGAGGCGTCCCACACGGCGCCTGCCTCCTGCTGTGAGGTGACCTTCTCCCTCCTCTCCCTCTCAGACACCTTTGCCAGTAAAGTGGCCGCCATGCAGGACCAGCACGCCGACGCCTCCGTGGGGAACGTCACCGGCAGCAACGCCGTCAACGTGTTCCTGGGGATCGGCGTGGCGTGGTCGGTGGCCGCCATCTACTGGAAAGTGAAGGGCAAGCAGTTCCGGGTGGACCCGGGCTCGCTGGCCTTCTCCGTCACGCTCTTCACCATCTTCGCGTTCATCTGCATGGCCGTGCTGCTCTTCAGGCGGCGGCCGTCCATCGGCGGCGAGCTGGGCGGCCCCCGGGTGTCCCGCCTCCTCACCACCCTGCTCTTCCTGGGCCTGTGGTTCCTCTACATCCTGTTCTCCAGCCTGGAGGCCTACTGCCACATCAACGGCTTTTAGAGGAGCCGCGGCGGCGGCGGCGGATTCCTGCACAGCGGCGCACATCTCTTTACTTCAGTCCACACAACAACACACACCTGGTACCACCGGGCTCCCTGCAGCCTGCAGGCGCCCTGGGCTTTGATGCAGGGACACACACACACACACACACACACACACACACACACGCGCATACATGCATATACAGACACACCGTAAGTAGACATGAGAAAACAGATCATTCAGTCAGCGCAGTGGTGAAGGGCGTAGAAAGTGTTAGTGAGGGGCGAGGGAAGTGAGCGGAGAAGGTTTTCCTGCAGAACGGACGGAGAGTGAGGTGACATTGGAGAGGTGAACTGAAGAGGGCGGCGGCCTCCGGAGCGCTGTGAGGCTTCATCTGAAGGCGGGCGGGTTCAGGCTGGACTGACGGAGCCGTCCTGCAGGCTGGTTTTCTGCTCAGAGACCGAACTCCACCCGTCTGAGCTGGCTGAAGGACCAGCCTGTTCCTCAGCTCCCATCGCTCACTGAGGAGGCGGGCCACCAGTCGAATGTTTACAATGACATTACATTTGTTTACTACAGGAGAGTCTTTCTGCTGGCGATGCTTGTCTAACACGGTTCAGAGGAAGGCGGTCTCCACACGCGCTGTAAATAGTGAAAACTCGGTGTACAGACAGAGAGCGTGGCGTTCCTACGGGGCAGATAGAGACGGCGACCACAACAAATACCCCCCGAGACGACAACCTTCAGAGCAGTCTTCTTTGTGTAAAATCTTCTTGCCACAGATGAAAACCAGGCGTTTTAAATATTAGCAAATCTCATTTTATCAAACAAATGATGCGCTGCTAAAACGGTCAGATTCTTTTTGAAGAGCTCCCCCGAACCATTCAGGCTCCTCGCCGGGCGGTCTTCGTTGTGACCACGCCCCCTTCCCCAAGGCAAACACTTGTAAATGAAACCAAAGGCCTATTTTCTGCATGTGTAGTCAGACAAACGGAGCATCTTCACCTTCCAGATCCCATAAAGTGTGTGAAACAGAATGAAGACGACCCGCCTGCGTCCTGCACTGCTCCTTCATGTCCTCCTCAGAGGCACACTCCAGGTCGAAAGGCTTCTCAGTGGAAAACAGATCAAATAAAGTTCAGTGAAACAGTGACAGTTCAGACAACGCCTTCAACCAATCTCCACAGCTTATATTTCTCATAAAAAGCAGGACGGGGAAAGATAACACTAAATTTCTGATGGACATGTATAAAACACAGGAGGACATCGTGGAAGTGTCTTAAAACCAGGGGTGTCAAACACGTTTTATTTCAGGGGCAGAATAGAGCCATGAACTGTAAAGTTTTTCTTCGTCGGGACAGAGTACACGTGATGAAAATGTCGATATTTTCATATATTAACAAGCTCTTACTACAGAAAATGACTCCAGTCTCAACGTAAAGCCGATTTTAATGAAACCGTTTGGTGGGAACTCCAGTGAAACGTTCAGAAACCTTTCCCTGCCGCTGCTGCATGCTCCGTGTTCTTCCAGACGCCCGCTGACAGCACGGCTTCCACACTCGGTGGACAGCAGCGAGGCTGACACGTTTCATGGCCGCAGTGCCAAAATCTCAGCTCGGCTCTGAAAAACAGTCTGTGCTTTATTTTGAAATGTTTCGGTGGCCTGAATGGGAGCCCTTTGGGGGCCGGTTTAGGCCCACAGGCCTTATGTTTGACACCCCTGTTGTAAAACACGGACAAACATGATGCCCCACCCACTTTTCACCGGCCTGTGCAGTCTGAGGGGAGGCAGAGTACTCTGATCAGCCACAGGCTACATTTCTAACACAGATCACCGAACAGATATTTAGACTGATTAATTCGGCCAGACTTCCCTAACATCTTAAAACGAACTGAGTAATCTATTACTGTGACAGGTAATCCTGCTTCCCCTTTGCTTCTGTGGCAGCAGCATGCGCGTTCAGTCATGTTCAGATCCGACAGTGTTAGTTTAAAATACAACCCCCCCCCACCCCCCCCGTCCACAGGACAGACGCTTCAAGAGAGAAAACAAAGGTTGCCTTAAAGTCAAAATGTAGTATTGAAGCTTTCAGCTGTACAAACTGCCCCGCCGCACTCTGCTCCGGTTCGCCCATGCTGTGTGTGGTTTTTCATTTTTCTGTTTGCTGCATGAGGAGAGTCCGGCTTCTCTCCCAGCCGACTGACGCCAGGCTCCATCCAGCTGAAGGTGTTTGTGTTGCGATTGGTAGAAAGCCGTCGATTCTCTGCTCAGAGCACAAGAACAACATTCCCTTATCCAAAAATACTAAAAAACGTCTCTCGTTTCATCATTGTGTTTGAAAATATGGAGCGCTGAAGCAGGAGCTCTGCTCAGAAGCAGCATCAACTCTAAGTTTGGATCAGAAGACGTTTCTTCATTAGAAAACAGGTGAAGTTCCCTGACAGAATGAATGAGCTGCTCAGTATTTCCTCTGACGTTAGCGTGGGCCAGCAGATCTCATGCTGACTCTACTCTGGACTGTCTGTTGAACTTGTTTTTCATTTCTTCAGAATTTTTCAGGCTTTCTTGTTTTAAATCTGGGATTTATTTTATTTGGAGCAAAAGTGGAAGCTGCAGTGTCCAGCCAGTTGTCTCTGTGACCAGTGTTTCCTCTTCAGCGGTGTGTGACTGTCGAGACTTCAGACTGCTCACGGCTGATCAGACTGTCCGCGCTGAAACACGCTTTGATCATAAAAACATCTAAACATCTAAAAACAGAAGGCGGAGCGTTCAGCTCTCACTTACTGTGAAGTCATTGAACCACGTCTGCGACACGAAGCACAAATCTGACATATTCAAACAACAACGACGCTTCATTCCCCGCAGTTTGAATGGATCTGAGGTCCAGACAGCCTGATATCAGACACTCTGAACACACTTCTGTTTGGACACTGCATCAAAAATCTCTCACCCTCAGACGATAAGTGCTATAAAGTGGAATTTGTTACCATGAGAATAATATCTGAATATTTGATTCATCGACCCGAACTAACTCTACTTTGTAAACTTTCTAAAACCGATTTTGTATCTTTTCCTTGCGAATATAGCCAAGATTGATTTTTTTGTACTTCTAAACGATGTTTAGAGTAGTATCCGTATATGAAGTTGCTAGTGTAGATTACCTTGTTGCTGAATTTAGTGGATTAGATTTTGATATATTTTCCACGGCGCGGAGCCTCGGCCCCCCGACCCGCTCAACCCAACTTCTCATTTACTGAAGTGCTGATTTGTTGGCGTCAGCCTTCCTTATGTATATTTTTCCTCATGAGATGATTTATATATTTAGGTATTCACATGATATATCTGAGGATAAGCTGCGTCGTGGGTCCTGGAGGCGAACAGTTCGTAGTTTCAAATCGAGCCGTTTATGTGCAATACGAGGAAAGAAGGTTCATCTCATGTCATTGGCTTTGAGGCGAGTCTGGTTCACGTCTTTATTTCTGCTCAGTGTTTGTCGTGACCCTCCGCCGATGTACAATTGCTCATCCCGTGGTGGTGAAGGAGGAGTTCTGAGTGTACGTAGCATGTTTACATGAAGAAACAGTCTGGAACATTGCCAGTGTGATTGTCAGTCTCGGCCGTGGCTGGGAGACAGCTCTGAGGTGTGTGAGGCCCCCCCTGGACCACCCGCCGGGCCCCGCGTCACATGCCACACACACACACACACACACACACACCTGCAGGGCTGACGTCCTGCAGCAGAGTGACTCCAGACGCACGCCACCCGCAGGCGGCGCCGCAGCCACCGACAGAACTGCCTACAATGATATCCGGACAATGTTCCTTGTTTCCGTGAACTTCTGTACTAACTGTCGGGCTTCGGCCTTTGCTGTTCTGTAACTAGATGTGATTCTCTCCCCCTCCTCACATCCGGCCCCCCTGTCCGGTGTGTGTCTGTGTTTGCCTCCCCCCGTGTGTCCCACTGCATATGCATGACGAGCCCCCGTGTACGTGTGTTAGCAGCATGGTCTACTGTGATGGACGCCTATAGGCATATTTTATCAGGAGGATTCTCCACAGCTTGATTTCCAAACACTCAGAGCCTCTTTGTGAGTGAGTGTGACACACACACGTACATCCACACACCCACACGCACACAAAGCGTGAAAAGAGTCGGTCTCGACTTTGTGACCTTTAGAAGCAGTGAGAAGAAAACCTGACACATTTGCACCCAGTGGCATCCCGGCTCATCTGTGCGTCTGTTGATATGATATCTGTGTTCGTGTTCACCTTCTCCCTGACCCCGCCCCCTCCCATCGACCCCCCCTAACCCCGGTCTTGCTCTTCAATGTGTCTTTCTGTGAAGTTGTTTCCCGTAATGATGAAAATTTCTCTCTGCCTGAATCTTTGTAGAGAAATAACGACTGAGTTACTACGATATCATGTGATAGACATATACATTTATTCAATACTGTAACAAAATTAACTGAAGATGATATTTAAGTTTTTTTATGAAATGCTGAAAAACATTCTTTAAAAAAAAACAAAAAAAAACTTGTTTTTGAAAAACATGGCATGAGGTGTAATGTGTTCCTGAAAGAAAATGAAGGTCTTTAATCAAGTGAAGTCGACCTTATTTAAATATAGTTTATTTATTTTCAAGGTGTGACGTGTCTGGCTCTTCATTTACCCACAAAAACCTCACAGACAGAATGCTACAATAGCCCGAAAGACAATAAATGATAATTTCACTGATCAATTAAATGTTCCTCTTTTCCATGATCTGTCGCATTTAAATGAATTCTGCATTATAGTGTTTTTTGATTTATATACAATGCACTTACCATAATTTTTACCCACATGTCAAATTTGTCTTTGAATAGAATGTATTTTAATATTTAACTATCTATCAAACTGGTAGCGCTTTGATATCATTAGCAATAAATCCACCGAAACGACACGTTATGGAGACATTTGCATTGTGTCTGAAGCTGACCCAGGTGTTACGGCTGGAAACGTCTCCACACCTGAATGAATGGCGTCGGTGCGCGCATGCGCCGTGACGTGCTGCGTCAAAGCGGACGTGACGCGGCCCGCGGTGAGGTCGCTGCTGCTGGTTGTGGCGGTCGAAGCCGCTCAAAAGACATGTGGAAGACTCGCTAATGTCCTCCGGAGAGACTTTACTCAGAGGGAGCCGCCTTTTGCTGTTGGAATCCCCCCTTTGTCTTCCAGTCCGGGCTGACGTGTGTGTTTACTCGGAGCGGAATTGCACATCTCCGGACAAGGTAAGTGTAGCTTAGCGCGTGCTACCGCCATTGTTAATGAGCGGGATGGTGGAAGGCCGCGTCTAAATCCTGGACACAAACCTACATACAGCGTGTGTATTTTATCCATAAACCTAAAATATTATCTGTCGGTTAGTGCCAGACTTACACGTTTTGATAAACGTGCGTTTTGTCATCTGTACGCGGTTCAGTTTAACGTATCTTTTGTGATATCCTGCTCACTGAGTTCAGCACCACTTCACTGTGAGGTTCATTCAAATTGTTTTAAAGCCTGAATGCTCATCGAGCAAGTTAATGATCAGACACGGCGATTGCCCCTGGTAGTATATCGCGTGCAAGACTGGTCACATAAACATTAGTCTGCTGCATGTTTTGTGAATTGGTCTTTGAGAACAAAACACTCGTGGTTACTAAGTAACCAGATCTGCGTCTACAAACTGGAGGCAGTGGAACGCGGTTACTACTTTAACTTTGTTAGATCCTGTGATTCAGTAAACATAAGGTCCTGTGGTGCTGAAGATTTTACCACTTTAGCTTCATCAGATCCTGTGATTCTGAAGCTTTTGCTCTTCAACATGATAAAATCCTGTGATTCAAAAGACATGATCACACAGGACACAATAAAGTTCAGTGGTAAAAGTCTTCTGAATCACTTGACTTTGTGAAGATTTTCATCTCTTCATCATGTGAGCACAAGGTGATTTCAAACGAGACTGCTCTTTATAAATCAGAACCACCTTTCTAATTGAATAAAATCACTTCATTGTCACAAGACTGCTGGACAGTCATACAACGCTGAAGAAAATGTTTGGTCTTCTTTGGCTTTCCAGACTCCTCTGAACAAATATGAAATGAAATTACAACTCTTACTTAATGTAAAATTGTCATTTGATTTAAAAACCAAATGTGGAGGGAAACAGTTTTTAAGGGGTAAAGATAGAAACCAATCAAATGCATTTCAGTAGGACTAATTAACAGTGATTTCTACATTTGGCTCAATCTGGCATGTGCCCTTGGCCCTGATGCTGTTGTTTGTATTGGCGAATAGCTGTAATATAAATTAGGGGTGTTGGACCTAGGTCCTGAAGGGCCACTGTCCTGCATATTTTAGCATAATAAGGAGCAACTGAGAGAGATTGAAAACATGTGGGACAGTTTCCCTCCAGGACCTGGGTTGGACATCCCTGATCTAAATCACAGGTACCACAAGGTGAGACGGTTTGAAAGCTCTCATGAGCTTTTAAACCTCGAAATGAGTCTGTTGTCCTGAGATTTGAAGTTAAAGGTGTGACTATATCTTGCTTTGTTTTTCACTTTGAGAACTGAATGCATGTCCTGTGATAAATGGGTCTGTTTGGTTTTCTTCCAGTGCCTTTCTTATTGTGTATCTAATGTTAAATGATCTTGGCATCATTTTTCTTGTGGCGCCATAGGTAAATCATTATCCTGTTGAATGTCTTTATGAAGTTGTGTGGTGTGTGAAGCATTTTTCCCTCTCCCCACAGCTGAGGAAAGATGGCGTATCACTCCTCCTCCCGGAGCTCTTCTCGAGCCCCAGACTGTAAAGTGTACGTGGGTGATCTGGGTAACGGAGCGGCCAAGGGTGAGCTGGAGCGTGCGTTCAGTTACTACGGCCCTCTGAGGAGCGTCTGGGTCGCCAGGAACCCACCTGGATTTGCTTTCGTGGAGTTTGAGGACCCCAGAGATGCAGAAGATGCTGTGAAGGGCATGGATGGAAAGTGAGTTATTGATTTTTAAAACAAATCAGATCCTCTTCAGTATCATTTCTGAATGGAACCACATTTTATGACAGCGTTTAAACTTCTGTCGTGCCAGATCCTGAGCGAGCACCGTTCAAGTCTGAACCTCTGCTCTCTTTCAGGGTCCTCTGTGGTTCTCGAGTTCGTGTGGAGATGTCGACAGGCCTCTCCAGGAAAGGCCGCGGGCGCCCCAGCCGCCGCCAGTTTGACCCCAATGACCGCTGCTATCAGTGTGGAGACCGGGGCCACTACGCCTACGACTGCTACCGCTTCAGCAAGAGAGGCCGGCGCAGCAGCAGGTACACCCTGAGATTCACACTCTCCGTTCTCTGACAGTCTGTTATTGGCACAAAAGAGGAGGAACTGGAATCAACCTTATCTTCTTTTTTCCAGATCTCGCTCTCGTTCGCGCTCTCGCTCCAGGTCCAGGTCCCGGTCCCGGTCTCGGTCCCGTGGGCGCCGCTACCGCTCTCGGTCCCGCAGTCGTAGCCGCAGCAGGTAGATGGACGCTAAAACACACAGCTCGGTTCTGCAGGTGGAATTCAACCTGCATTTGCATGATTTTAAGGTTTAGTACATGAACCGTTCATGGTTGAATCTCGGCTGTGAACCTCCAGAGGCCTCAGGGAGCTCAGAGTGTTCAGTCTTTCAGTAGACCACAGCATCATCCTGCAAATCTGAGAACCAAGAGAATGGATTCAGATATGTGTTCACCACATCATCCTCCAGCTCCTGTGTGTCTTTGGTTCCCTTCATGCTTTGTAACCACGCTACCTCCTGTTCTTTACCAGGAGCCGACGCAGGTCTCCGTCTTATTCCAGACGCAGGAGCAGGTCAGAACCTTGTTTAAGTTCTGTTGCTGTTCTGCAGAAATAAAGTTCAGTTTTTCCTCTTTTCTGTTGTGCCTCATTCTGATGGATCACTTCTTCTGGCTTCAGGTCTGGTTCTCCAAATCGCTCCAAGTCCAGGACTCCAGCCAGGAGGTGAGAGAGGTCTTAGCTCAGTTCCTGATTCTTAGAGAAGAGTGGAGGGAACGGGAGGTTAAGCGCCTTCATGGTGAAAAGCTGCAGCGGTTGTTCTTTACTTTTTCTCCTGCTTGAAATCAGCGGCATGAGGCACCGCAGTGAAGAATCTCAGCAAGATCAAAACAGAGACAAAAATAACAGCCTGGGTTTGAAGAGCTGCGCCTACCGACTGTAGAATGAGCCCTGTAACGTGCAAGCTGCCATATTTCTGCATTCTCAACATTTATCAGTGGAAAATGAATTACAGTGACAGAATACGTTGTTGAATGTTGCTTGATATTGAGATCAGAATTACTTGAAATCATTCAGTGAAACATTTAACAGTTCATTACTTCAAATTGAATCATTTGATTAAAAGAAATCTGTTTTGTAGAACTAAAAATTAGATTTCTTACAAACGGCCAATGTTTCCACTCAGCCATGTTTCATTCAGAAGATTTTGTTTTAGTTGTGCTCAGAGGTTTACAGCAGAGACATCCCATAAATCCAGTGACATAGTTTTACTGTTGTTGAAATAATGTGCATGTTAAATAAGTCTGAATTCACTGAGACATATACTTTTAAGAAAACTCCTCTCATCTTTCACTGTTGTCACCGTGGGTGGTCACAGTTGGTCTGCAAGAGACGCCTGGTGGAGCTGCTCTCTACAGATCAGTCTTCAGTTGTAACTTGAGTCGGACCTCAGCTGGATTAGTCCGCAGCAGGGTTCCTCTGCCTGCCTCCTCACTCAGCCGTTCTGCACGTTAACTTCCCGTCTCTCTGCAGTCGTTCCAGGTCTCGGTCGCGGTCTGGCTCCGCACCCCGGGGGCGCTCTTACTCCCGGTCACGCTCACGATCTGCCTCAACCAACCACAAGAGGAAGAGGTAAAGCTTCATTCTACTCCTTTTCCTGTTAACTGAGACAGAGTAGACAGTTTGTGATGCTGAGTTCTGCCATCTGTCACTATTGTACCAATTCTAGACATTTGTAATTTGCTCCAGTGAGGTGTAGAGCAGCAGGTTTCAGATATTTTGTTGTTCAGTTGAGGGTCAGTAAGGTTTTTTTTTTTTTACATTAGTTAGAAAGAGGTGGTCCAGCTGCTAAGTAGATCTTGGAAGTGACTGGGAGAGTCATGCTGCCTCCGCCCGAACCCACCCACCCACCGACCGACCGCCCGCCCGGCCGGCCGCCAGCCGCACGACGCTGAGATGGACGACCTCCGAGACCCTCCTGCCTGCTCAGCACAGACATCTCCTGAGGACGGGGTGGGCTACAGGGCAGGGAGCAGCACCCTCAGGCTGATGTAGGAGAGGAGAAGTAGATGTCAGGTTGCAGCTCTTTCCTGTGCTTTCTGTTCTGCGCCGTGACCGGGAGCCTCTGCAGTCCCAGGCCGCCCCGAAAAGAGAGCACAGGAAAGACCACCTCAGCTCAGCCTGCAAACTAGAACTAAAACTTAGATCAGCTGGAGCTTTGTATGTAAATCCTGTGTTCAGGCTGACGCAGAGACTGTTTCTATATGTAAAGATGGTCAGACAATTTTAAATGTTTTCACTTCTGAAATCTGACTTCCCTGTCCTGAATTTGGCTAAAACAGTGCTATTTGAGATCAGACTAAACACCTTTGGTGAGCATCTGTGCAGCAGTTTTGTTTATTTTTCATATTTTCTTTAAAGCGTGTGGTGGGAGCTGAGCACTGCACTGACACCGCAGCTGATCCCAGGCCCAGGGTCTGCCAGCTGGCGGTGTGTACGTCCTGCGGGAGGGTGACTAAGCCAGAAAGAGGTCGACCTACCGACCGAACCCTCCCCACAGTGACTGGGCGGCTGTCTGTTCAACCGACGCACACGCTCAGACGAGATCAGCCCGCGCACACACACAGTTGTTCTACTAGAACCAGCCAGCCAGCCAGCCAGCCAGCAGACGTACCCGAGGGCCGACCCACACAGATCAGAGTTCGGCCTCTTAAAATCCTTTACCTACCTACCAGAACCCCTACCTACCTACCAGCGCTCGTCGACCACTGTCTTAGCTTCTGAAAGTGAAAGAGCTGACGAGAGATCAGTCTTCAAGAGCCTCCCAGCGCAGTGTCTCTGCAAGTTGTAGTCATCCGTCCTTCAGTCCTTTCATCCTTCGCTTCTCTGTACTTGTTGTTTCTGCCACTGTCTCCAAAGGTAACCAAAAATCAACCCCCTGACAAGCTAATGTTGATGGTGAAAAGCACATTTACAAACTTGATATGTGATTGTTGGTGACTGTAAAGCTAAAGTTGAGGCTTTAACGAGCATGTTCAGAGTACAAGTGATGTGTGGCTGCATGAGTGTGTGAGAGAATGAGCGAGTGAAACTGTAGAGATGTTAAGGGGCTGATATGAGGAAGCAGATACATTATTTTCTTCTTGTCTCACATGTTGCCACATCATTATCATTTAAATCTGCTTTTCACTGTTTGTAGTTGTACATTTTTCAGAGCAGAAACAAAGCTAACGATTACTTTTCATTAGTTTGAAAGAATGTTTGTTTGTTTGTTTGTTTGTTTGCCACGTGGGGTTCAATAGAGTGCAGCAGGAATGAGTCCTAAAAGCTCAAAGTAATACGTTTGTATTGTAGTCTTCAGCATTTAAAGCATAAAATGAATCTCTAGAAAACGAGCCAGTAAGTACCAAACACTGGAATTAGAGCTTTCTCTACAGCAGCTTCCGCTTATATTTGGAACAGCTTGAATACAAATGAATCGATACTAAAACGAGGTGACAGTCATAAACCCCAGACTAATTGGGTAGCGGAGAGAGAAAATAACAGGACATAGAAAGATAAAGTAGTAATAAAAACCATTGGTGCAAACTTAAAAGAACAAACAAGCTCTACTGCCACATCCTGAAGGAAGGGAGTCCTTCACACACACAAGCTAGTCTAAGAGAAATCTGGTTTGGAGAATTTTCAGTTTTTGTTCCTAGGTGTGATCAAAAGTCTCAGGACTGCACCGACCGGAGGGGAAGAAGTATCGGTGGAGCTGTCGTCCTGTGCCGAGATCCATCAGCGATACTCGGTTTATCTTCCATGTCGTCAGAATGACGTCGCTTCAGCTTGAACTTCATGTTGAGGAAGAGGAAAACGTCTTAAGGAGCCAAATCCAGTGAGGCAGAAGGACAAGGTGGTTCCAGAAGAAACACTGACGATGCCGTAGTCTTCCCGATGAAGGTTCTACGATCCAGATCTCTGCTGCAGGGACGTCGTTTGACACTGGAAGAAACTGAGTGTTTGACAGAGTTAAAAACTTCCACCAAGCCATGTGTCTTTACACAGGGAGACAGCTATTTGAAATAAAACATGGCGGCAGAACTTTGGTGCAGTCGCAGAACGTTTGAATCACATTTTCAGTTAATATAAGCACAAACCTGAAATAGAAAAGACGTCGTTTCAAGAAGTAGTTTTTCAGAAACACGTGGTTCCTGAGGGCAGATCTTCAGCCGAGACTCTGTTTTCAGTCCTTCAGACTGACGGAGTGCGGCCGGCGCTCTGCCTCCAGACTGACCTGCAGGAGGACGTCGGCCCTGCTGCACCGTGTTGAACATCCACGAGGCGTGGCAGACGTGTCCAGTTGCTGATTATCGGCACCCGTCTGCTTTAGAGGCTGCTCAGTGTTGAAGTGTTGATGTTCCTGCTCTCTTCCATCCTCCCCTGCAGCCTCCTAATCCCGCCCCCTTTCTGTTTCAGTCGTTCCCGTTCAAGTCCAAACCGGAGCCCAACACCAGCGGACGACTGAGTGAAGAAAAGTATTAGTTCCCCCTCCCCTCCCCCCCCCCCCCCCCCCCCCCTCCCCCAGCCCCCTCTGCTCTCTCAGCCCTGCAGCAGCTGATTTCTCGGTGTGTCTGTCTGCTCTCAGTCTCACAGGTTTCCTTTTCTCTCCGTGCAGCTCAGACTTGTCTCGTTCAGTGGAGATGAACTTCCCAACGTTGAAGCTGTGGTTTTGAGCAGCTCACACAGCTGGATCGAGACAGCTGAGCTCAGAGTTTAAGGTTTTAAACTTTGAGAGTTGGATAAATTTTGTCTTTTTTTTTTTTTTTTTTTTTGCACACCGATATGCTTGAGTTTACACTCGGCTGCGTCTCCACTCCTGCCAGGGAGGAGATGGTTGTAGGTCTGCATGCCTTTCAATACCGTGTCACATTCCTGCTGTTTTACAAACCCGAGTGTGGCTGTGTGGAGAGCAGATTCTCCCCAATTTTGATCTATGATTTATTCCTGTGACTTGATTTTAAATGTAAACAGTGCTTGAGTTTGATTTCTGTGAGGGTTTAATACTTTCTTGGTGTTCCTGGCTTCTACGGTAAGACAGTGGCAGTTTTATTTTTGAATAAACTTCTTCAATGTGCCTCAGTGGTTTTGTTTTCGTGTGTATTCTGTGACTGACTGACTGAGCCATCGGGACTGTGTGGGTCTACTGTCTGATTCACTCATGAGGCTCAGCTCAAGTTTTCATTCCAAATGTTTATTCATGTCCACTTTTTCACTGTTCTCAGTGCAGAACAACGAGCAACTCCTCATGATCATGAGTTCACACAGAGATTAAAACAGTAACTCCATAGATGTATAGATATAACATATATATATATATATATATATATATATATATATATATATATATATATATATATATAGAAATATAGTAAAGGGGTTCAGAATATTTTACAGCTATTAAAAATATGTGGAAAATGAATTAGGTTTCCCTCTCCAATGTGCCTGTAATTATAAGCATGCACTAAATTCTGTTATTGTAATGTTTGTGAAATTCAATATTGAATTTCCAGTTTTAATCTTTTTAGTCTCCACTTCAAACTGATTAAACTTTAACTGTGTGGATAAAGCATTAAATCTTAAAAATTAAGGAAAGATTTCACCAATGTTCCCTTGGCAGCTTCATTCTAACTACAAAGATTCTCCTTCCTACAGCCTTCTAGCAGACTGCCTCACATCGCCGTAAGCAGCAACTCATCCGTGTTCAGAATAAAGCAACATGCAAACTCGGTAAATAATTCAAAATGCTTACTTTATGTTTCACATGAAACTAATTTGGTTTTCGAGGCTGCTTGTGTGTCCGCTCATCCGATTGGCTAGTGCCAGTTGTTCGTGCTGATTGACGGCTCCAGGAACGAATCACCGGCTGTGACGTCACGTCAATGGGCGTGGCGCTGCTGCCCCTTTTTTTCTTCGCCTTTCCGTCCATTACGGTTCTTCGTCACCACTCTATCCTTTTTAACCGGGACAACATGGCAGCCTCAGCGGGACGTTACTACAGCGAGGACGGCAGGGCGACGAAGCGGCAGAAGACCGACGGAATGTCCACGGTGAGTCGGTGAACCGCAGTGTGAGCGGGTTTCGTCGGGGTTTCATTCATTCTGGTGTGCGCAGGAAGAGTCACGACGCGCCGCGGCCCGGTGAATCCTCCCCGCGGGAGGGAGGTTTCCCTCGTAACCCTTTTCAGGGTACCATGTGCAAAACACTCCCAGACGAGCTATTCGTGCCTAAACCAGAGTAGTTTTCTCTGAATCTGGCCGTTGGGAGGGCGTATCCACCGGATGGGCCTCCCTCCGGTCCGGCTTTGTTCTCAAGTCGGGGTGTTAGCAGGCTGCTAGCCGCTAGCTGCGCGCTGTAACCGGATAGACGAACATCAGACGACCCCCTGGTTGGTGTGGTGCTGACCCCGTAATCTGTTCAGATCGGCTGTCAAAAGTGTTTAAAGCAACCAGCAGTGCCCTCAGCGTAGCTCCCCCTCGTTACCTAAACTGCCCCTGCTAGCCACCTGAAGGCTAATCTGTTAGCTTCCACGTTAGCATCATAAGTACGTATGTTTGCAGACTTGTAGCCAGATGTTGGCTGGTATCACGAGGGACAGTGGTGCCAAATTAAACATGTGGCCACCTGAACACACTCAGACAGCTGGCAGGTGCATTTGTTTGATCATGTGAGCAGAAATCCTGTTGAATAATCATTTATTGTAATTGTTTTTATTGAGGCTATCAGAAGACTGCTCATCTGTGTGATTAATGGAAAAGTAAGTTTGAAAGGTTGGTGGAAAAATGCGTTTAAAAAACTGCGTCCTCGCAGAACCAACAACAGATTAGTATAACGTTGTTTCATGCATACGTATTGAATATTGTTGTGTGCACAAAATGTCTGTGGTCAAACGTAAGGCTACAGGTCTAAAATTAGTCCAATACAAGATATTTGATGGAATTATTTTCAACTGCCATTGGTCTTTTCTTCAGCAGGGTTTTGACATGTTGCAATGCTGACAGATCAGGGATGTTGTGAAGCAAATTTTAATTTTAGAAAATTTAGACAGTACCTCTTTAGAGACAGCGCTGGGCAACTAGTTGGTAGTGTTTTTGTAATGCAGCTGCTCACTTATGCTCCCATCAAGCTCTTCTACAATGCCATTCTTTGTCGAATCTGCCTGGTGTCTGGCGGATGTCAGAAATGTGTCTCAGCATATGATCCAGATGTTCATGCAATAATTGTTGCCTTTGTGGGGGTGGTCTGTTAAATTTAGAAGGGTGTGTTTGCCAAGCTGCTTGCTCAAGTGCAGGGCAGTTTTCCTTAGCTGTAGTGCACAGGTGCAGTTTTGGTGCTTTAGTGATTCTGAACGCTCAGTAGCCAAAATACAAACAAAGCTTTGGGTTTGACGTCACTCTTGTCAGCAGGAACTTGATCAGGGACATATTTTCATGTCTTCTATGTCTTCCTCCTGGCAGGGCTATGAAGATCCTCATAAGACCCTTCCGTCGGTAGTGGTGCACGTCCGGGGGCTGGTGGACGGCGTCACAGAGGCCGACCTCGTGGAGGCTCTCCAGGAATTTGGAGCCATCAGGTATAAAAGAAAGGTTTCTATTTGAAATTCATCTGATGACTCCTAAAAACAAATCGATGTAATGAACATGAGCTCTATATTTATTGTTTCTTCAGCTATGTAGTGGTGATGCCTAAGAAGCGCCAGGCGTTGGTGGAGTATGAAGACATGAACGGATCCTCCACAGCCGTGACGTACGCTGCAGACAACCAGGTTTACATTGCTGGACACCCTGCGTTCATCAACTACTCCACCAGCCAGAAGATCTCCAGGCCCGGGGACTCGGACGACTCCAGGAGCGTCAACAACGTGCTCCTGCTCACCATCATGAACCCCATCTACCCCATCACCACGGTGAGCCCCCTTCTGTTTTCAGCATGTCCAGAGTGGACCACCAAAAGCCCTGAAGCTGAACAAACTGGAGGGAATTATTTAAAATAATTCTGGTAGTTAAAGTGACACTAAGGAACTTTTCAACCTTAATAAAACAGTTTATTTATCTTTGGTGATGATACATCGACTTACAACTAGCTGAATGCCCCCTCTGTCACGGGCTGAGGGCATCAGTGTTGCTTTCACTTGGACTGAGCAGCTGTGAGGAGAGTGGTCGGAACCCTGCACACTAAAAAACTCCAAATGTGCAGACTGCTTTACGTCATGCGTCACATCATGATAGAACATTGTTTATCCATTAGATTCATGACCATGTCGCTTTCCATCCCTCACACAGCCACTGGAAACAAATGTAGGCGAGTTCAGTCCGACAGCACGCCACCGGGAGCAGCATTTTAAGACGCCACGCGCTAGGCCTCATGGGAACTGTAGTATTCCTTCAGGCAAAACACTACCGCTTTGTCCACTGGCACCGCCAAAATAAACGAAAACTGAAAGTTCCTTAGTGTTGCTTTAAATCTGCCTCTTTTTTTTTTCCTTTCCATGTTAAAACCAGATGTGATCAGAAGTAACGGGTGCTCTGTGCTTGTGTCGTCACAGGATGTCCTCTACACAATCTGCAACAACTGTGGGCCTGTGCAGAGAATCGTGATCTTCAGGAAGAACGGCGTGCAGGCCATGGTGGAATATCCTCTTGTGTGGTCCCCCATGTTTCATTGGCTCTCGTTAGCGTTACACATTCTGCTCTTCACCTCATCATGCAATCGTAAATCTTTGGAGGCTACTGATCCAGTGATCTTTGGCAGTTGTGTCCTTAACCCTGTGCTCACGTTTGACTCTGTGCAAAGCGCCCAGCGGGCCAAAGCTTCACTCAACGGAGCAGACATCTACTCTGGCTGCTGCACGCTGAAGATCGAGTATGCAAAGGTATGAGTCCGTGAGCCCGGGCTGCTTTTTTATCTCTGCGGGATCATAATAACAGGAGGTGGCTCATGCACTTGTTTAAACGCGACAGTTGTATTTTGACTTGTTTTCTCAGTAATCTTTGCACTGGAATTGACCCAGTTGAATCTAATTTGTCGTTTTCTCCTCAGCCCACTCGCCTGAACGTGTTCAAGAACGACCAGGACACCTGGGACTACACAAACCCCAACCTGGGGGGCCCAGGTAAAACCTGCAGCACCCAGCACGGCCCACAGGTCCACAGAGCTCCACACATGAAGGGAGACTCTGCTCCCATGTAGTCTGACTGTGTCCAGGAAAGAGGCGTGGCCTTATGACAAAGTGTTATTTCAGCTCTAAACAGTTTGTCCATGACTGTTTTGTTTTTTCAGGACAGTAACAAGGAAGGATGGTTGGAAAACATGCAGACAAAAGAAAACCTTTTTTTTCCTAAAACTTAAAAGAGTTTTCGACTGTAATGTGTCCATAGTTTAAAAAAAAAAAAAAGGTTGCCAGGTTTTGTTTTTGTCTGCGTTTGCTCTTCCTGCCATCCTCACACTGTTTATTCCTGTTTGCATCTTTTTTTAATTTCTGTAAACATACATTTCAAAGTTGATGGATATTTGCTGTATTTGCCTCTAAGACTGATCCTGGTCTTTCCTGCTGTCATCAAACTCGCATCAAGTCAAAGTGTCAGAAGTGTGACGGGGGCCGCAGAGCCGCCGCTTCGCAGCCGAAGCCAGTTGGACGTAAAACATTGAGCCTGCCGTGCGATTGGGCCGAGAGGCGATGACGGCGGTGCAGATCAGCATCAGTCCAGAGGCCGTCTGAAGTCTGTCACCTCTGCAACAAAAACCCCAAACATGCGCAGGGTTGTTGTGCTGAGAGGGAGAGCAGACACACGCTGACAACATCACCACCACTCAGCAAGCGTCATCTCAACCTCCCACTGCGACAGTCATACAGAGGCAGGACGCCCCCGAGACAACACCCACGCCACATGCCGATGTAGGACTGATTCCCTGCTGGGCTCCGTGTGGGCAGCGCTGGGCACTGAGCTACACTCGGGCCCTCCTCCCTCCGCTGCGTCCTCTCACTTTGAGACACACTGAAGCAGGCCAAAGCCTGTTCCCACAATGCTCCACTGTCTACACCGTCAGGAGGCTGAGCCCAGAGGACACAGCATCATCCAGTCAGAAGGTAGAGACAGACGACGCATACTGACACTGACCAATCGGCCGAGAGCGCACGTTGTAAAGGCCGCCGCTCCGCACTAAACAAGCGTCACACCTGCCCGACACCTGACGGCGTCCAGCCGTAGCCACTCACACTGGAGTCGACACGAGACAACTGATGAAGACGAGACACTGCTGACAACACCGAGCACATCCTGATTCACCCTCCACATGGAAGTCAGCTTTTTCTCTCTCACTCTTTCTCCTCATCTCTACTCCCTCTGAATAACGTGCCACATGCATCCCTGTTTAGCTTTCCCTTTTGAGTTTCTGAGTGATGACCTTCTCGAGAACCTGTGTAACGCCTTCCATGTGATGCAGGTTTGGCTCTTTGGGGCTAAGAGGAGCCAGCTTCCCAACTGAAATGTGCTCTATGGCAACCTCAAGGCCTCCCTGTGGGCGCTAAGTGGACTTTTCCAAAAAAGGAACAAACAGGATGGAAACCAACCAACCGTCTGACCCCCCCACTGGGCCTTTCAGCTTGATAAAACCAGGAATCGCTCCTGAGCTGGAGAGTTGTTTCCCCCAAAAGAGGAGCAGGATAAGAGTAATGGATGAAATGAATTGAGTGGAGAGTGGTGGAACTGCTGCAGCAAATGTCTTCTCCCTCTGTGTGTAAACATGCAGTAAGTAAATCCAGACCCTCCTCGGGGAACATAACTGCACAGCACCACATGACCCCAACGCCCAGCAACCAACATGGCCACACAAGACAGACACGACTCCATGTTTTCCCTCACAGGGGCTTAAGCTCCTTCTTTCTGGAGCAGGCTGGTGGTTTGTGTCTCAGCTCGTCTCTAACGTCACTCAGACCTGCTGTTTGTTTGCTACGTGTCTCCGTTTCCTCTGTTGGCAGCTTAAAGCCATCAGACATCTCATCTGTGTGGTCTCCTGGACTCCTGACAGTTACTTACTTGCATTTCTCACAAATTGAATTTGCTAGTTAATCTGGAGTAAAGAGCGTGGAGCTGCTGGTCCACCGGCCACAGTGGCTGCTGGGACTCAGACAGCCTGGTCGACGACCCGCATTTTCACAGTTCATTTGCTAGATTTGCCGTAAATACGGACAGAGCTTGTCACCAACGGTTTTTTGACACTTACCAGGGGTCAATTGAGTAAATTTGCGAAGTGAAACTGTCACGTTGATTAACCTGGCATCCATTCTGATTGTGTATGATTGTTGTGTACCTGTACAGATGGTGATGCAGATGGCAATGGGAGCAGTTCAGGTGTGTGTGAGCGTACCAACTTCACTCTTGAGTTTTAGACACTTGTGATATTGATTTGATATTCCCTCCTTCCCCTTCACCTCCCTCATCAGAGGGGGGCCCTGGTGGTCCTGTGGGGTTGTATGTCTGAACCCTGCAGGACCAGCAGCAGCACCCCCCCCCCCCCCCCCCCCCCCCCCCCCTTGCTTTAGATCTTAAGCATCCATCATCACCTCCACCCCCCCCCTCCCTGACTTACTGAAGGCCTGGTCTTTGTGGGTGTTCTTGGATTGAAGGGGCTTGAGGTGAAGGCCTGTGTTTTGTCCTCTTGCCTCCTTCAACACCTTTCCACTGACCAAGGACAGTCACCAAGACTCTGCTTGTTGTGTCCTGTCCAGGGGGTGGGGGTGGGGGTGGGGGTGGGGGTGGCTGCTGTGACTCTGACTGGACGGATGAAGCTACCTTGACATGCATGACGAGCTTTGAAAAGTCACCTCACCAGCTATGCAGACTCTTACTGGCTTCAGGCTGTCAGTTTATCACAGCACACGTCTCGTCCTCCTGCATCCCATTCTCATGTAACCCCCCCCCCCCCCTCCCACCGTCTGGTTTCCGGTCTGATCATGTTTCCGTCTATTTGTCCACCTCTCCCCTCTTCCTGTAGAAGATGTGAATGCCAATCCCAACAAGCGCCAGAGGCAGCCCGCCCTGCTGGGAGACCACCCTCCAGAGTACGGTAAGACGGGAGTTTGTCTCCGTCACGTCGTCCCGCCGGAGCTGAGCTGACCTCCGCCCTCCTGCTGTAGGAGGTGGATATCACGGCTACGATGACAGCTACGGATCCCCGCCCTACGAGGGCCGCCGTATGGGGCCGCCCATGAGGGGGCGTGGAGGGCGGAGCTACGGCCCCGGGTACGGACCTCCGCCCCCGCCGCCCGGAGAGTACGGCGCTCACGCAGACTCTCCGGTGGTCATGGTCTACGGACTGGAGCCGGTCAAGATGAACGCCGACCGCGTCTTCAACATCTTCTGTCTGTACGGAAACGTGGAGCGGGTCAGTGTGTACACACACACACACACACACACACACACACACACACACACACACACACACACACACACACACACACACACACACACACACACACACCATGTTAACGTACTGTGTGTTCAGGGCCGCTGCTAACCGTCTGTCTCTGCAGGTGAAGTTCATGAAGAGTAAGCCGGGCGCCGCCATGGTGGAGATGGGAGACTGTTACGCGGTGGACCGCGCCATCACTCACCTCAACAACACCTTCCTGTTCGGACAGAAGCTCAACGTGTGGTGAGGCCCTGCTTCCTTCTGCCTCCGGTGTGTGTGTGAGCCCTGCTAACCGGTGCCGTCGGCTCCTCCAGTGTGTCCAAGCAGCAGGCCATCGTGCCGGGTCAGTGCTACGAGCTGGAGGACGGCTCCAGCAGCTTCAAAGACTTCCACGGCTCCAGAAACAACCGCTTCACCTCCCCGGAGCAGGCCGCCAAGAACCGCATCCAGCACCCCAGCAACGTGCTGCACTTCTTCAACGCCCAGCCGGACGTCACCACGGAGATCTTCACTCAGGTGAGCCCGAAGCGCCGATTCAACGAACCACGCTGTCTGTCAAGGTGGAAATGACGGCTGTTTCTGTTCCCGTTTCCAGATCTGTGAGGAGATCGGTGTCAAGAACCCCGTCAACGTGAAAATGTTCACCGGGAAAAGTAAGTGTTGATTCAGCTGCTGTGGCTGAGGGGGAGTCTGGGCTTCTCCGGTGGTTTCCCTTCAGAAGACACTTCATATCTGAAATCCAGCTTCCACTCAGCATTGTCCTCATTGCACCACCAGGTGGCGCAGCTCCCAGTGACCGCAGCGCCTCAGGGCTGCTGGAGTGGGAGTCCATCAACGACGCCATGGAGGCGCTGGCCCTGATCAACCACTACCAGATGAAGAACGCAGGTGTGTGTGAGGCCCTCTCATTGAAGCTCTGGAGTTCACCGCCTGACCGAACACCGGATTTCACTTCCTGCCTCAGTCAGAAAGTGATATTTAATGGTGTGTTTGTGTGTTTTTTTTGCAGGAGGTCCGTACCCATACACCCTCAAACTGTGCTTCTCCACCGTTCAGCACGCCAACTGAGCCCCGGAGGACCGCCACCCGCCATTCCCAAGTTCACGCTCAAATCGACCATGAATGCAGAAAATACACCGGGGTCAAAGTTCAACAGCTCACCGGCTCAAATGCGACCTTCCAGAGTTCAGTTGACCCTGTAATTGTTTTGTAATTGGTACAAGAGGCAGACCTGTCGTGTTTTGATACGTGAGCCCCGCCTGTGGTTTGTAGACTTTCAGGTTTTGGTTTTTTTTTTTTTTGTTTTTTTTTTTCTTTGTGTGTGTGTTCGGCGTTGAGTTGACCTTCTGACTTTTTGTACGGAGCTCTTGAGGAACCTGTCAGAGTTTCTGAATCAGGCAGTTTGATGCTGGCTCGACTCGCCCGCAGTGAACGTGACGCTTTTGTAAACTTTTAGGATACAGCCTTTTTATTTGAAACGCCGCCCGTCGAGTCCTGCGTCTCCGTCTGATCTGCAGGCAGGAGAGGGTTTTTTGTTCAAACAAAATAAATTAAACCAAAAACTAAAGCTGCTCAGTGTGTCTCGTCTGAATTCTTTGTTTCGTTGAAGGTGTGCTGACGTTTCCTCTGAAACTCCGTCACTTCGCAGCCATCGCTCCAGTTCCTCTTCATATCTGCCGTCATCTCCCTGAACTCTGGCCTCATTAATCACTTCCTCATCGAGGCTGTTCTTCCTGAAGGTGTTGCTGCAGAGTGTGATCGTCTCAAATGAAAACATCCTTCAATACTTTGACAGCTTCAGGCTGAATCACATTCCCATGCGACTCTGACCCTTTTGCTGTTTAATAGCTCTGATGATGAGATATTTCTCACTTTGAAGTCATGAAAACACAGTATTACAAGGTATTTGTATATTTCTTGAGATTATTAATTTCCTGTTCATTATTTACCAGACACCACAATTCTTCTAAATGTGTTTATTGTGTCATGAGGTCAGAAGAGCCTGACGGCCAGCATTGAGGTTTCTTTTGAGATTGTCTGTGATGTTTCTACTGGGAACGGCTGAGCTCTGTTTCTGAAGCACATCGGGGTTTCGGTTTCCAGAGGATCGGTCACGCAGCAGAACTCCCGTACAGAACGGTTCCTCTCCTGCTGTATGGTGATTACTGGAATGCAGGTCACTTCGTAAACCTCCACCTGAGCTCCTCTGTGTTTATAGTGATCGGGCGGAGCGCCGTGCTGTTAAATATTTACCGAGCACTGAGTGCGGCTGAGGTGGAGCAGGATGAGGACCGGATCTTTGGACTCCTCACGTCACTGCAGCCTGAACGGCTCTGATGGACGCATTAATGAGAGCGCCGTGTGAAACATGGACTTTCTCCCAGTCTACAGACTCATCTGGTGGTGCCTCGGTCTGCAGGTAGGAGCCGGCTTCACCGTCGGTCCCTCTGTGGTTCCCTCCGCCGTCTGACAGCCGCCCTGTGCCTCCCATGCAGACGGTGTGGGCCTTAGACGAGGTGACGCTGCTGAACCCTCCCGCCGAGGCGCTGCCGGACCAGCTGCTGGACGTCCTGTACTCCTGCGATGAGCCTGCCACGGTGCGGCTGGACTGCGTCGTGTCTTTCGAAACGGGCGGCACGTCCACGCTGCTGCTCAGGCAGTGGAGCTGCATCCCCGGCGACCCCGAGGTCAGGACCGTGAGGCTCAACCTGCCAGACTGGCTGGTGTACCGAGACGACGGGGTCGTCTCAGACTCCGATTGGGTGCTGAGCTGCATCCTGCGGGCCTCGCTGAGGTCCGGCGGGGACGCCGTCACGGCTCAGGATGTGGCGGCCCTGCAGCCCAGACCGTTCTTCAGCCGGCCCGTCAGGCGGTGGCAGCGGTGTGTGGACTGGGGTCTGCAGATGCTGGAAACAAGTCGGCAGCTGCTCCTGAAGCAATGCCCAGTGGAGCAAGGTAACGCATCAAAACACACACACACACACACACACACAGCAGGCGTCCGGTCTGCAGTCCTGCAGTGCAGACCAGAACACAGACAGTCATGCAGCACTTTAGGCATCACCATGGCAACGAGCTGGGCATCCTGTGCATCCACTGTGCTTTTTGAGCTGATGCTTCTGAATTCCTCAACGGTTTGACAGTTTTCAAAGTTCACGCTGCAGACTCTCATACCTCGCAGAAACCGTCCAGTTGCTGTCGTGGATTTACGCCTCTACGGGAGAGAACTTCGGCGTGACCCGGACGCTGGAGCCCTTCGGGAGTGAGGCTCTGGAGTTCCTGAGAGCCAAGGACGTGGCCTCTCCCTGGTAATCAGTGTGGTGTGCGTTGCTCCTCTGCTGTGGCGGCGTTCCTTCATCCCGTGGCGTTGTGTTGACCAGGTGTACGTTCACCCTCTGGATGTTTGTGACCAAACACTGCGAGGAGCGACTGTGTGGCGTGTTTTACCACATCGACTCTTATAATGACTACAGCACTCCAGCACTGTTCCTCAAACAGTCAGGTACCTTTCACCACCTTATTTACTCGTATCCTTCCATCGTCTGAGCTGGAATCACTCCTTCCTTTGCAGGCCAGCTCCACATCCAGCTGACGGGAGCGTCTGAGGAATCCTCGGCGTTTCTCTCTCCGTTCAAAATCCCTCTACGTCAGTGGTGCCGGCTCTCTGTGACTCTGCAAGGACGAACAGTAAGCAGCCTCCTGTCGCTCCCAGATCCTGCCTGAGAGTCACGAGAACGCTGAAAACAAAGCCTGTTTTCCTCGTAGGCGAGCGTCTCCATGCTGTGTCTGGACGGAGAGCAGAGGACGGAGGAGAAGACGGAGCACACGTGAGTGAACCCGGTGGAGCAGGTCCTCTCGGCGAGCCGCCGCTCAACCAGCCTCCCTCTCCAGGTGCAAACACGACGTGGTGCTGGACGACACCGACGGATACTTCGTGATTGGTGGAGGGAGCTATGTGAAAGGCGTGGAGGGTTACTTTGGACCGGTCCAATACTTCCGCAGCAGAGCGCCGCCTCTCAGCTCGGTAATACCACTACTGTACTGCAGCCCACAGCTGTAACAATAACAGCAGTAACTAAAATCATTACAGCATGATAAATATCACGAGACATTAGCATTAATATAGTAATTACAGCGCTATCATTAGTGCATGATTAGATTTGAGTGCTCATAGTAATGAGCATTTCTACAGCACAGAAGAGGAAGTAAAACATTTTTTACATTAAAGAGCGGACTGGAAGACATGTGAGGATCAAACTGACTGCAGGTTTGTACAGAATGTCATGAAAATCCCAATAATGTTTTGAGCAGCCTTCTCAGTAGCAGATGGAGTCTGGTCAATACGGATTAGTGAACATTTTGGAGCTCGACACAGAAAGCTGCTGGAATATGTTCTACAGGTGCTCCGACGCTTTGAAACAACAAAAACAAATTGATTCTCACCAAGCCCATGTGTTTGACTTGAAACATGTTCTCACTCTGCTCCTGCTCCTCAGGTTGCCAGATGAAGGTTTTCTTTAACACAGTAAAATAAAAATGAAAGCAGAGACCTGTTGAAAGCCAGAGGACCTCGCACGTCAGCAGCAGGACTGACGGTTTGTTTGCTCCTGCAGCTTGAAGCTGTTCTTCCACGTGTTATCGAGAGCGTGAACCTGACCGGATGGCTGCACACCTGCCAGGACTTCAGGCAGCAGATGAGTGTGAGGCTCAGCGGTTACTCCCTCAGGGCCAGGCGGAGGACGGAGTCCGGCAGTAAGCCTTTACATCCACCAGATGGTGACAAAATCACCGGCATCTTCACTGAAGGCTCACAGCTTGCTGTTGTTCCAGGAGTGTGTCCTGATGTCCTCCATGAGTGGCTGGAGCAGGAGAGCCGGCCGCCACTGCAGTGTGAGCAGTGGGAGTCGGCTGCGCCGCTCAGACGACCTGCTGCCACACTGGCCAAGTCACTGGCTTTTAAATACGGTGAGACAACACAGAGCGGTGTCTTCGTCCTGACATCCTGAAACTGAAGGTCCCTGCACCACCCTGCTGCACCTGAATTCTTCTGTTCAACACACAACATGCATTAGTATCTTCCACACACACATGCCATGAAGCGGAGGGTGAGCTGCTGTTGTGGGTTTCAGGGGGAAGGCCGGTGGGTCTGCCGGCTCTGGGCAGGGCGCTGTACTCCTTATCGCTGCGGAGGCTGAGCAGGGCCGGCGGCAGCGGCCCGGTCCGCAGAACGTTACCTCTGCTGCTGCAGGCCGGCTGCCTGGCCGACAGCCGGGCGCTGTACACGTCGTCGGTGCTGCTGGGCACCGGCCTGGGAGTCCACCGGCAGCCCTGGAAGGTGAGTTCCGCCGGGTCGGCCGGAGCTGAGACCGAGGCCGTGATGAAACCCTGCTCTCCCTGCCTGCCTGTGCTTCCTGCAGTCGTGGCTCCTGGCCCTGCTGGCCGCTCAGAGCGACCACCGGCTGGCCCTGCTCCACCTGGGCCACCTGCACCAGCAGGGGCTCCGCGGTCTACCCTCAGACCCAGACCTGGCCTACGCCTACTACGCAAACGTCGCCAAGCAGACGACCTTAGATCGTCACAATCACACGGCGCAGCAGGTAATGCAGACCTTTACCACAGGGGGCGCTGCAGTGCAGCCAGTTCACACCCGTTCGCTCTCCCGCCTCATCAGACTTTCGTTGAGGCCGTTTACCTGAACGACGACGAGGATCTAAACCTCCAGACCAGTGAAGACCACCACATATTCCAGTGGCTGAAACTCCAGGCCCGACAGGGAGCAACGGAGGCCGAGGTACCTCAACGCACCGCTGTCTGTGTTTTGTTTTTTTGTGTTTATTTTTTTGGCTGTTTTTATGAAAAGACCTTGAGGAGCACATCTGGAAACGCCCGTCTGCAGGACGACCACGCTGTGTCACTCACGCCTCACCTTTCTCTTTCCAGTGGGACTTTTATTTACCCCAAACAAACAGCTGTTTGCCTTTCAGTTAATGTTCCTGCTTCAGACCTCACGTTCAGCTGCTGTTCATTAACTCCCACTTGGTGTGACTGTTTATTGGCTCCCCAGGCTCTCCGCCCACAAATTCTTAAAACACTTTAATTTGTCACCCTCTTTAAGGACACTCTGAGCCCACTCCGGCGTTTACCTTCAGCACGTGGAGATCTTTAAACATCAGATGTTTTCCTGACTCTAGTTTAAGTGAATGAATTGTGACGACAGACAGACTGAACCTTCTGGATCCCTGTTTCAGCGAACCATCGCACGCATGCTGTTCTGGGGTCAGCAGGGAGTGTCTCCCAACATCCAGGAAGCCGTGAGGCACTACAGGAGAGGGGCTGTGCAGTGGAAGGACCCGGCGTCCATGTACGACTACGGCATCGTGCTCCTGCAGGTCAGACTGACCTCCAGCTTCAGCACGACACTGAGGTGCAGCTCCGTCCACTTCCATTCATGGTACTGTCGATTTCCGGCAGGGACACGGGGTTGAGCAGGATGTTCCTAAAGCGGTCATGTTCCTGAAGAAGGCGATGGAGCAGGTTTTGTATGAATACCCGTCAGACCGGAGCACAGAGAGCCAGCTGCTCTGACGGCAGTGTGTCCCGCAGGGCTTCGTTCCCGCCATCAACGCCCTGGCCTGGTACTACGAGCAGCACGAGCAGGACTACGAGCGGGCGGTGCAGCTGTGGGAGCAGGCGGACGTCCTCGGCTCTCCAGAAGCTGCTTTGAATCTGGGCGTCATGTATTCTCGGGGCCTGTATCCCGGAAAACTCTCCAGCCAGGTTTGTTTAGCCATAAAAACACAATCATGCAGCGTGAAAAAACACTCCAGACGTCTGATGTGTTTGGTCTCTTTGGCAGTACATGGCGTACAAGTACTACCTGAAGTCTGCGGAGAGAGGCCACATCAGGGGGGCGGTGCAGCTGGCTGACATCTGGATCACCGGGATCCCCGGCCTCGTACGGCGACGTCCCTCAGACGCCGTCCTGTCAGCTGCCGGTCATTCTGAGTCTCTTCTGTCCACAGACAGGAGGCCTGGTGTCTGAGATGTTGTGTCTCTGACTGCCTGCAGGTGGAGCCGGTGGGCGGCCGAGCACAACGGGTACCTGGGCAGCGTCCTGCGGCGAGCGCTGGACTCCTACCTGAAGAACCACATGTGAGGGTTGCTCTCCCGCCACGTGGCGCCGCCGCCGTCCAGATCAAGCCGGTCAGGCTCTCACTCTCTGCTGCAGGTTCAGCTCCCTGCTGCATTACCTGATGGCCGCCGAGGCGGGGTTCGCAGCCGCGCAGTTCAACGTGGCGTTCCTGTGCGAGGAGAAAATGGTGAGAAGGTTACCGCTGCAGCGACGTCCGGACCGCCCTACTCCTCCTCATCCAGCAGGACGTAACTCTGTTCACCCTGCATCCTGACAGGACGGCATTCTGGACCCGGGCTATGCGTCGCGGTGCATGTGGAGGTTTTACAACCTCACCATTCAAAGTGGAAATCCCAACACTTACGGTATGCGTGCTCCATGCACACCCTGAGTCCAGCTGTGGACTGTGTCTGACGGTTTTGTGGTGCTGTCGCTGCTCCAGCCTTCATTAAACTGGGTGACCTGCTGTACGAAGGCAGTGAAGACAGACGCTCAGACCTGCTGTCTGCAGCTCACATGTACGCTGAGGCGGCGCGAAGAAACGACCCCCAGGTGGGTTTCAGACCTCTGCTTCTGCACCAGTTTCTGTTTGAAGTGTGTTTCTGGCAGTGCGCCTGAAGCCGCTCGTCTCCTGGCCTCCTCAGGGCTGGTTCAACCTGGGTCTCCTGGTCCAGGAGGGCTTCAGGCTGCCGCTGTCTGTGCTCGCTGAGCTCGGCCTCTCAGACCTCTACCTGGCCGACAGCACTCTGCTTCTCACTGCTTTGTACAAAAGGTGCGTCTGAATAGTTTGTGCATCAGTTGTTATTTTGGAAAATAAATGTGTGTGAGAGAAAAGATGTGTCCTGTGATCACAGGTGCAGAGACTTGGAGGACTCGGAGTCATACCTGCCCTGCAGCATGGCCCTCTTCTCTGTCTATCTACAGTCCTTCCAAAGAGACTACAGTGCTGCGGATAAGGTAACACCAGGATAATCTCCCTCCAACATCTTTTACCTCTGATTCTCAGCAGCAGTGTGGTTTTGTTGATTGTATTCCACTAAGATTGATTGATTGACGGTTTCTCCCCCAGTTGTCCATGGCCGTTGCTGTGGTTGCCGGTCCAGCAGCCTTCCTGCTCGTCCTTGGGGCGCTCCGGGGTCGCTTGCTGTCTGGATGACGGTCCTGTGAGGGAGTCTGAAAGACCAGCTGGAAGGACTGAGAGTGTTCTGCACCTAGATTATCACTGTGAAAAAGAAAACGGTCAGATGTGTGTTTTCCTGTCTTTTTTACTCTTCTGATGAGTGTTTTGAAAGTTTATGTGAGTATTATTGAAGTTCAGCTTCACTTAAAGTGAAGCATTAAAGCGACACTAAGGAACTTTTCAACCTTAATAAAACAGTTTAATATCTTTTGTGATGATAAATCGACTTACAACTAGTTGAATGACCCTCTGTCACGGGCTGAGGGCGTCAGTATTGCTTTCACTTGGACTGAGCAGCTGTGAGGAGGGTGGTAGGAACCCTGCTCACTGAAACACTCCACATGTGTGGACTGCTTTACGTTATGCGTCACATCATGATAGAACGTTGTTTATCCATTAGATTCACGACCTCGTCGCTATCCGTCCTTCACACAGCCACTGGAAACAAATGAAGGCGAGTTCAGTCCGACAGCACGCCACCGGGAGCAGCATTTTACCACGCCATGCGCTAGGCCTCATGGGAACTGTAGTATTCCTTCAGGCAAAACACTACCGCTTTTGTCCACTGGCGCCGCCAAAATCAAGGAAAACTGAAAGTTCCTTAGTGTCGCTTTAAAGCCTTTGAATGGTGACAAACTCTTGAACCCATATCTACTTCAAGGCTTGATATTTTATTGACACCAGCAGATTTCCTCTTTCTGGAGAAAAGCTCCGGTGTTTTTTGTTTGGTGTGTTGATGGTTAAAAAAGGAGAGAGAAAAAAAAACATTGAAATAAATCCTGACTGATACATTTAGCTCCAGCTGTGAGTAAAAGGGTCAAAATGCCGATGATACTTTGTAACTTAATGTTTGTATTGATTTATTGTTAAGTCGATGACAGAATGATCTTGTATGTGGGCAGAACAGTGGAACAGTGGAAGAGTCGCTCAGTGCTCACCGCCAGAATGTCAAAGGTTCAATACTGTCCAGGACGTTCTGTGTGGAATTCGAATGTTCCAGAAACGTGTGTGTGTGTGTGTGTGTGTGTGTGTGTGTGTGCGAACGTGCGTGCGTGTTTATGTTCAAGCAGATGGACGATCTCAGACATCGCATTTATGTGCCATTTAATGTGAAAGCTGATAAATCAGTAGAGGGTTCTGTTTTGTTCCTTCATCAGAATATTGAGAAACGGTAGATCTGAATAGATTGTCAGGAACTGATTAAAAATGAACACAAAATAAATTCATGACAAACTGTTCAGCTGACTGTGCATGATTTTATATGAAACAAGCATCATCATCGTCATCCTAAAATGTCTCACTGCACCACTGTTATGCAAATGATTCGACCCAAACTAATATATTAATGAAGCGTCAATTCTTCTTCGTCTGTGGATGAGATGGAGTCAGACCACCGAAAGAGTCCAAAACACACTTTACCTCCAGGAAATCTGTCCATCATGTATTATTTACTCAAGTCACAGAGTCGGGCTGAAGGTCGACATTCATTTCATCTTGTTTAATGTGAGAAAAGTCGACTGTGGCAGTTTCTCATGTGAAGCTACACAAACTACACAAACGTAAAAGTACAAAACAAACCCAAGCCATTTAATCTTCCACCAATCATCATTTCAAATGTCTGGAAAAGGGAGACATTTCTCACAGGAAGGTTTTTGTTCAAACATTATGTTTTCACTTCCTCGTCTTAAAAAAACGTTGCATGAATTTGACATGTTGTCAATACGACAAAGTCATGAGCAATTTATTCCGCCGTGAGCCTGAAGGTGTTTGGATGGGATGGAGAGGTTCACAAATAGTGCTTAAAGGTTGTATAGAAGATCTTTATTACTAACAAAAATGAATTAAAGATAAAAAAAAATGGCATTATTAAGCTGTAGCAGCCTTGTTTTTATCGTGATCAAAAAAAAATCATAAACTTTAATCAACTCTGGAGGTTGTAAAACCAACATTACTTTAGCCAATCAGTAACGAGGTAGCCTCGTTATCTATTGGTTTTCTAACGTGTCAATCAACCTCTCTACATTTTTAGCGCAACTGTCATGCTCCTACGCCCTTTTCGTACCCCCACCGCTCCACCCCGCTCCCCCCATGCTAGGCTCTGCTGCCGCGATCAACAGTTTCAGTTTCAGTTCAGTTTACATTTTCACCTGTAGACTTCAGACAATTGCCACAAACAATGTGTGTTTTAATCTTAAAACAAGACTATTATGAAAAAGTCCAGATAGTCGGGGGGGGGGGGGGGGGGGGGGGGGGGGGGGGGGGGGGGGGGGGGGGGGGGTTGTTTAGCCTGCAGGCTGCAGCCACACAGATCAGCTGTGAGCTCCAGCGTCTGCTCCAGTCCTGCAGCTCCACAAACCTCCCTGTCCTCCTCTGATCCACCGAGACCAGGGACGGCTCAGGGACAGGGTTTGGCGCAAGTGCAGGATTTTACTCATATTGGCTGTGTTTTGTGCTGTTCAAAAGGACTCGTTGGTAGCTATGTGTTAGCATTAATGATCCAGATGAAATATGTTCCTGAAGCATGTCAGTAAGAAGAAACTCTCCCCTGTGACCCCTCTGAAAGGAGAATGAATGTTTTTCCATTGCTGGAGGCGACACACAGGGAGAGCAGGCACCTTCTACCTGAGCGTGGTGGCAGGTATGGATCCAGATCCTGCTCATCAGGCCAGATGTGTCCTCCTGCTCCCAGACGATGAGCCTTGACTTCCGGGTCGCTCAGCGTGACTCAGACTGTTTCTATTCTATTCCTGACTTGAACACTCACTGATCATCCTCGGAGCTGCAGCTGGAAATCTGAGTTTTCTATTTGAGGCTGTGATTCTGTGGTTTGAAGGCTGAGTGTGTGAAATGACTCATGAGCCTGTGGAAGCGCGGCGTGCACTCAGCAGGGGGTCCGTCCTTCAGACGCTCGCCTCCGTCAGCTCACGTTTCTGTTGAAGCTGCAAAGTCGTGGAAACATCACGGCTTCCTGACCTCTGATCGACCTCTCCACTGTCCAGAGCGGTCACCTGGCCACAGCAGGCGGCGGGAAACGAGATGAAAACGCCTCCTCTGTTCCTCCCTGAGCTCAAAGGTCATTCAATTATCAAATAAACACCTCTAACGCGACCAGGTCAATAAGATAATACACTGCTGAGAGCCACATTCTGTCTACTTGCTCTGAGATGCATCGCTTGTCAGTCCAACAGAAAATAGAACTGTGAGAATCTGCATGATATTTTTTGAAATAGAATTTGAGCTCATAGCAGAAGGATCTTTACCGAAATACCTTCAACATATTGAGTTTTTGTTAAATCCAGTCCTTCCCACACGTTTTCACTTTTATTTCCTCGAGCCTCAGCTACATGTTTTCAGTTTTGTGCTGATTGTTTTCTTCATGCATGGGATCTGTGATCAATACAGCTTGTTATTTTGGATTGGCCTTGGCTTTCTACTCTTATGAAGCTTTCTGCCCTTTTTCTTTTAACCAGGTCACATCCTCAGATTATCAGATAAAATATTCTGCAGGACATTTTGACATGTTTCAGTAAGATCCTACAAAGATTGTGCAGCTTGTGATTTGGACCCCAGAAGCTAAAATGAGCGAATTGAAGAGATGAAATAATAGAAGAAGAGATGAATTGATGAGGAGAGGATTTTTGCTTCACGCACACAGCTCCTGACAGCCTACACTATAACCGCTATCCTTCTCTCTTTTCTGTTTGTTCTTATTCATGCCCCCCTCCTACTTCTCTTCTTTTCTTCTTTTCTTCTCTCCCTCTGTTGCTGGAAAGAGGTGATTTGTCTGGGGAAAGGAAGCAGAGCTGTGTCAGTGGCGAGCGAGCAGCGAAGGGAAGGAGAGGAAACTCACTGAGGCTGCTGGGAACTTTAGCCGTCTGCTGGATGAATGGTGACAACACAGTGCAGGTGTGTGAGTGTGTGTGTGTGTGTGTGTGTGTGTGTGTGTGTGTGTGTGTGTGTGTGTGTGTGTGTTCTGTCACAGTGAAGCATGAGTTCATTATTTCTTATTGGAGAAATGAGCCTTCAGCGCTGGAGACTAACAGTCGGCTGCATACGGAATCATCTTTTACTGACAGTTGCGTCACGTTGCAAAAGTTGCTCTTTGCTCCAAACAAACATCATGTTTAGTTGTCTTCATGAATTTGTTGTAATAAAATAGATGTTTTGTATTTTTTTATGGAAATGGCTCATTGTGCATTGTATTATAAACTTTTATGAATCATGTTTCTCATCAATAATCTAAATCAAAGACCTTTGGAGTCAATAAAATTCTTAGAGAAACATTTTGCTGAGCTGGCAGGTTTTCTGTGTTGTTGGCTTTAATGTTTGTTATAGTTGTGATTCCTCATCCGTCAAGCCATCAGTTTTCTACCGTTCCATCCCACTCAGTGTTGTTGGACCTTGCAGCCAATCCCAGTATGCTTTGGCCAAAAGGACACAGACGAGCTGACAGTTTTCCACTCTCTGTGACAAATCTCAACTTGTTCATCCACTGTACCACTTTAAGCAGTGCTGCTGGAAGTGCCAGCTGTGTGTGGATGTAAGAGGTTTTCATCCTGGACAGACGGACTCACACCTCTGTCCAGTGTAGAGTCATGATCGGCTTTAAACAGTGAGTTTGTCAAATGAGTTCGACTGGCTGCCTTTACCATGTAAAATGTTGAATAATTGCTTAAAGTCATGGTGACTGCTTTGCTTTCTCTCCACCCTAAAGCGTTGAATTAGAGTCCCTCACATTCTGATATTCATCTGAACGTCTCTGATAATTGTTGTGACTCAAGTGAAGCTTTTTACACCATTAACTTTTCCCTTTTCTCGCGCTGCCTCTAATGCAGCAGCAGATCGGTGGAAAGGCAGCGTTTAGCCAGTGATGGCTGCTGATCAGACCCAACGCCTGTTGTTTGCATGCTGTTGTTTTCTGTTTGAAGGCACTGCGATTTGCTCTTATTTACCTGGACATTTATGAAATGGTGCCTGATAATTAATCTCTTTCTTGGGTGTCAAGATGTGAATATAAATGAGTGAATGGAAAGCACAGGTCTATTGATCTGGTCTCCTTTGTGAAGTGTCAGGGTGAGTGATGGCTCTTGGGATGCAGTGTGTGAGTTATTGGAGTGGCAGCAGAGAGCTCTGCCCATGTCTGACTGTCGCTGCAGTAAGAAATCCAGAGTTTTACATCAAACCAAGAGAATGGAATGATTTACAAGGACTTTATTTTGGTGATTTTAGATGGTTGATTAGTTTTTATATGCTCAGCTGCACAGTTTATTCCCACTATCAGAAAACTCTTGAACAACCAGATAATTTTCATGAGATAGAACATGAATTAGACATTGTTTATTAGTTGTACTTTGTTTTAATGTATATGAATCTTGTTACCGTGTAGGAACAGCTCATTTAAGTTTTTCTAGCTGGAACTTCCCTGTATTGAAAACAGAGTGAACAGGAAGGAGATATAACCCCAAATTTTCCTTCACTCTCAATCACAACCGACATGTCGTTTTATCAGCGGGTATGGGTTTTTGATTTGTGAGTTTTTTGTTTGTGAGTGTTTTTGTTCATTCCTGTCAATGAAAAAGTTGTGTTCAGGGTTTCATACAGTATTGTGTTTAAGTTACAGTTTTATAAAACTTTCATCTTCATCACTTTAGCTGAATATCTTGTGTATTGTGTTTATATATTTGCACATTGTGTTAATTTTTTTATTTATTTTTTTTTTATTTTTTTTTTTTTGAATGTCCTCTTTAGTCCTTTACAATGAATTTCTGGACGTGTCTATTGAATTTGTGCCTCTTTTGCTTTTTTTTTTTTCAACCCTGTGATTGTAAATCTTTGGGGATTTGTTTATTAATGTACAGCCTGTAGCCTTTTTTTTTAATTGATGTTTTTTTTCAATTTTGGTTTGATTAAAAAAAAACTATGGAGGTCGTCCATTTTAATGTTGTCTGAGTTTACTGCCTAATAATTTTCAGAAAAAAAAAAAAAGATGGATGAATGTGGACTCCAACTACCGGTTCGTGGGTGTTTTGGTACCAGGCTACAAAAAGAGAGCAAAATGTTATATTTTGAATTTATGTCTGTTAGTCTGCATTGAATTTTATTTTGAAGAACACTTCAAATTAAAGCTATATACATTTTACACACTAATTGGATTTCAACATCACACATTTCTGTACATGGAAATAAAACCTTCCTACATGTGTTTGCATTCAAAAAATGCACATAGAGCAAAAAGTTGTTTACAGTTGTGAAAAAAGGAATATTTATCTTAAATTTATTGACCCATCCATCAAGCCACAAACTCAGAAAAGAAAATTTACTACAGGACCCCCTTGGAAAGGGGGCCGAGGCAAACCACCAGCGTTGTCCTCTGGAGGGCAGCCACAGGGGCGACCTCTACGCCATTGAGCCCCCGTCAGCAAAGCTGTGAGGCGGACCGCCGCCTCCTAGTAGTAGTAGCATAGGGAGTAGACACGTCCTGCCAGCTCCTACATATATTTTGTTAAACTAAGTTTGTGAACTACTGTCTCGCTCTCAAAAGCCCAGCCTTGGTTCATAAGAGCCTCGGGATGACAGGGAAAGGCAGATCTCGCCAGGAGCGGGCTGAGAGGGGCCGCCAGATGAGGAATGCTGACAAAGCCG
This sequence comes from Salarias fasciatus, assembly GCF_902148845.1. Lineage (NCBI taxonomy): Eukaryota > Metazoa > Chordata > Actinopteri > Blenniiformes > Blenniidae > Salarias > Salarias fasciatus. Next base: position 38,682,193 of record NC_043758.1, on the reverse strand, counting down.
ATGCTAGCTCTGATGCTAACCCGTTACCACATAATGGCGGTGACGACTCGGACGAGGAGGAGCCGTCCCTCACCTCCGTGATGAGACTGATTGAATCCTTCCAAAACCAGTCCCGAGCTTCCATCGGTACTTTCCAGTCCACGCTTGATTCATACGCCTCTCGCCTCACGGATGTTGAATCGTCACTCCAAGATATTGACGGCAGGGTCGCTGAGCTGGAGGCGAAATATGAGGCGCTGAGCAAAAGCAACGCGATGCTGGTGTCTGAGGCCGAGGACTTGGAGTCCAGAAGCAGGCGATCCAACCTGAGGGTCCTGGGAGTCTCCGAAAACACCGAGGGGCCTCAGCCAACCTCTTTCATTTCAATTTTTTTTTCTGAGCAACTGGACATGGATAACTCCGGACCCCTCCCGTCGCTGGATAAAGCCCACCGTTCACTGGCCCCCAAGCCCAAACCAGGAGCCCCGGCATGCCCGATGATTGTTAAAGTCCATCACTTCCAGGTTAAACAACAGATCCTCCGGCTTGTGAGAGAGAAAGCTCTGCTGAAGTACCGCGGACAGCAAGTGCACATCTTCACCGTCGCTAAACGGAGAGCTGCATTCAGCAGCATTAAGCAGAAGCTCCAAGGTCAGATACAGCCTCCTGTTTCCTGCACGTTTGCAGCTCACATTCAATGCGAGAAGCATATATTCAACACCCCAGGCACCGCAGAAAATTTTTGTGGCACACACCAGGGCTGTCCGATCTCCCCTTTTTTGTCCACGCTCGCTATTGAGCCCCGGGCAGAGGTAATAACAAGTGATCCTCAGGTAGATCCTCAGATCCATCATTATAGGTCCCCAGAAACACACTATTTCTCTCTACGCAGATGATGTTTGCTTTTTTTAAGCAACCCTGAATCTTCTGTTATCAGAATTGTTGAGATTTGTTGGAACCTTTGGACAGTTTTCGGGCTACGAGATTAATTATTCACAGTCAGAAGCTATGCCCCTAACTCTCCACAGCTTCTGGTATTCCTTTAGTACAGCCTCCTTTCGATGATCACCTTCTGGGTTCAGTTATCGTGGCATATACATAACTCCCTCCCTCTCACATCTTTACAAGGCCAATTTTGTATCCTTAATCCGTAAAATTAAGGAGGACCTGGTGCACTGGTCCAGTCTTCCATAATCTCTTATAGGCAGGGTAAACCTTTTTAAGGTGAATGCATTGCCCCATCTGCTTTATGTGTTCCAAATGGTTCCAGCTCTTCTGACCAGAAAGTCTCTCTCTGTCCTAAATAGCTCATTATCGTCCTTTTTGTGGAGGAACAAACGCGACAGGCTAAAACTGCAAAAGCTGCAACTTCACTTAGGAGAAGGAGGGCTATCTCTGCCGAATATTAAATATTAATATTAAGGCCTCCTGCTATTTCATAAAATCTGGCATCCATTTTTGAGTTACATTGGTGTAGAGAGTGCACAGACTCTGCAGATGGGCCTCTATGGATTTATCTGGACTGATATCCCCAAAGGGAACAATACTTAAGTTGTAAATTAACCAAACTTTTGTATCTGTAATACCTGGATATCTGTTTATATGCTGATGTACAATGCTCAGCTTTTAATATTGTTATTAATACGTTTTTGTTTTGCTTTCATTGTGTGGGACTCTTTTGTTTATTTGTTTGTTTGTATAATTTGAAAACAAAAAAAATAAAAATAACAAACAAACAAAAAAACAACCAACAGCGCCTATAGTGGTCCGGCTCTGTGAAGTATTTGTCAAGATTTTTCTTCTTGGATTGATGAAGTGGGGCTGAGTGGTTACACTGTGGTTAGTACTCTCCCCTCACCATGAGACGGTCATGGGTCCAAGTCCCGGCCGCCTTCAGTGTGTCCTGCGATGGAGTGGAGACCACCACAGGACAACCAACATTTTTTTTTTTTTTTTTTCACGACAACCTGAACTATCACATTTTCTATGCTTGAATGATCTCAGGTGAACGTGGAATGAGCAAAAAGTCAAAATAAAAAAAAGGGGTTTTTTTTGGATGTGTCTCCTAAACAACCTTTAAACAAAGACAACAAAACATCTCCGTATATATTGTTGACTCTTTATTTTTCATTTTGCTCAATCTTTTCTTCCTCTTTCTTCATTTCTTTTGTTTGTTTTTCCTTCTGGTGGCTTCAAAGAGGCTTCTCCATGCCTCGTAGTTTTGCTGAGTGACTCTTTCTGTTGCAGCTGGTGAAGCGAGCTTTTATTCAGCCCTTTTGTCCAGCCCTTTCTGTTCAGAAACCTTTTGAGTTTTTATCCTGCTGAGAGACTTGTGTTTTCTGTAACAGATGTCATAGAACCCAGCAATTATTCCTGTAAATGTCGACTTACTTCTACTGATCTTCCTCCTCCTCCTCTTTCTGCTTCCTCCTCCTCCTGCGCCTTTTTTTGCGCTGTTCTTCTCCTCCTGCTTCTCCTCTTTCTACTGGCAACCTCTGTTCTTCTTCTCCTGCTTCTCCTCCTTCTACTGGCAACCTCTGCTTCAGCTTGAAAATGTCATCTTTGTACTGTGTTTCTTTGAGATCCCAGTCCATCTGCCTGTTTCGGAGTTCCTCTTTCTTACTTTCATAGAGGCTCTGTAAATTCTTTCTCAGGAGCTCTTCTTCTCTAAGACTGTGACATTGTCTGAATGTCGACAGCAGCTTTCTTTTCAGCATGGCCACCTCAACGTTCAGACTGGCATTTAGCTCATTTGTGGAATCTATCTCTGTTTGCAGTTTTACAGTCTCTGTCTTCAGTTGGCCTTCTTTCTGGTTCCAGCTGGAGCGCAGGTTTAGGAGTTCCTCCTGACAGCTTTGGTGAAGGCGTTCCAGTTCCTCTTTCAGAGCTTTGTGCTTCTGCTGAGCTTCTGTCAGACTTTCATTTTCTCTGTCTCTTGCCTGCAGCTCCTCCTTCAGTAGAGACACCTCGTCTGTCAGGTTGCCGCTTTGCGCATTCAGATACACTATTTCCTCTTCTTGCTTAGAAATTTGAACTTTGTAGTGTAATTCCTGTTCATCCCAACTTACCTGCTTGTTTTTGAGCTCCTCCTTACATGTTTCATAAAGCCCTTCAAATTTCACTCTCAGGGCCTTCTCCAGCTCCGGAGCTTCTTGCAGACGCTGGTTTTCTCCTTCTGCCGTCTTCAGCTCCTCCTTCAGCTGGGCCACCTCTCTGTTCAGACTGCTGTTCTGCTCATTGGCAGAATCTCTCTCCATTTCCAGCTGTAGAATTTGGCTTGTAAATTCAAGTTTTCTGTCTTCCCAGCTGGACTGCAGGCACTGGAGTTCCTCCACAGAGCTCTGATGCAGTCCTTCAAACTTCTCCTTCAGGTTCCTTTCCTTCTCCAGAGCGTCTTGCAGACTTTCATTTTTCTTTTCCGTTGTCTGTAGCTCTTTCTTCAGCCGGAATACCTCTCTCATCAGACTGGCGTTTTGTTCAGTCAGACCCGACATTTGATCAAGTCTTTGGACTCTGTTTTTCAGGGCCATTTCAGCAATCAGCTTGTCGTTAAGCGCAATAGCAGCGTCTCTCTCCTCTCGTAGTTTGAGGATAGTTGCTTGCAATTTCTCCCCTCGTAGTTTGAGGATTGCTGCTTGAAATTCTGACTTGATCAGGTCAAACTTGGGTTGTTGTTGGTGGAGTACATCCTCACAACCCTGATGCCTTCTTTCACAGCGCTCTTTCTGGGTCTGTCTTTCCAGTAGCTGGAGTTTGGTATATTGTAAATTGTCCTGCAGTTGCAGGCCCTCCTTTGTTTGCACACATTGTGTCCCACGGCGGTCTGCCTGAGTTTCAAATGCAGCCATCATTTCCATTCCAATGTCGTCAGCCAAAACCTTGAATTCTGGATTAAAGTCAATCGGTTAAAAGCTCTGCTCAGCAAAGTTAAATCAGTCCGGGTGTTTGTCTGAAGTAATTCAGAATCAAATCAAGCCAAACCAACTCGTCTCACAAACTAAACCTCTAACCGCCTGCTCTCTGTCAGCAAATTAAGACCTGAAAGGACAAGCAGCCGCAGAGAAACCCGATGACATCATCATGCTTCATGATGTCATCAGGTTCTCTCTGAGGCTGCGTGTGGGTTGCCTAGGAGACACAACCAACAACCTAACATGTTCATTGTATTTTATTGGGTGACTTTTGACTCATTAAACTATAGTTCCACATTCACCTGAGATCACTCCAGCATACAAAACCCTGTGTGTTTACATGGGACTGTGTATAAATCTGAATAAAGCCTAATTCTGTCACGGTGCGTGGGACAGAGAATCATTCGCAGAAAGCAACCAGACGCAGGGATCGAGTTAAAGTTTATTTTACAGACACTGACTGAATTAGTCCGAGAGTCGAGTCTGAGAGTCGAATCGAGTCTGAGAGTCGAATCGAGTCTGAGAGTCGAATCGAGTCTGAGAGTCGAATCGAGTCTGAGAGTCGAATCGAGTCCGATGGATTGTAGGTGAGCAGCGGAGGGTCGGAGTGACAAATTCCACTCTAAAATGACCATGTAAACATCAGAAAACTTCATTCAGAATTAAATTCACTTCTGTATAGACCGGCAGGTTTATTCTCCTTTGGAAGTGGAATTATATGCTAATTAGACTGTGCAATGCCTTCACACGAAACTCCACACGAAACTTTTTAAATGATGGACTTTTTACTGTATGTGCGCGATTGCTATGTGCATACATGTCGGTGTTAATTCCCCAGCATCGTCACTGAGCGATGGCGCTCCCCCCCAGCACCACCAATAAGACATCTCTGGTGCCACTGATATTACAGTGCCATAACAATGTCAATGACATGAAATCTCCCTAATGTCAAATAATGATAATATTTTCATTAAATAATTTACATTTATTTTAAATATGCACTTTATTGTGTTTTGGGGAAAAAATGTTGCTTTTAATCAGATTCTTACCAACTCCTCATTCAGAAAATTTCTACATGACGTCATGTAATTTGCATACCTGCTCATTTGAATATCTCGATCAAATTAGATGATGATGTCATTTAAAACGATACATTGTTGCAACTCCTCAGCCATCAAAGTTATGAATGACGTCATCATATCTGCTCATATGTATATCCAGGTCAAATTGGGCTTTACCTACAAGACCAGTAACGGGTTAAAATGAACTGTGATACTGACAGTTACTATTTCAGTAATGAGTAATCTCCTTCTTCCAGTGTTAAAACACCTTTACCGTGGCTGACCATATGATATAATACAATATGAGGCCCGGTGTCGTTACGATAAATGACTGCTTTTCGCTGGTTTTTCCTCCGCCAGAGTCCAGCGGAGGGCGGGGCATGAGGTTTGTTTACAAAAAGAAGGGGCAACAGATTACATATAACGACGTTAGGTGATTAGGATACAGCAATGCAACTGTAATCCGTGACAGTACATAAAAATATGTAATCTCGCCTCAGAATTAAAGGCGGGGGGGCCCATTCAGCACCCCACTCACGGATCCTGACGCAGCATGCAGGCACCGCGCCACGCCTCCCCAACCCATAGGCCCGTCCATGCTTCACATGTACGCATTTCCGCGTCTGCGCACCACCGATGCGCACGCGCTTTCTCCCATATTTCTCCCATACTACATTTTGAGCTCAGCTGTGCGCAATGTTCAATGCTGGAACGCTGACCCATGCATCCTTGAAGCTTTTCCGGCACTACAGACTGTTTATCTGTTTCTTTATTACAGATTATTTAGAGAAAATTAAGCACATACATTGTCAGTACATTATCATTACATATTGAAGTTTATTTAGCTTTTTTTTTTTCCTGTTTCTGAATCGCGGGGGCGGCGCCGGAGCGATTAGTTACTTTCACTTCTGTCTGCAGAGCTTCTCCTCCCTCCAGACAGAGTCTCTCTCTCTTTCCACGAGTTTTTCACTCTTTCGGTGTCTGTAAGTGGAGCCATCAGGCTGTATCTCCGTCTACTTTCACCTTTTACCGTCATGTTTGGTTTGCTGTAGCGGTCTGGCGCATGCGTACACTGCCACGAGCTGCGCGCAGCGCGGTCTCAAAATCTGGCTGCTGCACGGACGTCCGCGGATCGGTCCGCGGGACCCTAGCGGACAGGAATTCATGATGATTTTTACGTCACGCGGACCAACGCGCAACGCGCACCCACGTGGACAGGTGAAGCATGGATGGGCACCGCATCCAGGCACCGTGCCGCACCGTTCTGCGCGCCGCCGCACGCCGTACTACTCCGCACACCGTGCTCTGCTCCGCTAAGTCCGGGTCCGTATTGGATGGCGTCTGGGTCCGGATCCAGACCGCGGTCCGCCAGTTAGTGACCCCTGCTGTAGACAAACCTCTGCTCCTCACTACAGCAGTACAGCTACACAGCAGATTGAGTATATAATATAAATTTACAGATACAGATAGGTCTTTATTATCCCGTGAAGGGAAATTTGTTTCCACAGCCTTTCATGTCAACTTCAAGATGCTATGGACACCATCACACACACCACAAGTAAGACAGTAAGACAATTACAAAAACAGAAAATACACAACAAAGAACAGCAAACAACATTTAACATAGATTGGTAAGTAAGTCAGCGAGGTACCTTGTTCAGTACGGCAATAGCAGATGGAACAAAACTCTTCTTAAAACGGGCCCGTCTACATTTAAGAGTCCGATATCTGCAGTGCCCCGAGGGGAGGAGCTGGAAGAAGTTATGAAGAGGGTGATCTGTGTCTGAAACTACTGATTTAAGCCGGGCTCTGTCATTCAGTTCTGAAATGTTTGGTGTGGGAGAGCAGAGTATTTTAGATGCTGTGTGAGTGATTTTAAGGAGTTTGTTTCTATTGGAGACTGACAGCATCATGTAAAAACAGGAAGAAAAATACAACAGAATGGACTGAATGATACTCTTATACAGCAGCAGCAGAAGATGAGGAGCAGCATGGAGAGCACTGAGTGTACGGAGAACAGGAAGTCTTTGTTGTGAGCATTTATGAATGTCCATGATGTGGTGCTCGAAGGTGAAGTTATTTTCCATGGTGATTCCAAGATATTTAAATGTGTTCACCTGTTCTGTAGCGTTGCCGTTGTTGGAGATGGTTCAGGCTGGGAGTGGGGGGATTAAAGACCATTTCCTTTGTTTAATCAGGGTTAATGTAAAGGTGATTGTCCATGCACCATTGTGTGAAGTGGGTGACTGAGCTGTGGTAGGCAGTGATGGAGTGCTGATTATTGAGGAGAGCCAAGATTGCAGTGTCATCAGAGTATTTGTAGTATGTAGTGATAGGTGTGGGGCTTGTACAGTCATTAGTGTAGAGCTGTCAGTCCGGCTCCTGGTGCTGCTGGACTGTAGAACTACTAGAGGAACACAGTCTGACCTGATGGAGCTGATCCTGAGTCAGAAAGATTCTAGAGGATGTCATGTTGTTGGTATTGATTGAGACTGAGCACACAGTTCAGCATGTATTCATAACACTCAGAGCACTGTATGTTTGCTGTGTGTAAAGTTGTCAATACACTGAGAGGATGACACACCATGTTTGTTTTAGTCTTTATTTCAGTGACAGGTCTCCACTGAACCTCAGCTGCTGAGACATATGTGTTTGTTGTTCTAAGAGGAAGTGAAAGTTGTTTTTGATGGACTTGTTCTTTTTTCTTGTGGTGTCGGTTTGGCTCGTCTCTCTCAGAACGTCCCGGTCTCGAGGAGCTGGAGCTCTGCAGGAAGCCCGTCTACCATCCGGCTCTTCTTCTTCTCTGTGGTCACTTCCTGGTCGGGGTCAAGGTAACCATCCCCTGCTTAAGGACAATTCTCTACACTGTTGACCTATTTTCGGCATTAAGGCAACAACGACTGTCACAATCCAGGTTCTCTTCCAGCGTGTGAGTGATGGTCTTATTAGTACAGATGAAATTAAATCAGACTTGAACATTAATGTAAGTTAGTCTGCCTCCCGATGCATGAACTGATAATATAAAGCGACAGGACGAGTGGACTGTGTGAAAGCGACTATTAAAACAGTCTCCTGTACGTCGTGTAGCAGTGCACTGAGCTCTGCTGTGAACTACCAGTTAGTAGACGGGGTTTATTCTGCATATCCCACAGAGACAAGGCCGCAGTGTCCTCTGCTGTCAGGGCACTCCGCTGGCTTCCATCCCTCCCTCTGACCGCTTTTATTTATAGCATAGCAGGAATTGCAACACTAACAAGTGACAGGAGCTCAGAATACACACACACATGCACACACACATGCAGCACAGGAGTGCCAGCTTTCATGGTGGTAAGGGGCAGCTGCAAGGTTAATGCATGAGAAGTGCGAGCGCTGATAGAATGAGCTCTGATTAATGGGCCTCAGCGGTGGCACATGCCAGGCCGAGCCGTGTGGGACGACAGGACAGCAGAGGACGAGGACCGGACCCGGAGACCCAGGCCCTCTCAAGAAACTCACATCAGGAGGCGTTTCATGATTCAGATGTTTCTTTCAGGAGCGTTTCCTGATCTCTGAATGGACTACGAGTCTCAGTTTGACAATCAGAACCCAGTTCTGAGCTGATGGCCTTCGAGTCTGAAGCCTAAGAAAACGTCTTCAGTGTAGTGAACTCTAGCCAATCAGAGACAGAGGAGGACGGCTCATGGCCAATAAGGCTCATATTATATTTTATCAACCCACCCAGTGTCATTTTTTTTCCAGCCCAACAGGTTCAAAAGGAGCCCGATTGGGCGGAATCGCATTCAGTCTGGCAACACTGAAGCAGGAACTGTTTCCTATGGTTGCAGTTCAGCATGACAGACGGGAATGAAACCTTCCATTTGCCGTTATTGAAAAGCTCCACTGTGCAGAGTTACAGCAGTATTTTGAAGAAGTTGCATAACGGTGTGGTCCACAGTACCACGGTGTAGCAGGGACAGGTGTCCTGGGTTGTGTGGCTGTTTGCAGTTTTCTTTCAGCGTGGACGAATGTTCTTCTCTCTGTTCACTCATCTCGACTTGAACTGTGGAACAGACAATATGCCTGTTTGCAGATGGTAACTTTGAAATGCGGCTGTTAACGTTGAATTTACAGTAATGAGAGTAATTTTAGCATTGCGGAACGGCCTTCTCCATTTCTGTCAGCTCGGCGAGCAGCAGCAGTGAAGTGGTGACTGTTGGGTAGACAGTGTCTCTGGAAGTGACCGCTGCTGGAGAAAAAACTGCTTGATTGAGTCGTTTAGTTAAAGGTGCACCTGTACTGTCAGTCGACAGACTGATTTCTGCAGAATTCCTTTTTTTATTTTTCAGTTTTAATTGAAATTTCCATGTTGAGGCATTACTGTGTGAGATTTTCTAGATTCAAGCAGATCTTCATTGTTTTTTCTGTGACTGCATGCAGAGCTGGCATTTTAAACATAAAAGAATCTTCACAGGACATCATTTTATACACAAAAGCAGATTCATCACCGTCAGCTAGCCGACTGTACTGTGTGTAAAGTAAACTAATTAATCTGGCTCAACATTCAGCAGGAAACTACAGCTCAATATTCAGTCTCTGTTTGGACTCTTATCATACAAACTGCTGTCTTTTTATTTTTAGTGCAGTTGATAACACGAATCAGCCTCTGAGGCCAGAGTTAGATGGGTCCAGGTGTGATCGTACTGTGAATAAATCAGTATGGTTTTCTCTTTGTGGAGACATGAGGACTCCTCGCAGTCTGACGGCACAGGTGAACCACGGGTCGCTGCGAGCTTGTTTGCCTTCTCCCCAGTAGATTCCCACTCGGCCCTCGTTCCTCACATGCACCCTGCTTCACTCCCCCATCAGCATCATGGCGTTCGCTCGGCTCTCGTCACGCTGCAGCCTCTGCTTCGCTCTTCATTCTTCACTGATGTGAGCGTTGGCGCTGCAGCGATGTGAGCTCCTCTTGCTGGAGACAGGGCAGCGTTCTGTCCCCGTGCCACCAAGTAAAGCTGTCATCCCGGCCTAATGCATCTGTTTATGGTAATCCTGCCACACCACCAGCTCTGATTAAACAATCAGTGTGAATGATATGCAAGTAATTTCTTAGATACACTGGACAACCCTGGGAACGGCACTGGAGGCACTTGAGCTGCTTGTAATGTGCCAAAAGACAACTCTGCCTTATCAGCATCTGTGGAAGCCTGCCAGCCACCTTACACATTGATTTTTTTCTTTTTTTTATTACCCAGAATAAATGGATATTGAATCTGTGAGTAACAGAGTGACCTGGCAATGAAGACACTAATGTATTTAAGTGAAATGTGGGAAAGTACAGTTTGACAGCCTGGCTGTTTCTATTAAGTGTAGTGCATTACATTTACACAACCAGCAGCGCTCAACAAGGGACACGGGCGTGTTACGCTGCTGCTGGCCATATTTCACATTCCACCATTTTCTTGATGATATATGCATTCATTTGTCTTTAAATTAATTGGTAAGCAGCGTTCATACAGGAGAGCGTGGTGACTGTGTTGTCGCCTGCTTCAGAGTGTGCTGTCTGCACGTGGCAGCTGTTTCCTAACAGCTCTCTGCTTGCTCCAGGTTAAAGTCGGGGTACACTGATATCCAGCGAACACGCCAGATGGCCCAGACTCAAGCAGGGTAGCGTGACTTCTGCCACTGCAGGCGTTTGTGTGTTTGAAACCTTGACAGAGCAGACAGACTGGCTGTGTGCGGTGGAAAAACAGAGGAAACCAAACTGCAGCGCGATGGAGAAACGTCAGCGGCGCTTCATTCGGCTCGCTGTCAGAGCCAGTTCTCAATGACTTTAACTGAAAGTTTGTGTTCTTCAAACATATGAAGGCGTTCATACAGTTTCATGGAGACAGAGATGTGTTTTAGACAAATACAGCAGAAACAGTTTCTGCACATTACAGTAAGACGGCAGAAGTGGAGAAAGGCAAAACGCTTGAAACAGGAACAAGTTTACAGACGTTTTTTAAGGTCAAAGAATTTTCTGAAAATGGAGTGAAGTGGGAAAAGTTCAGATCCTGCTGGGAGGTGATAAGGATTGAACAGGCAGAGCGAGGAAATGTCCGTCCTGGAGGAACAGCTAGTTAATCCAGACCAGTCTGTTCTGACTGTGTGACATGTGGCAGACGAGGTTTTACCATTAAACCACTCACTCACACACACACACACACACACACACACACACACACAGAGCAGGAAAGACGTGTGTTTGGAGCTCGAGTTCCTCATTATAATGTTTGATCTTCAGCGTTTTGTGGTGTGTTTTCGGCGGGATGCTGCAGGTACGGAGTGTGTGAGGTGAGGCGTACACACACCGCCTCCTGCTCGGCAGCATGACCTTGGATGAATGAGAAGCTCTTCACTCGGAGTGTCCTTTCAGGACGTGTTGTTATCTGTCAGCGTGAACCAGAAATGGCAGCGAGTTCCGTCTGAGAATTATATGACATCAGAGAAAAGGCCTGTTAAACAGTCACTCACTTCTCATTCATTTTCTTTATTGTCTGCGTGGGGGGGCACTGTTCGCCCCCCTGCATGTCAGTCCATCTATCAATACACCTCAATGCAGCTTCGTCCTCTCTGATGTATTGATACGGCAGATGGGAGGATGCTGTTTGCTTCTCATTTCTTCGTCGTGCTCGGAGCGGAGCAGCCCTGTCGACGTCTCTCCCCCCACTAGATGGCAGTGTTGCAGTGTTGTTTGAAATGGGTGATTCACCCCGCTGTTCGGAGTGTGTGAAAAGGACATGGACTGCAATTATTTGATAAGCACTAGAAGGTGACTAAGCATATAATATTGAGTCTGTGATGCTATCTGCTCCTGACCTGACAGCCCGCTCTTTGTGCCGCCATTCAGCGTGTTTTCAGTCGAGACTTACTGCAAATTTCACTTGCTGATGTGATTTTGTAACTTCATTATGTTGAGGAGATTTAACAGCCAAGTGTTAGTGTGGAGCAGAATTGAGATAATTGTTAAAAATGAGGTGATTTTGTTGGTTTTGTTCGTGAGACCTGTGTAATGACGGTGTGAAGCCAGAGTCATCTCAGAGTCATTATCCCAAACAGGCCTGTTTCAGTCGCCGCCACACGCAGCAGGGTGCAGCTCCATCTCGGCACAAATGACTTCGGAAAGCCATCTTCTGAAAAACCCTCCATTTAGACAGTTCATTTCTGATGCCTGGTTGCACTTTCTTATTTCCATGACCTTAATGTCGGCGGGCTGAGAGACGTGGTTCTGGAAGGGCTTCTCGCCTCAGTGTTTATTTTAGAAAACTGTGATTGTTGCCGCTGCGCTTTTCATCTTCTCCGCTCCGGTTTGCCAATGTGCAGGGTCATGAAATATTACAGAGGGCCATAAAAGCCGTGGCACATCCAGCCGGCAGTACAGAACGGGGGGGTGAAGTCCCGGTGGGCGGTGTCACAGTCACAGCCTGCGACTCCTGCACACACCGAGCACCATTAGGCCCGGCGAGCCGGCTCCACCGCCTTCCATACTAAAGACGGCGTGGTAGTCATGCTTATTTGGGACAAAATGGATAGTAACATGACAAACCTCAAACCTGTCCCAGAATCAAGATACTGTCTGGCCACCCCGCAGAACGGGAAAATAACAGAAGTTCACTTCAGCACACAGATGAAGTTAGCTCTGTTATTGCTAGCAGCCCTCAGCAAGAGGCTCGGTTTGCTCGCTGGATGCTCCATGCAGCTTCTCTTTGAGACGCTCACAATGACTTTATGAACACAACGAACATTTTCACCAAAACCTGGGCATTTGTTTGTGTTTGTATGATCATTTTACAAATCTGACTGGAAGTGGTGCTGAGAATGAGTTTGATTCCTCGAATACAGATGGAGTTTTGGAAATGTTAAAAGAAAGCTTGTCTTCAGGGTTGCTTCGTGCTGCGTTTGGAAGCTGGAGTTGTAGAATAGACTTAAATTTTGTTGCATAATGGAGATCCTGTTGAACAGCTCAGCCTTTCTCTGTTTTCAGTGAGTTCTGCTCTTGTTAGACTGACGTGCCTCATGAGCCTCTAAGCATTTAAACTGTTTTTACCTTGGGAACCACAGTTTGTGGAAATAATAAAGGTGTCAGCTCATATCTCTTCACAGATTTAGTAAATCCCATTGATGCTTTATTCTCTCCAAAGATTCCCAAATCTGATTCATCCTCTGAACGAAGGTCGCCTATATAAACCTACACAGGCAGTGAGCAACACAAACACACTGCCAGCTCTGATGGGACACATTACTGTGGCTTTACCTGCCTTGGGGGAGAGGTAAAGCTGTGGAGGAAAAGGTCTGGTGAACCCTGTCGTCCTACACAATGACCCCCGCATTGTGTTTTCTTGCTTAATGCCCCGTCTCCCACGAGAGGAGGGCAGAATGCGTCCTCTCACCGTGATCCTGTGGCTGAACAAACTGTGGAATTAAGCACATCGCTGCATGCCCTTGGACAGACAATAGTTGAGGAGATCTGTAGCTTTCTGGAAGCAGACCATGTGAGCGAGCAGCCAGCCTCAGACGACGGCGGCTGTCCCGGGGAGTGTTTGCCCTCTGAGCGCCGTGGCGTTGTGCTACAGGGTGTGTCAGCCTGCCCGGGTTTGGCGGCAGCGGCGACGCTGTTCTTCAAAATGACATGTGAGGGAGGAACCTCTCGCCGGATGCATCACCGTCTCATCAAGTGTTGCAGTCGGCCCAGATTAATGGGGCTGGGGTCTGATTATGCAGGGCTGTACATCATGTCTGTCTAACTGCCGGCTCCTCTCCCCGCCTGTCAATGATCCACCTTCCTGGACCGCAGCCGTTCGCCGAGGAACTGAGCAGAATAGTGCTTTCTGTGGAGTGTCATGAAACAAATACTAATCTGTGCTAAAAGTCACCATGCAGAATGAAGTCTGTGGGAATCTCTCTTGTAGTTCCTGTTCATTAGCGTCACTCCGGAAACTTTAAAGTATCAGTAAATGGATTGGAACTGTTAATATATTGGTAATTCGACTCCAAAGGCCGTAACTGCTGAGTTGGACTACCTGCATGTGTAAATTACCACTGTCACGACACCTTGCGAGCCTCGCCCCGTGCGGGGGACGGATTAATCTTCCCAGCACATTATTGAATGTGTTCCCTTGCTCGGGAGCAGCCGATAAATTGTGCTTGTCACAGTGGCGCTGCAGCTGCTCTCCACAGCCTTGGACTTTCTCACAGACCGTCTCATTTCTGAAGAGAGCAGCGTGCATCGGGCTACATGCATTCAAGCAACCTGCAGTTCACACTGGAACCAGAAGATATAATCTGTGTAGGATTAAAATAATACTCTAGACCTGCTAGATTTTCAAGAATACATGGAAAGAACACATGATGTTTCCTTTTTAAATTAGCAAGATAAATGCTGCATTATTAAATTATTCAGCAGGAGCATGTTGAATATTTCAACATATGTGAATGAATGGAAGGAATGTGTTGGTTTTCTCAAGCAGGCTTTTTGGCCGTTAATTTGAGAGAATTGTAAGACTTAGTTTGGAGACTCCTACGTACTCTGGCACTTGCTATTCTAATGGCCTCATATGATTTTGGTGGAAGTGAAATGTTTGGCTATTAGCAGCGAGGACGGGTCCAGTGAGGAGAAGGAGGCGGCCAGCTCTGATCTGTCTCAGTACAAATCTACCATCAATGCTTCACATTTGGTAACAAACACCACAGAACCAGTGCACTGCCTCTCCACTCTTTGCAGTACATCTGGGGTTTTTTTTCTCCCCCTCCATTCAGCATCCTGGCAGTTCTCTGAGTCAATAGTCTGCCGTTCAGTCCAGTGAACTCACTAAACACTATCGACCAAATGAAACTTGTGGAAATGTCCTTCTTTTCCTCCTGCTGTTCAGTGTTTGCCTGCTGCCTTGCTGCAGTAACACAGCAGACATACAGATTCACCATATGCATATTTAAAGTTGTGCTGTGGTTCAACATGCTGCTCCAGTCCCGCCCATAGGGGGCGCCTGCAGCCTTTCCTCACGTGTCCTGGTTCACACCCTCCCAAAAAGAGCTTTTACTGCCTTTGTTCCGCCTCCCCTCCTAAAAGGTTGTGTAATATGTTGTTTATGCTGGTTGCGTTGTGTGTTCGGCCAGCCCTCTGGAGGACTCGGGTCTCGGTTCGTCTTCCTGGAGCCGGCTGAGACGCACCTTTCCCCTCACGGCTGACAGTCTCTGGCTCTCCGCTCGCTGTGGATTCCTCCGCCCGCCCCGTGCCGGTGCCGCTCCGTCCCCAGAGGTGAAGAGCGGACTCCTATAATTACCCAAGTGTCTGTGAAATGAATCACTGGGCGGCTGATTGAGCTGCATGATGGGAAACATCCATCCTGAGTGGCGCGGCGGAGTGTCGTCAGCCCTCCGCCCGGGGAGGGGTGGAGGTGGCTCGGAGCGGGAGGGAGGGTGTGGTCTGAGCTCCGCTGAGCGGGAAACCTTCTCATCACCGGATTTTCAGACAAAAACAGCTCCAGCGCCCGGGTCACAGTGACTGATCCGGTTATTAGACGGACCTGATTTGAAACAGTGATTATTACATGTCTGATTTTTAGCTGTTTTGGTCTCTTTTTGTCTCTTTGTCTCATATTTTGTTTTGTGTTTAAGCACCGAGTGGTGAATGTCTGTGATTAATTAGAATAAAGAATAGGAGTGAACACAGTTATACTCAGTATTTTCACTATTTTGTCTTTATTTTTAGCATCTTTATAGAGTCTTTGTGAAAGATGCTCCACATGCTGGGTAATACAGACCAGAGCAATGTGGCAGATTAAGAAAAAAAAAGAAGATTGATTTGATATTTTCTCATTTCATAGTAGTTCATTTGTGACCCTGACCACTAAACATGTTAATCTTCTGTCCCTGGATAACAGCCGTGTTGCTTTACCTTCGCTCCTTTGCACCGTTTAATTAATGAAAGAAATGAGGAGAAAAAAAACACCCATCAGTTCTTGTACCAAACAACGGAAACAACAGAGAAGCCCAGCACCTGGTGTACTTGAGGCAGGTAACTTGTTATCAGTGAACGTTCTCGCAGCTTGACAACGTGATCAATCTAAGCAGGAGCAGCTCTGGGTGCTTTCCGAGCCGACCGGAGCAGATCATTCTCCGGTTGCCTGATGATTTCCCTCGAGAAATAAATGGCACGCCTGTTTACATGAGTGACTGCTTTAACTTCCAGGGGACTTTGTCACCTTCCAGTGCGATGAGACTTTCATCTCTAAAGCCTCGGAAACCCTCTCGCAGCTCTTTTTCTGTTCCTGACTCCCAGATTTAAAGAGCAACTTTCAGATTGGGTCTTCCCAGTTGGAAACGGTTTGCTATAGCCTGAAGTTTGTGTGACTTTTGATCACTCTGCAGCTCCTCTGTTGGAATATGGGTAAATTGGCTCATGCATTTATGTAAAGCGCCAGTGTGATGGATGTAGGAGGGTCCAGTGGATTGAAGTGAGAGCTCATTTCAGCGCTGGCAGGAGGTCACTTCTCCCCAGATACCATTTTTCTCTACAGACTTTTGACTGTAAGTGAAAACAGGCAAACCAAACTCCGTCCCCAGAGAGAACTTTTAGCTGTTTTTCTTTTTATGTTTCAAGGCCGCGAGAAGTTGAAATGCTTGTTGATTGAATATCTGCGATCTGAAGCTTCACTGGGATATCAGTGCATCTCAGACACCATCCCTTTAAGATGACTCATTTCAGTGTGTTCAGCTGTTTGAACTATAAACACACTCAGGCTGATTTAGTTTATTTGACTTTGTGTTGCTTCTGTGAGATTAATATTTTTCTGGGTGACATTGTGCTCAGTGTGGACTTTCTGGTGTGCAACTTCCAGCGCGTTCTCACATCCCGTTATGAGTCAGTGCTGTGTCCAATGGCTAATTTCCTGCATCCATTACATCAAGGGACAGTTATTTAAAGACGCGTTTGGAGATGCAAGTCCTCAACACAACTTCAGTCATATTTGTGCTCAGCAGTTTAGCTCAAACCTAAGGCTGGAAGCTTTGGGCCGCTCTCTCAGAGCTCAGAGCGCCTGCTGCTTTGAGGCTGGCTGTGTGCTCACAGAGACGAGGGGAGATAGGCGGACAAACAGTGTGTGACAACACCCCGTCTCCCCGACCGACATTAGACATGGGACTTTACACCGCCAGAGGATGAGAGCTGTGACAAAGTCAATAGGACAGAAGGGGAATGGGACTGCATGGGCTTGATTGTTTAATTAGACTTTTACTTCATGGCGTGCCAAGCCAAATGAAAAAAAGAAAAAAAGGATTGCGGACAAAAGTGTGATATTCTTGGCCAGAACTCATTGTCGCAGATTGTGATGGGCTCATGAGATTCTGCTGCTCGCTGATAGTCTTGTCAGTGTGGAGTTTGCACTTCTGTTCAAAGCCGCAACTTTGCATATAAACAATGACAATTTTTCACAACTAACTTCACAATTTATTCATTCTCTTGCAACCTGCTCGCAGCGTTACAGAGTCTTCCTGTGGCAGTGTTCCTACCGGACATGTCGGCCGCCGGTGCAACCCCTGATTTCAGTTTGCAGCCACTTCCTGCTGCATATGTTAAAGCGGCCGTGCGCGGTTTACTCTCAGCCAAAGAGCCGTGACTGGACCGTTTTGACCTTCATGCTATATTTATTGTTTGCACAATAGTGCACATTATATCCCAATGATATCCGTTTGATGAAGCCATGTCCGTAGTTTCAGGCTTTATACTGTTTGATTAGATCAGTTAGATGTTTATTCAGGGATTTTCTTTTCTTTTTTTCTTTTTTGCTGGCTCCCCAGTATTTAGGATTAGGATTAGACATGTACAAGTACAGAGCAATGAGGGCTGATGGTCTGGTCATCTGGCACCACGCTGTAGTTTGTATCTTTGTTTACATGAATGAATTATTAAGAGTAGTAAAACAGAAAAAGTGGCTGTTGTTGTTTGTTATTGTTGTGGAACCACACACGCACACACACACACGAAAACAATACCAGAATAATGGACTCACAACCAAGTTAGATTGTTACGGTGACTGTCAACCCTAACGGTGTGTTTCCACCGGGCGCCACGCGAATTTTCCGCACGATGAGATTACATACCGTATTGGCCCGAATATAGGATGTTATTTCTTTTCAGAAACTGTATTCTCCAAAATGGGGTCGTACTAAAATCGAGGACTAGATTGTTGTTACACATCTGTGCCACTAGATGGAGCCAAAGAACCGTGATGAGGAAACGAATGGAACGTCACAGTGATCTGATGAAAAATGGAGGAAGGTGACCATCTGGAACAAGGAGCTGGAACGCCACAAGTGAGCAAACAGCAGAGGAGAAGATTTGATGCCAACTTTAAACTGATGGTTCAACGCAGCAGAGTCATCAAACAACCGCCAAGCCGCCAAGATATATTACACTGAATTATTAATGTTCCTGAAGTTGAATAGAACTTGAATTTGATGATTATAAAGTTGTTCACATCATTAATGCAGTTATTGAACCTTTGAGGTTCTTATTTGTTGCTTATTCACCGAGTCACAGCCTCAGATTTTGAGAAAAGGAATATACCGTATTGGCCCGAATATAAGACGATGTTTTTTTCCAGAAATTGCATCCTAAAAAGTGGGGTCGTGTTATAATCGCGGACTTACGGTAGATGGTCAATACGCATCCGCGCCGCTAGATGGAGCCAAAGTATCACTGAGCAGAGAGCGAGTGGAGCGATGAAATGAGATCAAATGATCTGATGAAAAATGGCGGATCATCTGGAACAAAGGGGCTGAACGCTGGACAACTGAGCAACAACAGAGGAGAAGTTATGATACCAACTTTAAACTGATGGTGATCAACGCAGCAGAGTCATCAAACTACTGCCAAGCCGCAGGAGATACCATCAGAAAACGCCTACAGATGCTAACACTATGAGAAAAACTTTCCGTGGTCCCAGAGCGACGCTTCAGAGAGACTGATAGAAGGATGAGAGAATACGTCTCTGAAAGACGGAAAGACGGAATGTCCACCACCAGAGCCTGATTCAGCTGAAGGCACTGGACAGTTATTTACATCATTTATGCAGTTTGGACCCCTTGAGCCTTCTTATTTTTTCATTTTATATCTCGTGAAATGTTATCTCAGTAGTGAGTTTTTGAGGTTATAATAATTGTATAATAAAAATTTCTTTTATGGGTGACCTTATTGTCTTCAGCATTTTTTTTTTCACAAACTGATTTTTGAAAAATAGGGGTCATGTTATAATCGGAGTCGTCTTACATTCGGGCCAATACGGTAGTTTTTTATTTAATACTGCAGTAATATTTCTTGATCATAAATCACATGAAATGTTTTCTCTGTTGTGAGTTTTCTTAGAATAATCGTACAATGAAAAGAGGTTTTATAAGTAACCTTATTGTCTTCAACATATTTTTATTTTCACAAAATGATATTTGAAAAAAAGGGATCGTCCTATAACCAGAGTCACCCTATATTCGGACCAGTACGGTCCAAAGTCAATGTAATTACGCTACTGTTGCTCAATCTTGAGGCGTTTCCAGCAAAAATCCGCTCGCCGCTCAAGTTAACATGATTTAACTTTTCAAGCGAATTCGCTTGTTGACGCGCCAGGACAGCCTGTCAGCGTCCTCCGGATAGCCCTCCTCCAGGGCTTGGAGTGGTGTGGTGCTGCGGCGAGCGGCAACGCTTTTTTGCATATTTGTACCAGTAATAAAACTCGAGCATCGAGCACGGCACCATTTCATTTGTCACGTGAATGAATTCGCGTTCACTGCTTCTGGTGGAAACACAGTGTAAAGCTAACAGGACCAGGAGGATCTGGACTGGGACCGGGTCCAGGACCAGGAGGATCTGGACTGGGAGTCATGACTCTGGAGTAAAGCAGTGTTTTCATTGTCCATTTACTGACCATGTGCAGAACTAGTTTGCTGGATGTGCAGAAAAACACTGTCGTTGCATCAACTGATCCTGCTTGGACTTGAAAACGATGTGTAAACAGTCTTAGTCTACACAGGTTACAAAGCTTCACTTAAGACACATTAAAAAAAGACATAAGAGCCTGTTTTCTGTTTTTTTAGTGCTTCGTGACATCAAGTGAATTTCCTTTTATTCACTGTCTGATTTTATGAATCACAGAATGTTTCAGCTCTCTCCGTGTGTCTCATTTCCAGGTACTTTAGTCTGAGGACATTCCAGGGCTGTTTCTGCCCATCCTGAACACTGACTCGCTTTGGACAGCGAGCACTGTGGGGATGCAGAGACAGGAGAGTCCTGAATGTGGCCTCCAGTCTCTCTGGTAGTGACATGACTTGTGTTTCCCTCCAACACTGCGTCGTTATGAAGACAGTGTGTGTTCCCCCCTCGGACACGCTGCGTTTGATTAGCACGCCCGCTTCTCAGCGCCGCTGATTGGCGCGCCGGTCCCACCTGTGTTGAAGGATTGACGGCGCTGCGTCGGGTGACATCTGTTTGCTGTTGCCGGGCGCTCTGGGTAATCTCGTGCATTTGTTTGGAGCGGCACCTTGACAACTGCGGCGGCTTCCCAGCAGCCCCGGAGAGATTATGAGTGTGCAGCTGATAGACTGTACCTGACTGCTGTGGCAGCAGACTCCTCCACCGACACAGGCGGAGGGAGAGCGACTGAACTCTCCTCTCCTGTCCTTTCTTCCTCCGGCTCTTCATCACCTGCACTATTTTTAAACCCTTTACTGACCGGGCACACTTCTTTTTCCAAAGATAAGAAAAAATGATGGGAAACGGCAACATCCTCTTTCTTTTTAATTAGAGCTTTTGCGCCCGTCGACCGGCCCACTCAATATTTCTGTCTGCAATTCGGATCATATATTACATTTTTCATATGGATTCTGCTGCGAAACAAACAGAAGATATTGCTTCTTGTTTTCCAATGTTTAATGCATTGTTTCTTGAATATAAGTGCTTATGAGGCCCGATAAGGTCTGTGATATGTGACAGGGAGTAATATCTCCGCTGTAGCCATCACTCCACCGTCCAGTGTCTGAGACCGGGACAAAACGCCTGCAAGGATCACCTTCACAGGGCGCTGTGAGCGCGACAGCGTGAGAGAACCGGCGCAGATTTATTGAATTTTCAAAAGGTAAAGAAAAAAAGAGAACACTCAAACTAATAAAGCACCATGGGCTATTTCCTATAGGGCTGTATTTATGACATTTCTGCCTCCTCAATAAGAACAGAGCGGCGGTTTGTGGATGTGTCTGTAGGCTATGTCGTAATTATGAGCCCCCGTCACCCTGCTAAGAGGGGCCAGTCACGCTGCATCCAAAATGAGTTTGGGACTGCTTTTATTCTCCTGTCATGCTGACACAGTTATTTTTAGTCTTTCTTTTCATTCGCTCCCCTTTATTGCAGCTTGATTTGCATATGCTCTGCCTCCAAGAGGAAGTGCTGCGTCGAAACAGTGTGGTGGATTTCAGTTTCCTTCAGTACACATGTCGCGTGTGTTAAATGTCATCTTTTCCTCATGCTAACTTATTCACACCTCTTAACTCTCATCCTATCTTATCGCTTTTCCTCACAGTTGTTCACACCAATTAGCGTAAACACAGTAATACACACACATACTGCACGTTATTGATTATTCATTCTGCATTATCAGAGATCTGTGGACCCATCAGTGGCTGACAGCAGGTCGGGTTGGTGATTGTTTCTTTATACACTCACTGTGCAGTGAACTGATATGAAGACAGAGTGTGGTACGCCACACACACTATCAGGTTCACCTCATTCCCACTAGCGGTACACACCGTCACACTGTGGACGTCTGATCGCTGCCATCCGCACTTCGGTCCCAGTGTGCTAGAAAAGCAGGTCCACTAGTGAACCCTTTGAATCTTTTCATTTCTTTCACTGTTCAATCAATCAATCAATCAATTTATTTTTGTATAGCCCAGTATCACAACAACAGTTGCCTCAGAGGCTTCAAGATGTTACATTGGTCGGTAAAAGTAAAAACAGTGAATAAGCATAATGGTAATATGTCAATATTTACATTTAATATTTATTTAGTAACGAGACAGAACAAAGCAACCACCGCCTTAGACCCTCACATCCGGCAAGAAAAAACTCCAAAAACCCAGTGGGAAAAGGAGAAATCTTGGGGAGAACCACAGTATGGAGGGATCCCTCTCCCAGGGACGGACAGCTTTGGCAACAGCTAGCATGAGACAATAAGAAGTAAAGCCTGGGACTATGTTGAGGACAGTCCGTTGGACGGTCCAGCACAAGAACCACAGATCCCAGCAGTAGAACCGAAGCCAGTCCACGGGCAGGACCGACAGGAGTGTCCTCCAGGTCCGGCCGGAGCTGTTGGACTAATTTACTGTTGTGAAACCCGGTGGTTGGTTTGATCTGTTCTCACTTCAGAGAAACTCTAGAAAAGCGTCGCTGGAGTGAAGTAAGAGCCACTTACCAGGTCTTTTAATTAAACCAACGTTCTCTGAATTGGTTGAATCCAACCACCAGATCTGAGAAAATGGCCAACAGAATAACACACTCTGAAGCTTTTGTTTCGGGGTCTCTCAGTCTCTTCTCTGTCGTTGTCATATTGCTTGATGAAGACGCCGTTACCTTCAGCCAAAAGAAGACGTTTCATCTGGACGGCGAAGCGTCTCTTTCTTAAAGTGACAGCTGTAATAACCAGAAACTGATAGTTTAAATGCCAAGTCTGGAGCTTTATTAAAGTGGTGTCAAGGGCAATCATAAATATTGCCAAGCGGGAACAAATGAGTTAAATAATGGCTTTAATCTAATTCATGGCGCCGTGTTCACCGGGAGACGCGGTGAAATCTGGTGACTGGCACACACCTTTCTGTCTGGAGGCTAAAATGAGCAATGGCTCATATTTTTGTTAGCAAGATATGAGAGCATTAATTTTCAGCAGCAGGCCTGACGGAGCGGGCTCCTCGGGGCGGGTTAATACAAAATGATCACATTTTCACTCCTAATCAATACTGGTCAGTGACGGCGCTCCCCTTATTCTTCATCCTGCCGGTTGTCTGGAGAGAATGTGGCTGTTTGGCGGTGAAGGGCCCTCTCAGCGACGCGGAGATGGAAATGGCATTTTTAACAAGTGGCCTGGGAAGCTATTGATTATGGTGCCATTTCTGCGGCTGCAGTCTCTCTGCCCCGAGAGCGTCTCCAAGCATCCGCCGCCTGCTCAGCACACCCAGAGCCAGGGTGTTTACATTAGGTCCACTGTTGGTCCACATCTGTCATGCCACTTTACTGTTTCTGTGGATATCTGGATGTTTCAATCTCAGTGAGGAACCTGGTTAAACGCAAACGGTGAAGCAATGTTTACCGAAAACTCAAGAGAGCGAGTGGAAGGGTTCTCACGTCTCACGTTGACAGAATTTAAAATACTGAAGTTACTGAAGAGTTTGCCTTGATGTCTCTTCAGCTTTCAGAGGTCAGCAATTACAAGCATTTCTGAAAAGAGGTCAGAAATGCCAATATTTGAACAATAAGACATTTGAGAATGTCAATCCTATACAAAACGTCTTTTTCCGCATGTCTAGACAGCGTTTCTCGTGTTTATTCAAAACGTGTTCAGCCCATCTGCTCGCACTAACTACACCTGGTAGATCAGCGTCTGGAGCTAATAGCCGGTCCTGTCTGCCACGCTCATAAATTGGACAGAGGCAGGTTTTTGTCCGGCTTCTTGTTAAGCTGACTGCAGGCATGGCTCAGCCTCGTTGCTTATTTCCCCGATGACGCCTTTTCCTCATTGCTCCCAAACGCGCTATAACCCTGCAGCTTTCCAGGCAGAGGCAGTCCAGTGACTGACTCACAGCGTTTTCACAACCTCCTCGGCCTCATCCCGCCCTGCCGTACGGACGTCCAGAGGAGATTCACCGGGCCGTGGTCGTTTTCCGGCTTTCAGAGTTTAAAACAACTACGTTAACGGAATTGTAACTTTATCCCATCAGCCTCCAAACAGAACCAAACCTAATTTTGTCAGTCAAAATCCTCAGCAGGATTCTCTGTGACCCCAGGGCGCCTTAACGTTGTGTAAATGCTTACAGAGGCATCCATTTTTATTGCTCATTAATTGCCTAATTACTCCCCAACTGTCTTTGTTTCAAAAGATGGCTTACTGACCAAGGGGGCAAGTCTCCCAGCTGGAGTCTGGAAACAACCTATTAATCCTTTGTCACAGCAACTCGCCAGCACGAGCAGTCAATTTAATTTTCATCCTGAGCTGAGCTGCAGTCTCAGGACTGTAATTGGATGCATTTACGTGAAGTGGAGGTGTTCTCACAGATACTGTTAGTTTATTATGGGCATCTTTCTACATGAAACGGTTCGGTCTAACACCTCTTCACAGTTTCAAACTGGACACTGTAATATTCCGGACCTCAGACTTTCTGTTTTAGTACTATAGAGATATGCACAGAATAATTTCCGCTTTGATTCGGTAATTTAAAAACTGAGCAGAATTGTTCAGCTTTCACTGTTATCTGGGAGAAAAGTGTAATTGGCTCGGCACAATTTTCAATGACCTCAAATGTGAGTGCATTTTGGTTTTTACATTCTCACAGGGACGGACACGAGTCGCTTTCAGGCAATTCTGAAAAGTGGGGATTTTTACGAACATGGCGACGTGCCTCATGTCGGTCCTGCACACCCTCCCGTTTGGCAGTTTTAGGAAACTTTCACATGATTTGCATTGCAACCCCGTCCATTGCGGGGTTGTGATCCCAGTTCAGTGCAGGAGAATCCACAGTGAGGGGGGATTCAGAGGAACCCAGTGGAGCATCTGGACAATACCCAAGCAGATCATGTAAATCACACGGAAAAGCCCCCAAGCCCAATCTGGACTGGAACCAGGGACGGCCTCATTATGAGGCGGGAGAGCGCTTTACCACTGTGCAGCTCCGCCATCGTCACTGCTGCTTTCTTCTCAGCTCACAGGTGTGTGTTCGGTACGGCGCTGATCGATTTGCACAGGTCGTTTGTGTAAGGCAGACCAACCTGAGTGGCAGCAATGCAGCCGAACTAATCAACTTAGGAGGAAATCCAGCCGTCCTCGAGGGAATATCCGGAGCAGGAGTCGCCGGGGCGCGCGGACATGGAGCAGCTCTTTGGCACTGCTGCTGGTGAGCGCACGGCTGGCTGCCCGTGTCTTACAAACTGCTGCAATTAACCAAGGCTACACAGATGACACGGCAAATGGGTTGTTTCACGGCGCTGCAGATGAGTGGCAGATTACGGCGGCCGATCTGGTGACTGTCACTGAAACTCTGCTGACGCGCTCGAGGCTTAACAGCTGGCCGACTTCAGACACAATTGCCTGCTCTATGAGTTCTGCAGCAGCCGTCTGTGTTGCAGCTACTCCAAAGGATTAGGCAAATCACCACAACTAATTGCACCCTGAAGATGAAACAGAGGCTCCAGCAGGTGCCTCCTCGTGCGGTAACACCTCTGACATGGCGGAAAGCGCTCCCCTCTTCAGCTGCCTTGCTCTATCCCCAGGAGAGAGGTGGAGTTGACATTAGCACTCTAACCACAACAGACATTTCCAAACCAGGTGAGAGGAAAGGCTTTTAGTCCGCTGAAATCAGTGGCTGTCATTACGCCCAGCCGCGAGCTGTCAGCTATTGCCATCCGTCCATAAGCTGCAGCTGCTGGTGCTGATTCACAAGATTGTGGAGACATTTTTCCAAGACAGTGTGTAGAACACACACATTCTTTCAGCTGTCCTGCAGACCTTCCATTTAAACAACTGAACATACATCTCAGCGTGCGTGCCGAGTTGATGGCAGCCGAGGTAATTGTCGGTTTCATGTACAGCCCGGGCCTGTCTAGGGTTCAGTATGTAATGAGTATTCTGCAGGACAGCTTGACTTTTGATCACAAAATCATGTGTTTGAAAAATATCCGTCGGACTGAGCCATCACAAGAGCGAACGGACCCACAGCTGGACTTGAATGCATGCTTTTAAGAAAGCAGAGAAACATGCATGCACAGGGACTTTCTCAGTACGAGGGCAGCCTGATAACCACCATGCCGTCCAACACAAGTAGTGTTTATAATAATTTGATTCAAAGAATGTTGTCCTTTTGAGGAGCCACATCAGGGGAAATTCTGGAAAAAACAAGCCTAAGTCAGGATAAGATGGAGCTCAAGCTACAAGACCAGTACCATTGAGGAATGCTAGGTATTAGCATGGAATTCCTGCTGGTTGCAGTCTCTGTGAATAAATGGTTGTTAAGAACAACTGGATTTCTGTTGTTGGCTGAAACAGTTTCTATACAGACTTGATCCGGATGACTGGACAGAGAAACTGCTCATGTTGAAAGGAGCAAAATATCTGTATTATGCCCTTAATTACATGATTTGTTAAATTTGGCAGAGATTAAACATATTGAAGTCATGAACTACTTATTGGGTGTCTATTTTAGGCAAACTTCTGTCACATATTTAGACTTTTTAATCATTTCTTTACAGCATTGATAAGGTCTGGTTAATTCTACTGATAGAATTAATCATATGGATGTTGCACCAACAGAACTTTATAAAAGGATGAGTACAAATATGAGTAGTAACTTTTAGCTGGTTCCTGATACTGAGTACCAATACCAATTAATGCCATAAAGCTCTGAATATGAGACGTCTGCAGTGCAAGACCTGGCATCAGTTCGTCTCTTGTTAAAGGTGCAATGAATAATATTACTTCACTGACAGGGCGGTCATAACACACAGAATGTTGTGCTGCTTGTTTGGCCACCTCGGGAACTCTCACATGATTGGCTCTGGAACCTCGAAGTGTGACGTCTAGCCCCGCCCACTAAAGTTGTTCCATTTTGAAACAAGAAAAACTTTACCAAGACCTCGCTGATGAAGACGACAGATTGTTAAAAAGGAAAGTTTCTTCAGTGACAGGTGAAAAATGGGAATGACTTTAATTCATTTTATAGTAAATTTCTTACTAGGGCTGGGCGGTATGACGGTATAACACCGTGTGACGGTGTAAAAGTGTATACCGGCTGAAATTTTGCCACACCGTTTATACTGGAGAGAGAGCAGACGTCTGCAGCTCTCTGAGTCAGTGGACAGTCGTCTGCTCTCGCTAACAGGACAGCCGGAGCGCAATTGTTTGGGTGCGTTTGTGCATTTTCACAGCGCGTCCTGACGCCGTGCGGGGTTTGTTCGCTGCGTTTCATTGGTCAGGTCAGCACAGGGTGCGCTCGCGAACAACACCAGTGTATCCAGGAGAGGTGGAGCCATAATGGCGGATGCAGAGACTAGCAGCTCCGGGAGCGACGCTAAAAACTCAGGTCTTTTATTCTTTCATGTTGTGATTTTTTTTTTAATAATTGAAGTTATATAAACCAGAGTTTAAAAAAATAAAAGAGGAAAATGAGCAAATGTGACAGTTTGGTTATTTCTAAGCAATTATTTGAATTCACAGGGGAAAAATACACCCCGTGATATATACCGTTACCGTGAAGTGAAATTTCTGATACCGTGATATAAGATTTTGTTCATACCGATTTTGTTCAACCCTATTTCTTACTTATTGTGCTTTAATTCACCCTCCTTTGAAAACTGTAAACAAATGAACGCTTTGTGCAAAATACTTTTTTGAAAGCAGTAATTTTCCCTCAGTCAGATTTCCATTTCCCCTGCAGTCTACTTACCTGTCATAAAAGTCTGTCTTGACGTCGGATTTTAGGAGAATGGGCTCCCCGCTTCTTTCTTTATTTGAATATTGCAAAAAGCTAACAGCCTTTGAAAACCCAGAGCCATTTAATGGGAACTGCATGCAGATTTAAAGCAGCACTCGCACTCGAAAAGGCTTCGCGGTGCGGGCAGAGCAGCCACTTGAAACCCCCCGTGTGTGAGATGATAATCACCTTGTCCTTGTGTCCTTGTGTTGTTGTTGCGTGTTGATCATTAAAGCTGCTTAGTGTGCGGCTGGGCCACAGCTGTACGGGCGCCGCCATGTGCAGGACTCCTCCCGTCCCTCCTCCTGTTTGACACATGAGCTCTGCCGGTGCCAGATGAGCTCTGGCTGAAAGCTGGATGTAGGCCGGTCAATCCTCACGGGTTCACCTGTCAGCCCGTGTTTCTCTTGGCTGTCTAAAGCTGCGCTGACACTTCCTCTGTCCCTCTTCCCTCCTGCTCTACTGTCACTCACCGCTCTCTCCTTCACACTCTCACACACTCCCAGCAGCAGCAGAGGGTTAATCATGGCGCTGCTTGGCTCTCCGAGACATATCCTACATCCAGCACACACTACTTCCTGTGTTTTTAATCGATTGGCTTGTTGGTTGACTTCACCATCATATAACAGCTGACATATTATTATTCCATTGGAGCCACTGCAGCTCTGCGGTTAGCATCCTTGAATCAGTTTTTTAACGTTCTCTTTGCTCTCTTTGCACTTCCTGAAGTCTGGATGTGAGTGTGTGTTTAGTCGGCGTCTGTGTCGTCCCCCTCCAGTGGACCGCTGCCATTTCCCCAGGGTCCTCTGGGATTAGAGCCAGTCCTCCTCACCCTCCAGTCCCGTTCACGCCACACTGTTCCCCAGTGAAAGCAGAGAACATTTCTCGTGTTCCGGGTGTGTGTTCACACGGCGGCGGTGCTCGGCGTCACCGATAGCACAACGTGTTCCTCCAGTTTACCCAGGAATAGATTGTAAATGTGGGAAATCACAACTCTTTTAAAATGCTGCTACCATGGCAACAACGAGTTCCTCCTGAGCGTACTGACTCTCGACATGTGACTTTAACTCCATAACACCTGTCCAGACGGATCCTGTCCTCTCCCACAGCGAGCTCCAGCTGACCGTGGGAGAGAAGATGGAGGGATCGATAAAGCATTTTCTCTCTATTTGAAAAGAATGCGTATATGAGATCAGAAGAACACATAACCTCCGAACTGCAGCTAATCACACTGTGAATGATTTTCTCTGCTGGAGGGAAACAGTAGTAAATGTGGTTGTGATGGACTCAGAACCCGGAGCCTCAGCAGGTTCTGTCCAGACCATGCTCTGCAGGGTTGTTTTGTATTTGTTGGTGAACCAGGAAGTCGTTTGCCAGTTAAATGAATTCAGTTCTTAACAGCTGATTTGGATCAGCTGGACTGAGACCTGCAGGTTGAAATACATCGTATTAATCAAGCACCATGCACTGTGCTGCTGCTCTTCTACTCTGTACCACACCGTGACCTCTGCTGTTGTTGTTGGAGATAAATTTGATGTCGCCTGTTACTCTGATGACTGCACTCTGAAATATTGAGGATAGTGAGCTATGAACCGCTGTGCTGGTACAGTTATGCATGACTGAGTTATGTTTATTACATTTCTGTGATTGTCTGTTAATATTTCTTGGATATTGCTCACCTCGTCTGATTTTCAAACATGGAGGCTGATTTAAATCTAGCAGTGCTTTGAGCCAGTGTGTCAGTCTCTCACATTGTGAAGCATTTCCACACTTCTTCAGTGTGTTGTTGTAATTTCTTTATTTGCCTGGCCCCTTGTATTTCTCATAATGTTAAATTTGGTGTAGTGTTCATTTCTTCCTGGACATAAAGCCAGCAGCCGAGCGGGGAGGTGTCGGGTCCTGACGTCAGGCAGAAAGGCTGTGTGTGACTCATGGAGTGGAAATGTCCGACGCTTGTCAGCTCCGAGTTCACGATGCAC
Source organism: Salarias fasciatus (assembly GCF_902148845.1). Taxonomy (NCBI): domain Eukaryota; kingdom Metazoa; phylum Chordata; class Actinopteri; order Blenniiformes; family Blenniidae; genus Salarias; species Salarias fasciatus. The sequence goes on along the minus strand of NC_043758.1, from coordinate 38,652,532 downwards.
ATCATCCGCTGTGTGCCACGCTATCGATCCTCTCCTGGCTCCAGATCTTATCCCGGTGCAGAGGCCAGTGCAGTCCGCTGAGCTCGCCGCGGCGTTCAGGTGGCTTTTACCGTCTGATACGGCGCATCAGCTTCGAGCGGCCATGAAAAGGCCAAACTGAGTCACTCAAGCAATTCATAGTCGGCCACAGCGCTCACTCTGGAGCTCACAGAGTGCGAGTGATTGATAGCGAGGACCAGAAAGCCTGTCCAAGTAGTGCCCGCCCCATTAAACACCACCGGCATGTTGAAGTTTTGAGATTTGCTTCATGGATCCCAGATTCCAACCCGACCCCCGAAACGGCGGCAGATACCGAGGTGAATCAGATCAAGACGTTTTTTAAGTGCTCATCCGATTAATTTTGCAACGCAGCAACTGCTTTCCCAGAATGCCTCTCTGAGATTACTGCTTGCTCGTTGCGGCCGTCCGGCTCTCATAAACAACGCAGGAAAAGCTCCCCAGCTTCTCTCCGGGTCTGTGCTGCTCCACTTGACAACAGTTTTTCTGTGTTTCTCCGCTTTGCAATGGCCAAATAAAGTGCCGCTGTGGAATCCTGCAAGTCTGGCATAAATAAAAGAGAAGTGGAGTGGCGTCAGCATCGCACAGCAGGCATGAGGACGGCATTAAAGGTTCATGATGAGTGTGTGTTAATCCTCACTCTGTATTAGTCATGAATCTTTTTTTACTGCTGATATTGGATGTTGGACCGTATTTTCATCTCAAGGCTTCACAGTTTTTAATTTGCATTTACTGCATTTGAAGCAAATTGACTGCAACATTATCTACATACACAAAGGCTTTGACGTCTGTCCTTTAAGTGAAATATAGTTAATTAACTACCCCTAAATACTCTAAATATTTATACAGTGTTAATAATGTAGTTGCAGTACAGTGCGAACGAGCCCTGGATCGATTTTAGCAGCACTTCGCAGGAAATTCAGTTTGTTAGAAATGGCTGTGATCACACTGGTCTGGCAGTCATCAGCCGGCAATAACCTCGTTTTCTAAAGCAGAGCACAACGTCGCATTTTACAGACACACACACCACATAAACAACTTAGTCCTACATTTTGGAAGATTAAGCTGCTGCTTATTCATTTATCCTTCCGTTAGGATGCCTGGCCGTGCTGTAAGAGCCCGCGCTGAAGGATTTTTGACATTCCAGCATTGCCAGAAATACCATTAAGAAAAAAGAAACATCTCGTGATGGATGGAAACCAAGTTCTGAGCAGGATATGAATATTCACCTAATTGAATTTGTGACATTAAAAAGCATTTGTCAGATGTAGGACTCCTCCTGTGCTATCGCGCGCGCCCAGGCTGGTCTTCATTTCCTCCATGCAGTCTGATGTTAATGCTAATGGCGCGCTGCGGCGGCGGAGACAGTAAAGGTGATGGCTAGCCTGAGTGGACTTGTGTCCTGTATAAAACCCTGTCTCCAGATGGACCGGCGGAGATTTAGTGAAGAGCGAAGGGGTCTTTTAAATGAGTGAGTGCTGGAAATGTGGAGGCGCGTCCCCACGGCCGGCCATTTGGACTGGAATTGCAGCGCGGCGAGCGCCGAGGTCCTGTCCATTTGGAAGAGTGACAGCACAATCAGAGACGTCTTAATCACATCTGCCTGTCTCCTTAATCAAAGGAAGTACTATTGTTAAATGTTATGCCTCTGTCCATCAACGCACAGGCACATTTCCTTTAATAATTTGGCTAACCTTGAAGGGAAGCTCTGTCCGTCAACACCGTGACATGCTTCAGTTTCTACTTTTACATTTTCACGTGACGTGAAGTTGAGCGCGACATGACGTGAGGCGTTTTAAAGCATGAATCCCCCTGGAGAGAGCGGTCTGTCAGTGTTTCAGCTCGGTTTAATGAGGCGCCTGGTGAACTGATGTAAACAGTTGGAAGTCTTCGTCACAGCAGAGGATAGTTGGACCTCAGGACGGCACAGTGCTGATCTGAAAAAGACCGGTGAAGGGCAGCAGCGAGACTTTTTTATTGTGTGGAGTAAGGAGCTGCCGGGTATGATGGGATATCTGTCTCCAGTAATCGACATTTGGTCAGATGGACTTGCTCTTCAGCAGACGGTACCTGTAATTTGTTTTGAGAGCTTTTTTCTTTGTTGAGCCTTCACAGTGAAGGCTGTACCGAGGTATTTCTGGCCTTCAGCGTTGTTCATGTCATTATTAGAGCTTCCTGTGGCCTTTTGAAACAAACTCTGCCTCAGCTCGGGTTAGTTCATCTTCTGCCGTGGCTGGACTCATCTTCTCGGCTCCACTGCAGCTCTGTGACCTCTGAACTCTGAGGAGCTGAACACTGAGTGCCACATTTCTCTTTGCCCAGAGTCACTCACACCACAGCCCTGCCTGTCACTGTTAGCTGGACTGGCAGCTCCATCATGACAGTTGCCACAAGCTTTCCCGTATTTATGAGGATGCTGTGTGACAATAAAGGGCTTCAAGAAAATTGATTTGTAGAATCAGTCGTCACTAATCAGTACATGGCTGTGTGGCAGTGGTTGTTGAGTTTGTGTATTTATTTCACCCTATTTCACCCCATTCTACCCTCCATGATATGATCATGGGTTGACATCTCTTCAGGTGAGGAGGTTCAGCCTGGGACAAACACAGCAGCCACCAGGTGACAACAACTCTCCACCGACGCTCATATTCAGCCTTCAGTCACCACTGCAGTGCACGTGATCAGCGCTCTGTGCCGGGTGCAGCGTCCTGGGGCTGGACTTCATGTTCTTCTGCTGGACAAATAAAAGAAATAAAAAAATACGAGTGCAGATTTCAATATGAACCCAGCATCAGTGCTTTATGGGTTAGTTTGAACTGACTTTCTGCAACCTTGAAGTTGGACTCATAAACGCTGGCTAACTGTCACCCTGTCAGCGCAGCCCGAGAGCCGGACCAGACATGTCATCCCCACAAAATTTAAAATGTGTTTTCAGGCCTCATAGTTGAGTGCCTGCCACTCTTTCTCATCCCCAGGCAGATTTAATGCCGAACACTACTCCCGAGAGCAATGAGCCCACCCCAGCACACCCAGGGCTGTCTTTCTCTCTCTCTCTCTGATCTTTGTGGGGGGTAGTGTCGGGCTGACTGTTGAATTCCCTCCAGAATGTTCTTCAGGTCAGGAGTTCGACCTCTCTGTGCCTGTTGAGGACATCTGAATAGGAAATGTGTGTCATCCTGGAACATAATAACCGTGTCCTTCCCCTGCAGATGCTGTAATGCTGAGTCTTTGACTGGGTTTGTCTGGAAAGTGTTGTGTCCTTTCAGGAACCTCACCTGTCTTTCCTTCCACTGACAGCAGCTACATTGCGATTTTAGCGAACCCGGGTGGAGAATAAACAAGCCTGATGAAATCTGCTCCAGGAAGCTTCTGCCGGGATGTGACGCCGGGTTGTGGTTGGCCGGTGTCTCGGTCATGTGACCACGGACAGCTTTAAACTATTTTTAATGGTGTCAGAAAAAAAATCAGGACTGCTGCTTCCCTACAGAACACACTGTGCTCCTGCTGCTAACAACTGATTAAAGACAGCTCTGTAAATCGATCATATATACAACAGTAACCACCAAGGAGGTAAAATTCAGATTCGACTCAGGTCTTTTCCTTGTACATAAATGCCATTAGAACAAAGATTCCATTTCTAGTAGCTTCCTGTATTTCATGAAAACACTGGTGGCCACTGGATAAAGATAAAATGCATATTAGACAAGTACATTTTGCAGTCAGACCTTCATATTCAGTCAGATTCTTTTCTATTCTATTCTATTGTATTCTACGACTGTCATGAGTCTATTTTCCTTTGCTAAGTGACGAATCGGGATTGGTACCAAATTTGGTACTTTTATAGGTACCAACTGAAACTACCTAGTACTAATTCATGGAAAATTAGACAATACCATGTTTCAGAACCGAAACACATCCTCGTGACTGTGAGGGAGTGGAGGAGTAGGGAGTTTTCCATGCCGGACCTGAACACAGCATTGCACACACAGTAGCATGCAGACCGTCATGTCAACAAACAAGCGTGATGAGAAAGCAGCACGTTAAAGTAAGCATGTTTCTAAATGTGATACAGATTACTATTTCTAATCTTAGGAAGTGCCTGATTAACCACAGGACTTTTCTCCAGGCTGAGGAGTGCAGCGTTTTCGACGGCCCCAGATCTACAGCTACAACTCCTGCATTTGGCACCGTTAGCATGCTAGCATCCACTAGAATGCTAGCATCCATTAGTGAATCGTCATCTGCAGCCAGCAACAAATTAACGTTTATTACCACATAAACACACGTCGAGAACCGGTACTGAATACCAGGTACTGGATATCAGGTCAGTTCAAATATGAACAGTAACTATATCCAGTGGCGAATGAATAACGTAAACAAGTACCTGCATCGCCAACATGAGAAGAAAATCATTGTGTCCTTAATTTATGTCCAAAGTGATGGACTGAGTAATAATAAAAGTTACTAATTGACACATAGAATAATTTCAATTTCCTGTTCTGTTTCATGCTCGCTGTATTTAGTGAAGCTCAGAGTTGAAGCCCAGAGCGGAATGTTTGATGTTTTCCTCTGCGGCAAGCAATGCTTGAATTTTTACAAATGTTGCTGTGTGTGTGTGTGTGTGTGTGTGTGTGTGTGTGTGTGTGTGTGTGTTTTGGGGAGTGCCTGCTGGTTTATTTAAAAGACTCGTGCAGTCTAAAAGTGCAGACTGAAGCCACCACTGGACACATCCTGCTCTTCATTTAGATGCATGGGAAAGCAGGCGTGGTTTGAAATGCATCACTGGCAGCACATTTTGCTCTGAGCATCAACATTTGGCAGAACTGTCAATCGGCATGAGCATGAGCTGCCTTTTGAGCGGCAGAATATGGATCTGCAATATCAACTATTTACTGGTATTTATCAGGGAGACATAAAGATTTTCTCTCAAAGCAGAGTGTTGAAGGAAGACACGTTTCCAATATTCCCCCTGCATGTGTGAACGAGTCGGTGGTAGTCGGCTGCAGTTCGTTCCCAATGTGACAGGCGGTTCCTTTTTTGGAGGAGAGCAGTCCGAGTGAAGACGTAATAATATTATGGAAAGGCAGACTTCAGTCTGAGTGCTCTGCTCTCCTGCTGGGTCCGTGCAGTTGTATTTTGAAGGGGATATCGGGGGGTAAATTTCATATTGACTCACTGATTATGCTCATTGAATTTGCAGTGAACAAATGGAAGGATGAGCTGTGGGCCTCCGACTGCACGGATGCCGGCTGGCAGCTCCAATAAAGCCTGAGGGGGCTCAGGTCTACCTGGAAGTGTCTGGGAGATGATGTGATTGTTGCTGATGATATGGGGTAATGGATGTGTATAGCTTTCAGTCCTCCGCCAGTCTCTCCTTCCCCGCTGCCTGCAGTGAGGGATCTCGTTTGCTAAGCACCTCCAGAAAGTTATTCTGAGAGACCGAGCGTCTCACTGCGTCTGTTGGACTAAACACGCTCTAACAAAGCTGTGGAGATGTGTTTTTTTATAATGAGAGCGTCTCCTGCTGATCCCAGACCACCTTTTGGCATTTCAGCTGTAGCAATGCTGGGTTTGATAAATATTAACCCCAGCAGAGTTACTTTATATTCTTACAGCAAACAAGCCTGCGGACTGCATACAGCTGATGATCGATCGGTCAGCTGTCTGATAGTTTGCAAATGTACAGTATTCAAACGAACGAGGCAGCGCAACAGCCTGCAGCAGAAGTGAAGCGATGATTTATGTGTCGCGGCACACGGACTTCAGTACGTCCCATTTCTCACCTAGCATAGCATTTCATGCTTGATGTGAGTGACAGTGCCGGGTACTCCACGTCCTTCAAGTAAAGTGAAAGAAGCAGCATCAATATTTACATTTTTAATGACGGAACATCAAGAATTCCTTGTTTGTAACGTGTGGAGAATTATCACACAGCATTTATGTCTCCAGATTATTCATAAACAATTGATATTGATGATAGAATAAAGATGAAACATCTGCAGTAGATGTGAGAAGAAGCCATTAGTGAAGCCTAATGTGTTGATGCTTTCATTTTCCTTCAATTTCTCATCAATAGAGAAACACCAGTGAAAGATGGTCGTCATATTGCTGATACCATCAGGCAGAATATGTGCTTTTGTTTTATTTTTCCTGGGAATCATCAGCCAAATGGATGAATGTCGTCCATGAAGTCATCTGAGAGGATCAGTGTCTGGATTTCTGTTTGGTCTTAACATTCAAACTAAACTGGAGTGAACGGACACTTCTGCTGCGAGTCTGAGGCTTGCTGGCGCTCGTTTTCGTGAAACTACTTCTGAATAACGTTGTAGATAAAGAAGTTAGATCTTTGCTGTAACAAAGAAGATTGATTTCCCGCTGATGAGATGAGGATTATTAAGAATTTTCTCCATTTTCAAAAGTTGCAGTTCAACAATCTAAAGTGTGTGTTATCCAAGTAGGACTCCTATTTGAGCGACTGTAAGAATTTCTGTGTTTGCGACGTTTGGAGACGCCCTGCCGTCATGGTCTGTGATCGTTTGTCTTTTCATTCATCATTCATTTATTTTTCACACCGCAGTGTGATGTGCCATTAAAGCGAGACTTAAGCTGAGTGTTTGTCTCTGTCGTTTTAACGGCACGTCGTTACGCCGTCGTCCGGTCCGCAGGACCGTGCGCTGAATAATAGCAAAGTAGTTTTCCGGCATTCCACTAATTTCAGCTGTCAGAAAACAGAAATATTGTTTTGCGGACTGCAGCTGAGCGTGTAATTCAGATTTCATGGTGTTTCCAGAGACGGAGGAGCAGGAGAAGGTGAGCGCTGCTGAGACCTGTTATTTAATTGATTGTGTGATATGGAGTGGACTCTGCTGCCGGTGACCTTCACCGCTGAGACCATGTGACCAGCGGCTTCTCAGCCAGAATGGGGGTCGTGCTCTGTCCACATCTGTCCCCGCCGTCCCTCATCCTCTTCAGTGACTGCAGCGACGTTCTCTTCTATCTAAACAAATGTTGTTGATGCTGTCGTGGCTTTGAGTTGAGCAGATTACAGAACAGCTCGTCTTTGCATCACCTCGGCCTCCTCCAGCCTACTTTCATCAGATTCTTATTGTTGTAAACAACATAACTCTAGTACACACAGTGGATGTGAAATTATGCATCCTATATATGATTTACATTCTTCTTTAAATCAACAATTTGGTAATAACAGCATCTACATTTTTTAGATTTTCTGTTCTTTTATGATATATCACGTGCCTTTAAAAGCATGTAATGAATACAGAATTAAAAGTGAATAATAAGGAAATATCCTTTAATTGGATGTATCATTTATTCCCATGTAAGGATAGAAGACTTATATTTTTTGTGTTATTACATTACTGCTCCACTGGTTGGTCCTCTTTCTCCACCTGATCCAAATCAGACCAGTAGGGAGCTGATGGGCAAAAGGCATGTGCCAAACATAAGGCTCACGGGCCGCACGAGGGGCCGCACACTGCTGCGATTTGGCCACAACACCACAAATAGTAAACATTACAAAGAGAATATCTTGAAAGCTCGCTGCCTCACAGCCGTGCTGCCAGGGTGGGTTTGTGAAAACAGCTGCAGGAGAAGTTTTCTACACACTTCACTGTGTTTTGCACCAGAAGGTTTCAGGTTTAGTCTTTTTTGGCCGTAATTGTTTTGATTTAGTGAAAAACAGACATTTTCATCAGGTGCACTCTGCACTGCAGCAAAGAGAAACTTTAAACTAGAAACATAAAAGTTATTATGGTTCAGTTTTACCGGTTTGGCCCATTTATGGTGAAACTGGAGCGAAAGTGGCCCCTGAACCGAAATGTGTTTGACTTCATGGCTGAGAAAACATGGGAAGATGGGCCAGAGTTTCGACACACACTCCAGCTGCGTTCAGTCCAGGTCGGGACTGTATTGATACTGAACGGTCCAGCTCCGAATCAAAGACAGGCCTTCTCTGTGTGCTAACGGCGTCGCCACCGTTCTGCCCTCATTTTTCATGTTAGTGTTTTTATTCAGTGGATTCATCTACTCTCTCTTTCTCTCTCTCTCTCTCTCTCTCTCTCTCTCCATGATAAATGTCCTGTTCCGTTTATAAGCACATATCTGCTGGAGTTAGATTACTAAGAGATATATTCAGGAGAGGAGAGTCACTTCAGAACATCATACATTTACCAGTTACTGCAATTAAAAAGTAACTTCCCGGAAGAGTAACATTTGTCTTCTTCAGGTGGGCTGTTTCATGCTCTGGTGGAGGTGTCAGCTCATTAAGCTGATTCACTGGTTAAATTCAGTGGAAGTTAAATCAGACGGCGTGATGAACGCGGTGGGTCCTGCGAAAATAATTTTAAGGTCATGAAACTGGAAAGAAAAGGGAAGTGAACACCTCTGTGGAGGTGCAGACTGCAGCGGAGAAGTCTGCGCTTGAAGTCTTCTTATTAATGTTTAGTAAAGCCGCTGTGAAGGGGGCGGAGCTAAACAGGAGTTTCGTAAAACAGTAACAGTCCTTAATGCTAAAGTTATCCATCAGCGGAACGGAGAGACGTCAGTCCGTCAGTCACCCCAGTGGCATTTAGAATTACACAATAATAATTTGTAACTTTCCCTTCAGTCTGAAAACGAGCAACGTGTTGCTTTATCGGGCTTTCCAGCTGATTTATCCTCATTCTGCATTTCACAGGATGTTCTCCTCCGTTATTGTGGAGTGTGTTTGTGCCAGCAGCGGTGAGCTGCTCTGTAGAGCAGGACGAGCGACCGATGAGCATAAAGAGGAAGGGAAAGCTGAGCAGAGCCGTCACCAGAATACACGACGCGCTCCACGCCGCCGCCGCCGCCTGCTTTCCAGTTTGCAATGCCCTATTAGACAAAATGTCCATCTGCCGATATATTGAGAATGCACTGCAGGTTATTAACATGCCCTTGGCAAAAAGGGTTTGGCTCTGTGGGGCAAGCATCTCCATAAATCGCGGCGGAGGCAGTTTTATTACAGGTTGTAAATAGAAGTCCCTGCCATATTTTATGACAGCCATCACTAACTCATTCTGATTCTTATTACCTCTCTGTTCCTTGACTTGGGGACCGTTCACAGACGCATTCTGAGCACAAGTTTATGCGGCATAAAGGATGGACTGCAAAGGAATTTATTCCTGATGTAATTGCACCTTGGGCTGGCGCCACACGGTCGCCTTCGATTGCTGTTTTCATGTACATTATAACAAGACCTGCCTGTTTCCCAGCGGTTCCATAAAATATTTACATACGGATGGCTGTACAGGAGTTTGATTGAAGAGCTATTTAGTGCGACGTGTTACGGAGGCGCGGAATACAATACATTTTTGATTAGTGCACAATATTATTCAATCACATTGGGTGTGAAGGGAGCCATTTGTTTACCACTGGAATGTATAGAAATGCTCGGTTATGTAATTTTCGTATGAGGAATTTGCATTTAAAGCAAATCAAACAGCAGCGTGTTTGTCCAAGAGGGGCGTCTGGTCTCCGGTTTCAGCGCTGACCAGCTGTTTGACAGGCCGGCCAGGTACACATGTACATCGCAAACAAATTTACTAATCTTCTCCTGCGAGCGCTCGCCTCTCCTGCTCCGGCTTGTTTACATATTTGAATTGGCTGACAGAGAAATAATCAGCTTATGATCTTTATTTGGTTGCCAGAAGGCATGCTGGGAGTCGTGCACCACTCCAGTATGGCGCTTATTATTTCTGCATTTAAAAAATAACATGTAGAATATGTCATGGATGGAGTCAAATGTCAATAAGTATAATCAAATAATAATAAAGTGTGAGGAGAATGACTCACAAATCACAGTTTTCTTGCTAATTTGACTCTTCTTGCTGTTTCTGATGGATCGTATTTGAAGTGTTGGTGCCTCAGTGCAGAGGAAAGCATGATTTCAGGTCCGTACAGCTGTCATTTCAACGGGGAGAAAACCACCAGCCCCGCTTCCAAACTGCACCCTGTTCAGAGCCGGGACGCTCCTGGGCGGAGAGAGCGGGGATGGATGGGTGGATTAGGAACGCCGGGAGCCAGTAGATTATCCAGTATCTGGGCAGGCAGATGCACCGAGGAGAGAATGACTACACAAAGAGCCAGATCTCCATCAGGGGATCAATTCATGGCGCTCGGTCTGCCACTTCCTGTGAAAAAGAACATTTCATGGTGTGTTTTGAAGAGGCCTGCATGGGAGCAACGTGGAGAGGAGCGTTCTCCCCCCGTCCGTCCGTCCGTCCGTCCGTCCGTCCTCTCTGCTGCCGCCTCCGTCTGAGCTGCACTCTCCCACTCGGCTTCTCGGGGCTTCGTGGTTTGAGATGTGCAATCAAACGTGCAGAAATGCGCAGTTCCACTTAAGACACATGAGCACACGCACGCCGTAACCTATATTTGCTGAGTATGGTGGATGCCTGTGTGTAAATTTTTTAAGAGGTTTAAGCAGCGCGAGCTGGAATGAGCGGTGCAGTTGGCTGAGTCTCGCCGCCCGGGGCCCCTCGCCTCGCTCCCCCCATTTCGCCCAGCAGAGCTCCGTCCTTATCGCTGTCCTGCACCCCATCGCCGCCGAAGCCGGGCTCCTCTCCTGCTTGACCACATTTATCCAGGGGGTTCTTGTCAGGGGGTGATAAGCTGTCAGACTTGCCAGTCTGGACATAGGGGTTCACACATCTCTCGCCTCACTCCACTCTGCTCCTGTTTCCTCTGCAGGAAGAGGGACGGTTCCACCGCCTGTGCTCTGCTCAACAGCACTGCCCTGCTCCTTCACTAGACTGTATTGTTGACTAGTCCTCCCCTCCTCTTCCTGTTGGGCTGCTGCTGTTATAAGCAGCAGAGTGTTTAGCATAAGCAGGACGAAATGAGTTCATCAAAAAGACACCCAATAATCGTGTCAGCGAAACATCACAAGAACTGGACCCAGAACTGGACCCAGAACCGGGTCTGGTTTTCATGGTTTACGTGGGAGTTTTCCTCAGTCCGACTGAAAGCGCTTCAATCTGTGAACCTGAACACTAAAAGCAATCCACGAGGGTCGAGGCAGCGCACGTGCACAAGGAATTTACATCGTATTATTTTTAAATAAGCATTTAGCTTAGATTTGTATTTAATTTACGTTCCATACTGATTTCTAAAAATGGTATAAACTCCAGACTAAAATCTGTTAAATAGAGTAAAAGTGTTAAAGGAATACTCCGAAGATTTTGGACCCACGCCCTATCCCGATCATTTACAGAGTGAGATAAGCTCATAAATACCTTTTTGTGTCCGTTCATCCAGCTGTTAGCATCGTAGTTAGCTTAGCTCAACTACCGCAGGTGAAGAGGAAACAGAGCCAGACTGAGAAAGTGGACAAAATACTCCTTCCAGTGGTCCAGGGGATGGCGTATTAGCACGCGAAGTAAATCCGAATGGTTATAAAACATTTTAAAACACGTATTTTTTTTTTCAATTCGTTAAAATGATGTTTTGATCCACACAGACCTGCGCATACGCAGTGCTCCGTGGAAGGATATACCAGAGCACAGCAGTAGAAGCATAGACTCAGCCGCTGTGCGCCTGGTATATCCTTCCGCGGAGCACTATGCTTGTTCAGTTTTGTGTGTATCAAAACGCTATTTTAAGGGATTGAAAAGAAAACATGTCTTTTAAAAAGTTTTATAACCATTCGGATTTACTTCACATGCTAAAACACTGTCCCCTGGACCACTGGAAGGAGTATTTTGTCCACTTTCTCAGTCTGGCTCTGTTTCCTCTTCACCTGCTGTAGTTGAGCTAAGCTAACTACGATGCTAACAGCTGTTAGCCAGGCACTGGACGAACGGACACAAAAAAGGTATTTATGAGCTTATCTCACTGTGTAAATGATAGGGATAGGGCGTGGGTCTAAAATCTTCGCAGTATTCTTTTAAAGCAGTCATTAAAATACCGTATTGGCCTGAATATAAGACGACTCTGATTATAAGACGATCCCTATTTTTCAAATATCATTTTGTGAAAATAAAAATATGTTGAAGACAATAAGGTTACTCATAAAATAACTTTTTATTGTACAGTTACTCTAAACCCAAAAACTCACAACAGAGATAACATTTCACGTGATTTAAGATTAAAAAAATGATTGCAGTATTAAATAAATATATTCTCTTTCTCAAAATAAGCAACAATAAGCAACAATTAAGTACCTCAAAGGTTCAATAACTGCATTAATGATGTAAATAACTTCATAACCATCAAATTCAAGTTCTGTTCAGCTTCATGAACATTAATAATTCAGCCCTCCTGAATGTTGGGTTCAGTTTGGCCTGTAGAGAACAGTTCTTCAGAAAGAAAGCAAGAGATTTCAGCTGCTCTGAGCTTTTATTACTTTCTCCTGAAGGCTGTAAAACTGAAACAAACCAGATATACATAGAAGTGAACAAATAAGATGGATCACAACATACATCACTGTCTAGAAACAAAACCAGTCAGTATTTAAAATCAAAGCCACTAGCTCAATGCTAAGTATTAATGGAAACGCCATTGACATGCTAACGGAATTAGCATCTGTGTTGAAACTTCAAAACAAACTGACAAACTCACAAGTATCAGTTTCACCTCCATCCTGAACATCAACTAAGTTTACTCGAGTACTTACAGGCAGGTATTTTCGATGCTGTTTGAAATGAAGCTTAGAAAACCAGCAGCAGCCACACTGCTCAGTCTTCTTCTCTCACTGCTGCAGGCTGACACTCTGTCCAGCTCACTAGCTCCCCCTAACGGGGGGCGGAGCCACTGCATGGAGCAGAGGCAGTACAGCTCACCGGACTCTGGCTCCATCCAGTCCTCCATTAGAGCACCACCCCATTTTTGAGAATACCATTCCTGGAAAAAAAATATCGTCTTGTATTTGGGCCAATACAGTAGTTAAAATAACTAATAATAATAATAATGGTTAGAAAATGAATTTACAAGTAACTGGTTACTCTTAAATGAATAAAGTTGTTAAAACTTTTTTTTTTCAGGAATAAAAACATAAGGAAAATAGGCAAAGGGGTGGAAAAAAGAAGAATACTTGCTCTTGTAGCTAAAACTACATTAACCACGAGGAGGTGTACAGCATGTTTATTTAGGTAGCTAAAGTGCTTAGCTAAAATAGCCAAGATGTATAAAACAGATAAAGCAAAAAAATCTTTTAAAAAATAAAAAAAAAAACCTGTAAAAATGTCAACAAGAACTATAAATGTGATAAAAAGAATTCACCCTTCATGAATGCAACCTTCAACTTTGTTTTTTAACAGTTTATTTCAGAATGTTTTTGTTCATTTCAGGGAATTTACATGTTTTACTTCTCCAGACGAGTTTTATATTTATTTTATATATACTTATTTACTTGTCCTGACAGTTGCAGGGGTTTTCTGAGGGATTGGAGACGTGTGGACACTGCACTCTCTTAATGCCTTGTGGAAAAAGCTCCGGTGTGACGTTTCATGATAGAAATGATAACAGATGATGGATGGATCACCAGATCTGTCACCGTATATATCTTCTGTATTTGTTTTTTTTTTTTTTTTTTGCAGATCTGTGCTGTTTCCTGTCTTCAGACGTATCTGCTACAAACTTGAGTCCTATAACCGAGTTGGTTTAAAAAATGTGAAATAACAGCTTTTGTCTTTGCTGCAATGAAATTATTGCTCATAATATGGATATGGAGAATAATTACAGCCATTACAGCCACAGCTGTAATTTCAAGGTTCTCGCTGTCCGCCCTTGTCTAATGAAGGCGCATCGCCGTGTGATGCAGACTGTAACAAACTGTTGCTCTAATGCGTTCCCTCACTGTCCTCCACTAACGGCTTGCATCCAGGCGACTCGGTGCTTATCCTTGGTAGCATCGTTTAAATTTGTAGCCCAAGGTAACATTCCCAGCCTTTTATATGCAAAAAGAATAATCTCTAAGTATTTCTGTTTAACAGAAAAAGCTCCAGGCTAGTCTTGGAAAAAAAAAAAAAAAAAAAAAAATCTGCTCGGAAGTGCAGACAAGCAACAATAAATAATGTAGCATAAAGTTGGGCTTTCTTCGGTCGTAGCGTATTTTCTATGTAATTTTATATCTCAATTAACGAGGGACTGTCGTAATTTAAAACGATGTAATTTACTGCGTGCGTAATCGCCCAGAGAGAGGCAAACATTGCACTTGTTTATCTGTCATCAGAACCGCGCATTGCCAGCACACGCTCCTGCTGGTTTCAGCGAGGAAATATATATCTTTTCTCTCACGCGCAGGAAGCTTAATTATAGTAGCTGGTGTTGTTTCAGGTTGTTACGGCGCGAAAGCGAGAGGAAAATGGAGGGGAAACCTGCAAAGCTTCACTGCCCATTCAGAATATTAATTTGCAGCGTGTATAAAAAATTATGGACTTGATCATAGGTTTCCTCTGAAGCTGTAATTAGGACATTAAAGCCATGGTGTGTGTACGACAGCCTGTTCACACTCGCTGCTTGTGAAGTACCTGTTTTATGAACTTGGGAGCGCGCTGACCTTGGGGCTTTGAGGGATGCGAGTAATATCTTGATAAACAGAGCATCGGCGAAAACACCACTGCACAGCTGGATTCAGGTGGAGATGATTTCATGAGTCAGAGGTTTTCCTCTGTTCTGGTTCCCAGGCAGGAAGTGACGCCGTAATAAAGGTTTACTGATGCCATGTGTGCTCGCTTCACTGTCAGTGAGTCCAACCCCCCCCCCCCCCCCCCCCCCCCGTGAAGATTAGCTCCTTTTCTCAGTTTCATGTGATTTGAAAATGAAGCGTTTTGACGTTAGATGTTCCATCTGAACGGTTTCCACCAGTTTAACTAAAACAACACAATTAACTGGCTTTTCTCAATAAACATTAGAGTTGCGGCGCTGATGGTGAGGCATAATTTCATTGCCACTGAAACTGCTCAAGCACAACTATTAAAGCAGCGATTTGCTGAATTTCCGATGTTTTGTTCACTAATTTCCTGATGTTTGCTCGTATCACGAGGCAGAAGGAGTCGCGGCGTCTTGTGCTTCCCTCCAAACTGCTGCTCCTCTCTCCCTCCCTGTTTCCTCTCCTCCCTTCGCTCCATTGAACCCGTTGAAATCCCTTCTCTTTGTAAAGGATCGATATAATACCCATGCAAGGAGTCCTGCTGAGGAAGCACCTCTGCCTCCCGGTCCTCCGGCAGGTAGCTGCTGGGCGTGTGTGTTCACGCCGGGAGAGTGCCCTGACTCCAGCACACACTCTCAAACTCCGAGCCGTATCTCGCCCCCACCCTCCCTCTCCTCCAGCATGTGAAGCTCCGAGCAAAAGACAGCGCGGAGGAATGAATTCCCCCAGAAACCCGGAGTGAGGAGGCAGGAAATAATTCAGCAGCAGCAGCAGCAGCAGCAGCAGCAGCGGCAGCAGGCAGCGAGTGTGAGAGAGATGGAGAGAGAGGGAGGGAGTGTGTGTGAGCGCGCGTGTGTGTGAGAGCGAGTTCCTATGCACAGTGTGCCGAGCGAAGCCGAGCCGCGCCGTCGCGTGGCACGCCGCGTCTTCCCGTTCGGAGAGGCAGACATGCGGCTCCTCCAGCGCCACTGAAGACCAGCACCCGGCCGGGCGCCAGGCGGCGGCATGGCGGGACCGGAGAGCCTCTGCTGACACCAGCCTGACGGACGATGACAGCCCACGCGTGGGTCAGCATGCGCCGCAGCCGCGCCGCTCCGGGAGGAAACACGGCCATGTGGAAGTGACTCGGCTGCCAGCAACTCTTGGACATGTTTTCCAGGGCGAAGTCTGGATCTCTTTCTGTGTTTGAACTTGTTTTTTTTCTCCTGGTGCTGTCTGGCTGCCCCGGACTCACCTACCAGGCAAGGACTAAAGGCAGATGGAACAAGGGGGGTAAGTGAGGAGCCCGGCAAGGCATTGAGTCAGTCTGCTGACCTGTACCTGGATGCTAGTGGATTAACTTCTGGAGGTTTGCGCGCCGTCGGGTTTGAGCTGGTGCTGAAAGCCGCGAGGGGCTGTGACCCCCCCGTCACAGGTTGACCTTGCCTGAAACGCCTCTGGTTTGGGCTGCTTCGAGCTGCCACGTTTAGATTCAGTACCTGTCTGGACCGAGCTGCTGGTCCACACAGCTGAGACTGGCTTTGGCGACAGTGGAATCTCCTGAGAGGCTCGACCTTTTCCTGAGCTCCTGGAGAAATGACCCCTAGTGACCACTGAGTGCGAGCGTCCAGCTCCTCCCCGCTGTGGACGGAGCACCTCTGTCGTGTTGGAGCTGTGTTGTGCCGTTGTCTCGTGGTCCGGAGCTGTTTTGACTCGGCGCGGTGGAGTTTTCTGAGCGAGTTCAGTTATCGGAGCACCCTGGAATGTTGGGCTGGCAGGACGTGCCACCGCTGTCTCAGAACTGTGATTTGGGTTTAAAGACTTAGATCACAGTCTTGAGGGGAGGTGTAAATAATTCATCTCAGCCCCTCCGTGGGAGCGGTCCTCTCGCCTCTCTTGTAGCATTTAATCCCCTTTGTCGGATTAAAGGAGCCTCTAATCTTAGCGCTGGTGCTCGGCGAGGAGGCTGAGATGCTCCCTGCAGCCGATCGGCATTGTTAGCACTCTCGGCTCGCGCTCAGCAGGATGTGTGTGTCTTCAAAGCGCCGTGTCACCACCGTGATCTATTTAATGATTCCTCCCCACTTTGGTCTTGTTCTTCCTCACCCACTCTCTACTTTAGATTTCTTCAGATGGAACTCTCTCCGTTTCTGTGCCCGTGCACTTCTAACCATCAGTCGACCTCAGGTCTTTGAACCTCCTGACTGGATCGTGCTTTTATAGAAGACTTTATGCATTTATAAGTAACAGAATGTGTTTCATGGTTGCTTCTTCTCTCATTGAACTGAGAATGGGAATTTCTGAATTATTACTCTGTAATATGGTGTAAGTTTGTGTCAGCGTTGTGTAAATGAAGGGTAAAATCCCATCCAGTGTAAAATCCTGAGCTGTCACTGGCCTCTGGTGAAATGGAGGGCAGTCGCTCCCCTCGGCATAATTAAGCTGTGAACTCCATCCATATCAGCGCTCGCTCCACAGCCGACGTCCGGACTGTAACCTCGCTGGCTTCATTATGATTTTGTGACACACACTGAGCAATATTTTCCACAATTAAGATAAAATCCGTGCAGGTCTGACAGCTGCTGTCATTCCCTCCAGATGCTGGTTGAACCAGGAAACACTTCATTTCTGAGGCAGCAGAGTCGCTGGATTTACTTCAGTGTTTGTTTTTCTTTATTTACTTTCCAGAAGCTTCCATTCATTCTTACGTGAAACATTTCCATTTCCATGCATGTGTAATTTGTCAGTACGCAGAATCAGCCAGATTATTCCAATGTGACTATGAACACTGGGAGTTTGTCTCGTGAAGCATCTTCAGGCAGTGTAAATCTGACCAGTGGATTTCGCTTCCTGTAGCTCTGTGAAGGATTTTCTTGCAGTAAAACGCACAACATCATGTAGTGGCTACCAGCAACGGAAATACGTCTTCTGAATATCAAGCACTCCTCCCTGGAGGCTTGAGCGGTGCTGGAGAAACTTAATATTTTCTACTGGACCAGAAAAACATACTGGTTTGATATCATCTCAGTCGCAAAGGAATCCGAAAGTGACAAGTTGTCATGCTGGAGAAATGATGAGAACTCTTGTGGAAATGCGTCCGACCGACCGACCGACTCCCCCGTCGTGACGCTGCTGCTGGTGTTTACCGCCTCACTCTTCACGCGCCGTCCCAGACGTACAGGAACAACACAGCGAAGGCGGGATCTGGAACAAACACGAGCCTTTTCTCCAAGAATTCGGTAGAAAAACGTGTCAGTGTGTTCCTGCTGGGACGCCGTGTCCCCAAACTCACCTCCGCCATGTGACTCGGCGCCCTGAAACCTTACTGAAACACCGAGCAGAAGCAGTGACGCGGGCGTCGTTTGGGTTTCCGCTGTGTTGTGGACTCTGTGGAGCCGAAGCGTGTTTCTGGTTGACTTTCAGGCATCCTTGCGCTGCCTGCTGGACGCCGGCTGTGGCCCGGCGCTGGATTCACACCAGCTGTGGCGCGCTGAAGGTTGAAGCGGTGCTCGCACGGCTTTTTTCCTTCTTTCTTCTCACGTGCGCTCTCGGCGGACCGGTACACTTATTCAGTCTGTCCTGTGATCATGAAACTACTTCCTGCTTCCTATGCATGATGTCTGACGCCGGCCAGAATCCGGGAAATTGCTCTTCCTTCACATTCTCACTGCGCCCTGCAGAGACGGCCGCCAGGAATCACGCTGCACGTGCACGGGGATCAGCGGCAGCAGAGATTGAAGTCAGCCTGGCAATGGGGGGGGAAATCAAATTGAATGTATTATGATCCCACCAAAGTTCAATAGATGGTAATGTGGAGCGCGGGAAGGAGCCTGGCTGCTTTCACGCAAAGAGAGAGGGACTAATGAAAGGTGGACCTGCCCTACTTCAGAAACAAGCTCATTTTTTCTGTTGTTTCTGAAAACTAATGGAGTAAACAGAGACCTGCTGCGGTGGTCAGCGGAAGAGGAGCCATAAAAACAAGTGGCCAACACCTATTACAGGAATAACAGCCGCCGAGCGCGCCTGGCCATCTGGGAGGCCGTTCAGGGAGCATCAGGACGAGTCGCGGAATTAATATTAGCACTTCCTACTCACGCAGCAATATCGTGTAAGGCTCATCAGCTCGACTGTGGCCAAAACGGCGAGCTCCATCGCTATGTGAGCACACACTCCAGATCTGTGGAACAACAGAGAAACCATGAAGCTGCTGTTAGCCAAACACGGACGTTCATGTTGTTGTCATAATGGGATTAATATTAACACATCTTTTCCCCAAGATTTAAGTGTATTGCTGGTTAAACCATGTTTTTTTCTTCCAGCTGTTGAATTAGCATGTGTACCCCCCCCCCACCCCCCACCCCCTTCCCCCCCGCCGTGCCCTGGCTCTAGCAGGAAGTCAGAACAGGCTGCGGGGAGAGGAATATTACACAAACTAATGGGAGGAAAATTAGGCAGCAGCCTGACAGAAAAATGAAATCGCTGTCATTACTCGTACAATTAATCAGTTTTGACCTGTGACTTGAGGCGTGGAAGGCGGGGAAGGGCCGAGGAGAGCAGCGTCAGTCCTGATCTGCTCCTCTGATGTTTTGCTGACATCGTGTGACTCGGTTTGATCTTCCTGTCCAGAGCCCGGCTTCTTCATTCCATGTATGCTGATGGAGAGAAGTAAAAACACTTGTTCTATAAGCGAAATATTTACAAGACACGCTGCGAGTACAGATGTAACGAGCAAAGTCGTTCAATATGGAATCAAAAAAAAAAAGAAAAGAGAACGGCTGAAACGGCAGAAAATCCGCCGGGTGTTCCTTCTTCAATCCAATTAGTTCATTAAGCCTTGTACCACTGCAAGTTGAGGAGAATCATTTTCTCAAATGTACTTCCCTGATGTACGCCTACGCCTGGTTAGAGATACATGCAGTTTGTGCGAAGTGAAAAGTGTGGGCGAGATCACAGATACAGTGGTAACGGGATTGAGACATTAGGTAAATGTGGAGCGTTACGGGGCTTTTGTCACATTCACTTCAGATCTGGGAGAATAATATCTGCTCCACTTCCAGCACTGTCTGTGTGTGTGTGTGTGTGTGTGTGTGCGTGTGTGTGTGTGTGAGAAACAAAAAGTCGTCGGAACATGAACACATCGTCTCCAACCAGCTCTTTTCAGTGGTTCACTCCCATCAATGCATATTTCAGTGATGATGAAGAATTGTGCTGTAATTTTCTGTTTTGTGGTCCGGTGTGTGTGTGTGTGTGTGTGTGTGGTTATTTTGCATTATGTAACAGTGACTCATCCAGTCACAGTGAAGGACTGAGGCTGTTTGTTTATTGTTTGGTCTCAGTTCCTGATTGTACATGTTGTTTTTCCTCTCTGGATGAATCCCATCGCTGTATTTAATCCGGCATGAATCATTTTAAAGGTCGTTGTTAACCTCATTCTCTGTTCTTTGTATGATCGGGGGGGTGGGGGGGGGGGGGGGGCTTGGATCATTTTATTGGACTTGCTCTTTCATGTCTTGTTGAGCGCTGAGCGCCGTCTTCAGTCGGCAGAGCAGAGCAAACATTTGCTGACATGTGACCGGTCTGTGTTTTATTACCACCTGTGAGGGTCTCAGAAAGAGAGGGAACAGCCTGATCTTGTCTTGTCCTGCCGGGGGGGGGGGGGGGGGGGGGGGGGGGGGGGGGGGGGGGGGGGGGAAGGACAGGTGAAAGACTGTGGACTGAGTTAACCTCTGGGATTCACCAGTTCAGAGATAGTCAGGCCAAACCAAATAAAACACCCAAACAGCATAACATTCATAGTCTCTATACTCCTCTCTCTCTCTCTCTCTCATCTCTCCTCTCTCTCTCTCTCTCCTCTCTCTCTCAGTCCCGTTAATTGGCTGGCCGTCACCCCAGTTTTAACATGGATTGTAAAATATTACCCTTTTCTTCCTCACAGTGTTGGTGTTACTCGTCTCCACTCATCTCGCTCCCGTGCCTTTGGCTGCCACTCCAGACAGTGCTCATTCCACCCTGCATTCAGGTTAACTAATGATAACACTGCGTGGTTAAATATATGACTTATCATTTATTATCCTGACGCCGACCTCTCCTAATCTGTTAAGTGAAGGATTTGTCTTAAGGCGGGGGTGAAGCTGCTGCATGTTTGATTAATCTGGAGAAAGATTAGTTATTGTGGGCGATTCCAGAGTGAGACGGTGAAATAAGTGGTTGTGTAAATGTGCGGAGTGCGTTTTGCTCGTCCTGCTCATCGCCACCGCAGCCCTCTCGCCGTATACGGCGCAGGCTAATTGCCACATTCCAGCCGCACGTCCGTTAATGAAGCTGATTTGTAATTGCGGAGGAAATTACACTTCACAATAACAGTGTTTTATGGCTGGATTTCAGACTGTAAATATGACAGCTGAGCCTGATGGATCTGAGTTTCGGCGCTTAACGGCCGCAGACCCGTCACCCCGTCCTGCTCCGACTCGGCTTCGGCCTCGCCGTGGAGTCTCTGCCTCATCAGCCGGGAAGCCTGGAGGCCTGACGCTGCCCACAGCAGCGATCCCTGCGTCCCTCCTCTCAGCTGACGATGGCTGTGGCTGAAGGAACGCTCTTCTCTCATTCTGGACGGTCTTCTTGAACTTCTCGTCTTGTTGGACGTCCGTTCAGCGCTGACTCCCATCAGAAGCTCTGTCCAATGGAATTTTCCTGCTGTTGCCATGAAGATGACGCCGCCTCGGCCAGAGAGAGGAGTCCTTCACAAAGCATGTCAGCAGACAGCGCCGCATCTCGGGAAGCTTTTCTACCTTATCGGCCGCTCTCTGCCTCCCTGCAACTCACTTTTCTTTAGATATACCTCCTTACCTCTCTTTGCTCTCCGCAATAAAACTTTAAAGAGATAAGAGGCTTTTTTCTATTTCAGGGTCACCATTAGCCTGAATAATGCATTGACAAGAGAGGAGCAGTTTGAGTTCTGTGGAGGATAGAAGCACAGCCTTCAATTAAATTATACATCATTATCACAGCTGGCAAGCCTTGTGCGACGGTACCCTCTCCATCCTCCTCTAAATGTTCCATGTTACTGTCTTGTCCAATATTGTGTGTCAAGCAACAGCCTCTTCCTGCGCCAGCGTGGAGCTGGGATGCAGATAGGCCGGCGCCGGCTGTGCCGATGGAGGGACACGTTCACCAATGGCAGCAGTCGAATGCAGGAACAGCTTCTAGAGTCAGGCCGATGCCATCCTGATTTCTCTGTTCAATGGTAGAAAGCAGTTAATCAGAGCTGGAGGAACAACCTGCAGTACGGGGTGCACATCAGTTCTACTGCATGGAGCCTGCATGTTCTCCTTGTGCATGTGTTGCTTTCAAAGTGATGACTGCTTACTCTTGGCCTCTGTGTGGACATGGTCGTCTGGATTTCCTGATTAGCTGCTGATAAAAGTGTCTTTGTTCAGTAATGTTGGTCCGAGGCTGCAGCAGCTCCTGGAATCCAGATTCAACATGGTCATTAAAGAAAACACACAAAACCCAGGAGCACCTCTCAGAGTCGGCGTGAAATAAACTCTGACGTGCTGCGTCGTGCGGTGAAACCCCCTCTAATCCGGCGTCAGAAGTGTGAATACCTGTGAGCCTCTTGAAGTGAGCTCCGGCGCGGTGTGATGGCTGACAGGTGATAACTCTTCTTTATGGTCATTACTGAGCTTGCGGTGGGTGGCGGCGTTAGACGAGAGTGAATCATACTGTATTTAACTTTCATCTGCTGACACTGGCACGTTTGCCGAGTTTCCAAAATAGACTCTACTGTTCAGGTCTTCTCCAGGGACAAAAGGTCAGTGGTCTTTAAAGAAACGCTCCGTTTTGTTTGTGATTTAGATGATAAAGCCTGCTGTAACTCTCAAGGTCAAATAATGACGGCTGACTGTCACAACGCAGCAGCATGGAGTCAGAGCTGACATAATAAACATATACACACGGTTTTGAATGATCTCCAGTGCCTGCAGAGGAAGTAAGGCCCATCATGGCCTCTCCTGGTAGCCGCCAGCCGCCTGTTAGGCCTGATTCTGGGCCCTGGTATTTAAAGCGGGGATAGCTGGCTTGTCTGCGCCTCTCTGTAGGAAGTATGTCCAACCAGATGCTGAATGTCAGTTTGGACCCCAGGAGATGAGGCGAGGAGCTTTGGCTTTGTGCGGAATATGTCAGTGCAGTATTTATATGAAGCCAGGGATTTTCACTGGCAGATTAAGGTGTCTACAAAGGCCCTCTTTACATTTTGCATTACCATGCATGTCGTGCAGATCCCGTTCCAGAGACCTCACCAAAATGGCAGACGACACTTGGTTTAATTTTTGTATTTTTTTTTTTTTAAATGTCTGATAAATTCCTTGAGTAGCAGTAAAACTGGAGACTTCCTTTTGCATGAACAGTCTTAAATATTGAAGTAAATTGTGGGAGGAATGTAATGGAGGAGCAGGGGGCCATTGTCTGAGGCTGTCAGTGGAATGTGCCGTTAATGGGACACAAAACTTGTTATTAACTGTTCATTCATGACAAGTCTTCAGTGGAGCTCTGTCATCGGGCCATTGTAAGAGAAACGTCTCGATCGCTCAGTGCTGAAGGCATCTCAAGGCTTCTGGACCACATATTGAAAGATAATGCAGCTTCAAAATCTGGACTAACTATTTGTCCTTTCTGTATTTCTTCCGAATCAGCTGTCATTACTGATTCATGCCTTTTAGTTAGTTTTTTTTTAATCTGTCTCATTTTTCAGCCAAAGTGATGGCGAGGAAACTCACTGTCAGAGGTTCTGATGAATGTGTTTGCTTAAGAGGCAGTTTTGTCGTTGCGTCTCTGGAAACTGTGAAGAGCCACGCGTTGCGTTTCAAGGCTGCCGGTGTAGTTACATCAATATAACGCTGAAGCAAACGCAGTGGAGGCCAGAGCAGCGTGGATGTGTGCTGCTGTGAGGAAGCAGAACGGCGGGGATCAGGATCGACGGGAAGCTGCAGCAGGAAAGGACAGTGTTATTACCTGCTCTGTATTAGTGCTGCATTATTAACATTGTCCTTAGCCCACTGGTTAATTAACCCCGGAGACCTTAATTTACTGACGAATAATGCATAACGATGGATTAACTTCCTGTTCTCATTACAAAGATAGATTGATTAAGATCGCAGCTGTGTTATCGGTCATGTTTGAATATGACCGAATTATCAGCCAGTTGCTGAAGTTGCAGGGAAGTTTGAGTTTTTCCCCGTCAGCAGACTGGAAACATGCAGCAGGTTGAGGATTCAGACGCTGTTGACTGTTTAGTTTCCTCTTATCTGTAGATGCCTGCACTGCTCTCACTGTTTCCTTCAGACTAATTCATGTGGAGTGGTGCTGGGAAATACAAGTTGGAATTCGTCATACTGAACAAGAAGGCAGTATTTTGTTGGCTTGGTTTGATGCTTTTGATATGAAGAGGAAGAAACATGCTTGAACAGAGGCATAAGGACAGGATGTCCATTATGAGACGTGTCTGATGCTGCCAGTCCGCCTTATATAAGACACTGATCGTACAAATCACAGAGTAATTGGAGGCATTCAAAGGTGTTTTGACAATCTTTTACCTAAATCCTACAATACATTGATCCAGTCTCTCAGTTTTGGTGTTAATATTTTTCATGACCGATGGTTGAAGTAAGAGACCGTACTTCATTCTGTTGGTCACAGTGCAGATTCCAACGCTCTCTGCTCGCACTCAGCTGTTACGCTGCATAAATTTCAATTACAAAAACATGTGATTGTGTAATAAACTCGTGCATGTGAGGCTGGCTGTGACCGTGATCCGCTTTGCTGCTGTGACAGGCTTCGCTGTTTGGCAGGTTGTTGTTGTAAGGTCATATTTAGTGCAGCATTATTTTCCTGTGCACCTCTGTGCTGCTGGATTACTGTGTTTATTGTCCAATTTATCATGTCGGGTTCGCCTGCCATGAAAAATCTCTCCCCATCTCTGAATATGTAATGGTTCTGCTTTGCAAATACGGCGAGACGAATATTAACAAGTGGTCTCTGCAGCGTTCCAGCTGATGCCCCTGCAAAGGCTCCGCAGCGCCATCACCTGCAGGCACCAAAGTAACTTGTAGAATACTAACCCAGAGGGAGCGAGCATCAAACAAAGTCACTGTGTTGCTTTAGCGGCCAGCGCCGTCCCTGTTGATCTGTGAACCCTGGTCCTCAGCTGAGGCTCCTCAGCTCTGGGTGGAGAACGGGAGGCGACGATGCACTGGCCGAGTGATGCGGTGCAAAGCCATGGATGCTTTGAAAGATGAGGCGGAAGTGTGCGCCCTGTGCCTGGATAGAGGCTTAATGATGGTAAAATTTGTGGCGTTTCGTCCAAGGTGACCCCTGTGGAGAGGTGATGGTGCCAGAGCAGATGAAAAGTGAAGGTAATCCTTTCTTCCTCATTTTCAGATCGCTGTCACCAGCTTTGTCACCAAAGCCCAAGGCATGTAATTACACTTTTATTGGCTTTAGGGAACCTGCATCACTCATTTAAAGAATAATCTCACTCGTGGGCTGGAGCCACAGGACAGATAGATCATACTTGCATGAAAGCCTCTTGTTCTGTCTTGCTGCCGTTTAATGGACTTTTATGAATATCGGCGCGATGCATTGTTAATAGTGCTGGGGGAGAGAATAGCCGAGCGCCGTCCCTCCCTCTCCTCCTCACTGGGGCGTTTCCCGAGTTAAAGAGCACGGCCATGCGAGTGTGACAGCGGCAGCGTGCGAGTGTCTGGGTCTGCTGCCAGCCAGCCTTGACACCATTAGCTCCGGTGACACATTAAGGTTCTGTTTGCCTTGTAATTTGTTTTGTCTGTCAATTTGATGGATGTCTTGTTTGCCGGCACTTCCTCACACATTGGAAAATGGTGGCTGGAGGACATTGTTAAACGAACTTCAGAAAGGGAGGCAGGAGGCATTTGTTTTCTTCAAACAGGTTTCTTTTGCGTTAATGGGCGTGCACAACATTGTCCGCACTCCTTACCACGCCAGGCGCTGGATAATTAAAGGTGAAAAGCTAATTTGAGAGGGAAGGCAGGGCATCTCCAGAGGCGCCGGTCGCTGAGAAATAGAGATCCAAGTGACGCTCGTGGAGTAAATCCTCAGCCCGCATCAGCTGAGATTTCAGCTCACTCCTGCTGAAGTATGTCGACTGTAACGGGAAATAAACGGTCAATTCCAAGCCCTTTTATTTTCCTGCAGATGTATCCTGGTGCCCCGCTACATTAATCTGCAGCTAAGAAACCGCCGCTAATGCTATTGCAAATTCTTTGTTCATGCTATTGACCTGACGTGTGTGACTGAGCAGCACGGCGATGGCCATATAACTGCAGGTTGGCACACTCCAGGAAGTGTGGAGCCACCACGAAGACCAGCTTCTCCTGACCCGCCATCTGAGCTGGCAAACGGCGGCGCAGAACTGTTAAATATTTCACCGCCTGGTCGCCCGCCCCCCCGCTGAGCGGCGTTGTGAGCCGCCAGAGCTCTCGTACCTGCATTCGGCCGTGGAAATGTTCCTCTGACACCCTAATGAGCCGCCTCTCTCGCCATACCTCCAACGCCACACACTCCATGTGGATGAGCAGCGCTCCTCGTGTGGAGCTTCAGCCGCCGCTTTCTCAGACTGGGAATGTGGAACGATGACGGCTCACGCCAGCAAAGCACGCTTTGATGATGTTGTTACTGGTGTGTTTGAGTAAATATTGCCAAGTGTTGCTCGAGCCAGTGTTGCTGGCGCTCTGGGGTGGAAAGTTAAAAAGAAGACGCAGCATGTGACGCGAGCGTTGCTCCAGTCAAACACTTGACAAAGGGTTGTTCTTCATCGCACTGTTCTCTTCACCGCTTGTATTCGTCACCCGGGAATCCTGCTTCACGCAGGGAGGAGTTCCGGCGAGCGTTCTCGGTTCCCCTGGTTTGAATCTCTGGGTTTTCCCTCCAGGTTGAACCGGTGTGGAACGCTGAAGAGGAAGTGGTTTTCATGGCTGCTGATTTTATGTAAAACATAAACTCCTTTTATACAGCGTTATAAGAAATACAAAGTGTCTCTACATGTGGTCCAGATGGTGGTTTAGTGAATGGACACCTTCTTCCGGTGCACGTGCAGAACTATTTAATGCCACCATGGTGCACGTGCACCGTATCAGCATCCCAGAAAAGTTGTGTTTTCTCCGTTTCCATGGTGACAGAGTCAGATCATTTTGTGAAAGTTCCACCGCGGGAGCCGTGTTCAACAAGTCGCGTTCTCAGAGGCTGTGCTCCGAACAGACCGTTGGTGGTTTCCACTGGACAACAGGACAGTAGACGAGGCCTGATGTTCAGGCCACGTTTCCCAAGGTGACACAGCAGAGCCTGCCGCTGTCAGCCGGAGCTGAGGAGAGAGTGTGTGTGTGTGTGGAGGGATTTCAGGTGCCACTGTGTGTGTCTTCCTCTGTCGGCCGGCCGGTAGAGAGCCGCTCGCTTCCTGTCTGTCGACCTGAGTGGACCGGCGAGCCCTGCTCCGCTCCGCTCTCCTCACTCTTCCTCTGGTGGCTTCATTTGTTACAGCAGACCTTGAAATGTGAGAGACCGAGTGAAGAGACTGTAAAAGACACGTCAGTCCAAAAAAAATAGCTTCACTTACATTTTTTTTCCCCCCACATGTGGAGAAGATAATATGTTGGAGCCGAGTCTTTTCAGAGCTCTAATCCACGGAGCTGGGGATGAAATCTTATTTAGGGATCAGCACAGAGCATCACTGCCATGATAGCAGCAACATGCAACTCTGCAAGCTCTTTTTAAGAGCATTAGAGCCAGGAGTGAGTCACTCAGCACAAACAATTCTTGGCTCAATTATTTATTTTTTTAGTTTTTCAATTAGAACCCCAGCAGCTGGAATGCGGCGCTCCCGCAGTCTGCTCCTAAAATAGTCCTGCTAATCTTCCTATTCGTTAACAACATCAACCATATTTGCCATTAGACTTGTACATTAAATATGGATGTCTGCTCGAAACGCTATAGGAAAATATTTGAGACAGAGAGCCTTGGATTATTCAAACACAAAGCTTGGTGAATGAGCTCTGCCTTTGTGAGTGTTTGTTTCTTTTTCTGTCCTTTGAATCTGAAGCCAAGCTTGTCTCAGAAGGATATGCAAATATGGGAGAAGAATGGCTGTCTGGCTCCCCGAGAAGCTCTTATCCGGTACTGTAGCTCCAGCGCCTGAATAGAGCGGCGAGGTTTTATGTGCTATACAGGGCCGTTTTGACAAACTCCTACATTTCAGCAGCAGAATAAACGTCTGTTCGCCGTCTCAACAACATAACTGACCCTTTGTAGAGATTAAAGTGTTTGTATTTCTCTGTTCTGTTGTCGATTGTCTGAATAACTTTTTTTCTTGTCCAAAAATAGCTGATGGCTTATCCAGGATTCTGTCACTCTTTTATTCTCAAGTCCTATTTTAGATTGTGACAAGCCCGTGCTCGTCTGAACAACACCTGAAAGGAGGGCGCCTCGCTTCCTATCGTGCAGAATCACGGGAGGCTGAACTCGCCGCTCCGCTGCACGTGCACAGCAAACCGGGGTCTCGGAGGAGCCGCGGAACGCTGCTGGAGAGGTGTTGCTCTGCAAATATCTGAGGAGTAAAACTGCAGAAGTGCAGTTTGACAAGTGGCTTCAAAAGTGTTGCTGGAGCAGCCGCCGCCGACGGGAAAATAAAGAGAGAAAGAAGGAACAAGAGAAGCGTCTCCAGAACTTAGTGCGACATTGTCAGAGAGGTAGCGGAGCAGTGATTCAGCCCAAATCTCTTCGCAGTCCGCCTGCGTCCGCGATTAAGAAGAGGCCATTAGCATATTGGAGCAGTGTTCCGGTTAATGAAGATAATTTCATCCGCGCCCACACATGCCCCAAATCTGCGCTGGGCGGCGGCCTCCAGTAGCAGCTGACAGGATAGACTCTGACTCAAACAGATGAACGAGCAGATGTGAGCCGACAGTTTGCGACCACAGGTGAGTCTAATGGTGACGATCCGACGGAAAACACAACCTGCCTCCACCAGAGTGTCATAACAGAGCCGCCGTCCCGGCAGCGCAGCTCACCGCCTCAACGGTTTCCAGATAATGAAAGTCACAACAACGAGAGCAATCTGGAGAAGTTCTGCCGCGTGTTTTAATACCTGACTGTTCTGTGTTTTGAGTTGTAAAACACACTAATTACACTGACAGGCTGACTGCCTCTACCTGCAGCACACCGGAGCAGATTGGTGTACGGCGGAAGATGAAGCCGAACACCGATAATCCTCTTAGCTTCACAGTACGGTCTGACGCAGAGGGTTCGGTTTCCTGTAAATAGGCCATCACCATCGACGTTAATGTTTCATTGTGTTTCCTCCAGAAAGCCTCCAGGGACGAGCGCTGATAGGCGCACCTCCTGATCTCCTGCAGCAGTCCTCCATCACGCCGCCGACCCGCTGATTGTGTCGCTGCAGCTGCTCTTTTTCACAGCCTTACATGACTTTGATATTCATTCAAACACAATGTTGGAGGAAAGCGTCGACTGAACGTTGGTTGAAAGTGTCTTACGAGAAATGTTTACAGCAGCATGTCAGCTGTGTCAGCGGCAGCTATCTATTATTTGTGTTGTGTGTGTGTGTGTGTGTGTGTGTTTGCGGTTTCAGATGGAAAAGCAGTCATTGCATCAGGAAATTGGTCTTCAGCCTGGAGAAGGTAATGCTCCTGGTCTGTTGTCCTGCCGGCTGGAGTCTGTCGCTGTAGACGTCGTTTCATTTGTCGTTCATTCCAGACGCTTCGTACTGGAACATAGGAGTCCCCCGATCGGGGCGGATCAGTGAGGTTAAGCAGGCGGACTGTTACTATGGCACGCCGTTTATTATTATTTATTCATTTATTGATAGAGCACTTCTCTCTGTTGTTCCTTTGGTAGAATAAAGTCAAAATTATAATTAAGAATTGTGAAACCTAATTATATTTTTCCTATTGTAGATCAAATTTGAGGCAGTCTACTACTACACTATACTTCAGTCTCTCTCAGGGAAATCTCCGTCAAAACACAGAAAGAAGGTTTTATTTCAAATGTGTCTCAGTCCTGCCCTGTTGGTGTGGCATGCCATCTTTGTTGTCTTACACCCAGCATCGAGCTCTTGATCCTAATCGCGGCCCGTTTGGTTTCTCGAACCTGCCGGAGCTCCGGGAGCCGCCGCTGCCTCACGTCACCGGCTGCTCCTCAGATTAGAGAACCCGCCAGCGCTCAGCTTTATCTCCCATTGTTCCCCACCAAACAAATTGACTCCAGGGAGTGGGAAGGAGAATCAGTGAGAGACGAGACAGGCCCGGCTTTATCTCCATCAGCAGCAGACATTAAAAGTTACACAGAATGAGTTTTTTTTTTTCCCTCTCTGGCTGGGGTCACGAGGGTTAACTCCGCAAAGAAGGATGGGTCGGAGCGAAGATCGGCTTCACTGTGTCTCTGCCTTGAAGTACAAGGCTTCAAGGACAGCTGTGAATTGAATACATCTCGTAAAACATGGTGGGATGAGCATGAAAAGAATCAATATGACGCTTAACAGCAGTTTCTCTGTGGCTCTGGAGTCGAGGGCTCCTCGGGGATGCCTGCTGCATAATGACTTTTGTTTTCTTATTAGAAAATGTCAGTTTCATAACTGGAAGTTTGCTTTACTCATATTCTCAGTGCAGATTGTGCGGATGAAGGAGGCTTTGTTCCGGGACGTGTCAGACGCTGATAATGTTCATTCTGCGCT
The DNA here is from genome assembly GCF_902148845.1 of Salarias fasciatus. Classification (NCBI taxonomy): domain Eukaryota; kingdom Metazoa; phylum Chordata; class Actinopteri; order Blenniiformes; family Blenniidae; genus Salarias; species Salarias fasciatus. The sequence goes on along the minus strand of NC_043758.1, from coordinate 38,622,098 downwards.
GAGCGCGGAGACACTGCTCGTTTTTCTGTGGCATCTGCAGAACATAACACTCGCGAAGAACAAAGCAGATGGGGTGAATGCAGAACTTCCTGGAGAGGGTTGTGGGGTTACGAAAAATGTGGATATAATCAATTTTACTGACCCTAACATTTGTTGTTAGAATTCTGTTTTCTGCTGTTGCTGCTTTAGAAGTTTTACTTTTTATTACAGTCAGCAGCCACTTCTGCAGTGTGAAACAAACTGGTATCGTCAGGCTGCCATGAATTCTGTCTCTAAAAGCGTTAAAAAGCAAAAAAAAAAACAGCAAACAGCCACAAAGTACAACCAGAAAAAAATGAGCGCATCTGAAAATAGGTGCAAAACGGGACATCGCTCACTTAAAGCTGGCCGAATTTATTTACAGCTGAAGTTGGAATAGGTCAGGATGAGATGTATTTTCAGTCTGACCACCGACTGGAGATAAACGCCGTGACCTTTCCTGTCCTCTCCGCAGCTCTGATAAAGCTGTGGGCCAGGCGGCGGCTCTAACAGGCGGTTGGTTGGACGGTTGTTGAAGCAGCAGGTCAACGTCCTGAATTTCCCCTCCCCTCAGACCAAACCACCTCATCAAGACAATGTTCACAGATATGATGGATGATTTGATTGTTGGTGCAACAGTTTACCATTGAAGACTTAAAATGAACCTGTTTGCGGTTTTTGGTCACGGCTGAGGCTTATGATGGATGTCCGGGATTCAGCGGGGTTGAATGTGACGAGCGAGGCGCGAGCGGCGGAGACGTCCCTGCGGCCATGAGCCGCTCAGATGGACTTCAGACATGACAGTGAAGGGCAGGGGTTATGGACAGAACCAAGTCCCTCATCAGAATTTTGATTGAAACCATAAGACAGTGACAGATCGGCCGTGACCCTGACCCCGGCTGACACGCCGGCGCCGAGCCGAGTCGGGCGTCTCGGCCGTGACGAGTCCTCGGCTCCCTCCAAGACTTGACCCGGCTGGCGTGTTTCTCCTCCGCTCTCTGTCATTGACTAAGACACCGCCTGGATGCAGCTCCTCCACCCATCCTCCACCGCTGGCTTCCATGCAACCCTTCACATCCACCCTCCCATTTGGCCTCATTTTCCCATGAGCTGCATGTATTAATCAGGCCCAGGGCCTGATTGACAGGAGCTATCAGCGCTGGATCGGCTCAGCCCTGCCTATCTGGCCCTTCCTGTCTGACGAGCAGACTATCGGGGCTGCTGCTATCTCCTGCGCCTGCAGCCAGCGTCTACCACGAGGCCGGGCTGCTACATCTGCGGCTCACTCTTATCTCCTTCATTTTTAAACATCCCACAATCAAAGGGCCCGTAGCATTTCCCGGCTAATTGCCGGAGGATAATAAATTGCAGAATCCCCCAGCACCCCCATCCCCTCTGTTAACCTCCATCTCAGCTGCTCCCGGTACAGTGGCTGACTGGCAGCAGGTAGCTAATAATCCGCTTCATTGCCGCCCCTCGTGATCGCCTGACTGTAAGCGTAGCCACCGCTCGGTGACCCACTTTAGCGGAAACTGTACCTGAATCCGTTGCAACACATCAAACCGACGGGAAAACTATCCGCAGCATCATTAGACATCGCTGCTGCTCTGGATGAAAAGATGGAAATATGGAGCACTGTGGCTGAGCTGCGGGTTTCATTTAAAGATATTGGTCTCTCTCATTGCCCCAATTTACAGGATTACTATCTTTTTATTATGAGCCGGTTATGTTAAACCAGATTTACTGTATTTAAACAGATGGCATACGAGGGTGTCAGTTTTGCATGACAGGATTAGGCTCATCTCGCCATTTGGGTGTCTTTTAAAAAGCAGCAGAATATTAAAACATGAGCGCATTAGGGAGGATGCTTTCATGCAGCCTTGCTGAGTCTAATACTGAGGGTGATAATTACTGAGGATACACCCTTGGTCCTAATAATGTAAGGCTTAATTATTCTTTGAAAAAGAAATGTTGCCTTTGGGCGACTGATGATCTCGACTGCAGCATTTCATCTCAGCCTTATCTCGATTCCTCTAGTATTTAATGGCTCCACTTCAGCATTTGTGAGCTCTGTGGTTCTAAACAACATTGGCCCATTGAGATTTATGCGTGCCGAGATGTTCTCCCGATTAGCTCTTTTTCACAGGAGCAGCCTTCTGATGCTAACGCGACACTTGTGAAAACTCCGAGCGCCGTCTCGGAGTTTCCCGTCACTTCTGAAACAGCCCGCTCTCCACATGTGAGGCATGTAAATGTCCGCGTTGGCGCGCGGCGGTCTTGTTTGTGGATGGCGCTTTGGTTGCGCTGTTTTGGGGTTTTGGGAGATTGGCACTGGAATCTGTATTGTTGTGAGATTTATCACAGCTTGACTCGCGATCAAGCTGCTGCGGAGCGTCTGATGGATGCAGGCGGATAGAGAGGCTCCGCCTGGCTCCTCTCTGCAGCCGCAAGCTGAAAAAGCTGCATTTAATACGACATATGATACACTTGCAGAGTAAACCTGGGGTTTCCCGGTGAGGAAGGTTGTTTAATGTCAGGAAGGTGAAACTCTGCTACAAAGCAAATTCTATCCTCGGCAGCAACACCTCTCTTGTTTCATTTGTTGTTGCATCAATCGATGATTAAAGACGTGTGTGGGAGATTTCTGATAGCAAGTTTATTCTTAAATCCATATTTGCGCAATCCAGGTCAACGTTACATCCTAATACTGACAGCAGGGTCACAGGAGCTGTTTTCAACATGTGCTTTTGATCGTATTAGTCCCTTACTGACGCTTCCTGTTCTCCCTGTCAGTGCTCGGTTTTGCTGCAGAAACATGCGCGTGAGGTTTCGTGGTCAAACCCTGATGACGATGAGCGCAGTATGGATCCTGGCTGGTATTTACATTCCATCGCTTTTTCTGAAATCAGAACTGTGCCTTCAAACTAAAGTGTGACTTTCCTGACTTGACTCGCAGGAGGGGATGCTGACACTCTGCGGGGAAATTGCAGCAGACGTTTTCAAGGGAAATATCATTCCGGTGTGTTTTTTGTAAAATCCAAAGTTGAGGTCTCGTAGATATTTTGGGTGCAGTCTCAGCACTGGCTGCTTTTCCAAACTAAGCAGAAGTGTCGCCAGCCTAGTTTCAGAGAACTTGACAAGTTTACCAGACAAAAGCGGAGCGGGCGTACTCAGTTCTTCGCCCTGAAACAGAACTCTTCATCGTTTTCGCTGCACATTGATGAATTGAGTCTCAGAGCAGGAAAAAAAAAAAGTAAAAATAACAGCTTAATCTGGAGCGGAAACCTCACCTGTGTTTCCGTGGCGTGTCCTCTGGAGGACGCGCCACGCCGTACCTGCCGTCGGGGGATCCCCGCGGTAACCCCCAGTCCTCCTCCTCACCCCCCTCCTCTCCTCTGGGTGCTAATTAAAGAGCGGAGGAGGCTGAGAAGTTGAGCAGCGTTACAGCAGCGTCCCGGCGTCTCTCTGGCTCCTCCCAGGACGGGAGACGCCGTCTTTGATAACACCTCGGCGCTTCCTGACTTCCTCCGATAGGCCTGCTCCTCGCGCGCTCTGCTTATTGTTATGCTTCCTCCTTCATCATTCCACTCTTTCAATTAAACACAGAATGGTGCCAATCAAATACCCAGTGTGCCGTTTGCAGTGGAACAGTTCCTCTCTAAAATGATGGCTTCAGTATATTAACTCATATATTGAGGAGTTTTACTCTGCTGGATTATTCGTTATGTACAAATCAAAGATTATGGTTTCCACTCCAAATCTTAATGGGCTGCAAAACTATAACAAGTTTCTGAGTGACAAAGCCCATCTTTAACCAAAACAATATAAAAAAAATCCACCTTTAGCTGACCTTAAAACTCAATTAATTATGTAATGTAAAGAAATCAAATCTATTTGTAAAATGCATATCCCACTGATTACTGTTATGAGCACAAGCTAAAGCCCTGATTATTCCGTTGCTTGTTTAATGGATTCAACTCCGTTATAACTCCTCTAAGCCACATAACACCACTTCAAACACCGACCCAGCTCTACTTTAAACAGTAACAGGCTTTTGACTCTCAGTCCACTGACACGAGCAGCTGGGTGATCCGACCTCGACCGAGCCCTTTAATTGGACTCTTGTTTTGACTGTTTATTATTCAAACCGGTCTCCGGCCTGTCTTGATCGTGAGGTTTCTTCTGGACTTCTGATGGATTGTCTGATTGTCTGATTTTGAAAACTCCGCTTCAGTGTTCGTATGTCCTTTCAGTGTCCAGATTAATTTGGCTTAATGCAGTCGTTCACATTAATTCCCATAATTTCATGTATTCTCTCTCACAGTTAATTACTGATTCAGTCACTTTGATAGTCTTTTCTTCTAATGGTGTCTGCAGAGGGCCCCTGTTTCTTGTATATTTGACGGTTGTGTTTTAGTTACTGGAGTAATGACTGTTAATTCTAGGTTAAGGGAGTGATGGAGAGTTTGTTTGTCCTGACGCTGCTTTACCAGCTCTATATGGAACCAAACAATGCGTCCTGCTGCAGAGGAAGCTGTTTGCTCACTGTGGTGTGAAGCGAGTGCTGGGTGTGTTATTGAAGTTTTTCCAAGCTGTGTAAATTCTCCTGACTGCTATTATTCATTGCATAATAGCCTCCATTCATCACTGGAAACTGTAAATTAGCTGCTGGAACCTTGTTTGGCTCCAAGGCTCTCTTGAAAGAATCTTTTCAATTCTTTGTCCATTAGTTTGTTTCTACCAGAACAGAAAAGCTTCCTTACATAACTCGGCGACTGCATTTACATTTTAACAATCTGATATCTCACTGCAGTGACAAATGGTGTGAGAGATCTCACACACTGTCGCTTTCCCTGTGAGATAAGCCTCACAGTTTGTGGTCACTACTTTAATATTTTTTAGATCACGCGTCTCCTCCCATTACGTTCAGCCCTTCCCCCAAAATGATAATTAAACACGCAGAAAGCCCAGAATCACAGGACTTATTATGCATCCTTCACACATTAATCTTTCATGATTTGGGAATCAACATTCTTAATTATTCAAAATTGCAAAATGTATGAAAAGTCGAGTGTGGGGAGATGAATCGAGGAATAAGCAAAACAAAATGCACATGGAGGCGGTGGCGCGAAGGCCCGATCCCACGTGCTGTGGAGCAAGGCATCTGTGCACCGCCCCGCCGTCGAGTGCATCGGGGGAGGAGACGGTGTTTAATTACCTGATAAAATGTTAATGCGGGGCGGAGGAGGAGCGGTCCGAGTCGTGCCGGAGCGACCTTTGACCTGGAGCAGAGACCACCGGGGACCCGGGTCTGATTGGACGACGGCGTTGGATCAAAAGTTAAACTGAGCGGATGGAGTGGAGTGGGCTGTTTTTGGAGTTTAAAAAACTGGTTTAATCAACTTTGAATAGCTGTGAGACTGAAGGTCAGGTTTTAATCCAGCCGCGATGCAAAGACAGCAGAGCGTCTGCTGTAAGGTCACACTACAGCCGTGTCTGCTCGCTCCCTGTGTGTGTTTCTATACGTTGCATGTTGAATTCGTCACCCTGACAGCGAGTGTGTTCTCAGTCCACTCTGCTGCGTGTACAGAGACGTGTGAAGTGGGTTTGAAGGTTCTTCTACAGTGAGCGGAGGAGGAAACGCTGACCTCCCGTCAGAAGTGGTGCGCAGTGTGACAGCGACTCTCTAAGCCACTTCCTGCCGGGGAGTTCTCCGTGTGTCTGGACGCGGCTCAGGCGGGTCTGCTGGGACGGCACGAGGCCTCCCAGCATGCCTCCTGGCCCCCGCCGGCCGCCCGGCCACCAAAACAAAGACGGCGACTTGAGCCAGCGCTTGGCCTTTTCCTCTCCCCGGCCCTGACGGCAGCCACAGGCTCGTGCACCGGTGTGCATGTGCATACGCTCACAGCTGAGCACGGGAGTTGACCGCGGCTCCCCGTGAGGGTCTTGGCCTGTCATCTGACAGAGCCTAACAATAGCAGCGAGCAGATGCCCGGGTTCCAGGGCCAAGCCGACGGACGGCCAAGTGGCTTTGGATAAGGATCACCTCCCTCGCCCAGAGAGGCGGCTCGGGGGCCTGGCTGTCAGGGTCTTATGTTTTTAGATAAATTAGCACAGTGAGAGGAAAAACAGCGGGCTTTGCAGAGAAGTCCGGGAACAGCTTGCAGAGAGGCTGGCATAAAAGACAAGCCTGCTCAGGGCCCAGAATCCCACCAAGTGTAATCCCTCACCCGCGGCCTGGAAGGCCAAAAGGGAGGGCTGGTATCTCTCCATGAGGGGCTGAAATATTAAGCAGTGATAAACCATGGGGCTGACCTATACCGCGGCTGACAGGCTGATTTGAAACGACCTCTAGATGGAGGATGCCACAGGCTGTGTGTCAGTACCTGATTAAAAACAACTCCGGCAGCCTCCCCTCTTCCTCGTCCCCGCTCTCCTGAAACTCTGCTTATGCTTCCTGACTTCTCTTAAGAGGCCGGTGCTGACGCCTCGCTGGTGGCCGCACGGCGGCGGCGGTGCCGGCAGACGCCTGCAGTGTGAGGAGGAGGAGGCTGGCGCTGTCTGACCCCTGACTTGTCAGGAAAGCCTCACAGCACTCCGAGCATCCAAACCCTGGCAGGCGGCGTAATGGCCCTGAGTGGAGCGGGAGAGGGTGCTTAGCCAGGGTAATTCAAGAACGGGACATACGGACGGGATTGAGGGCAGAGAAAATGCCCGGCGGGGCAGCAGCGATTAGTCAGGAGGGGCTCTTAAACGCAGCTAAAGTTGCCACCATGACAAAAGAGACGGAGGAGGAGGAGGGGAGCCCACTTCAAGACATCTTCTGAAGGGTCAAAGAGGTGCTGACCGCAGAGTTTGGAGCTTCCTATTATGGTGTGGAGCCGTCACGGCGCCGCTGATCACGCTGTTTGTTAATAAACAGGCAGGACGGCCGGCTGCTGGGCTCAGTGAAAACGTCCCCGAGGTCAGCACTGCGCAATGAAGGCGCTCCCAGAGGATGGAGGTACGGGAACGCAGACGCTCACTAGCCCAGCCTGGTATCGCTGCACTGCAGCGTCAGGCGCCGTGCACACGGCACCTTCAGATTTAAAAAATAGAGGCAGACGTCATGAAGATGCGGAGCTTCGGGGTCATTACAGGAAGACCCCGGAGGGCAGGAGGTCACCTCTGATCAGGCCGTCTCACAGCGAGCGGCTGCCAGACCCGTCAAACGCCTGGCTCCTCTGCCCCCCGGCTCCTATTCATCTGAAGGTAAAACATAAATGGGAAGCGCGAGCGGCGCTCAGCACATGTCTGTTTGGACATTAGGCGTAATGAAAGCCACACGTCTCCCGTCTGCAGCGGCCGGGAATGAACCCGCCTCTCAGTTAAATGTTTTCACACTTCACACTCCATTATCGAGGCGCCGATGTGAGGGGCTCCAGGTGAGGCTGTCAGAGCAGAGGAGGAGGGCCGGGTCCTGGGAGCGGGAGTGGGAGAGAGGAATGAGGATGGAGCGCGGCTCATTGGGAACATCAGCCCGCCACGGGGAGGACGGCGAACACGACTCATTAGGTATGGGCCTCTGCACTCTCCGCACCGAGCTGCATGCTAATGGAGGCCCGACACGACTGAGCAGGGACCTCACTCTCAGACCATCACGGCGTCTGGGAAACGGGGAGAAGGCGGCGGCTGGCGCTGCAGCATGTGTCCGTGTGTCACGGCTCTCACGGCTCTCGGGCCGGCTGGCGGTCCGGATGCAGTCAGCAGAAGATTCGCCGTTCGCGCGGCGCGGCGGGAGATCAACACGTAGCCGCGCTCCTGCACGAGCTGTAATGGGAACATTTACATTAGAAAAGCTGCTGATTGACTTGAATGGCTAATGAGGGAAAAGTCTTGATCGTACGCATCATGACCATCGAGAAGTGAGCGAGGCCTGATGGAGATTGAAGGAGACTGGAAACCTTTATCATACTAATGAGGGATATTAGCCATACTTTCCCGGCTTCAGTGACATTGACAATTTTACACTTGACATTAATTGCCTATCTGGAGTACTGAAAATCTTTTTTAACCTCGAGAGTGCCATTTTAAGAGCCCGAGTTAAATATGGAGGGGGCTGGTAATGAATGTGGACAGGAAATGGACAAAAGTTTCCTATTTGTGAGGTTGAGCTGCCAATCAGGCTGTAATACAGGGATACACACACACACACACACACACACACACACACACACACACACACGTTTCTGTGTGCCACACATGGAGTCACGCCAGTAATATCAATTAACTCACATTCAGTGGGACAAACCGGCCCGTAAACGATTATTCCACATCGAATCCGTGGCGCCGAAATGTGTTTAAACACTGCTAAACAAATGAAGGCTTGTTTGCTCTCGAATCTCCTTTTCTTGAGGAGGACTAATCAGATGCTCGCGGATACATCTGATTAAACAGCACGCCACTCTCACAATTAAATGTCATGTGCAATTACTTGGAGAGGAGTGACCGCTCCTCAAGCCACGCAGCCCATTTCCAAGTGTGTCTCCATCATCCCATCAGCCCCGAGTCTCCGCTTCACAAATCAGAGAACAGAAAACCCGTCTGATTACTGATGAGACGGAAGATATCCACTGAGAATTTTAACCACTAAACACAGCAGAAGGCATGACAACCTCACAAAAAACGTCCTCTGTCTTTCTCTTTTTAAACCAGGATGAAGAGCGAGGCTGAAGTGCCGTCGCTTCCTTTTATTTTTTCCTTGGTGTGTGAAACCAGACAAAGCCCAGACTGACGTGGAGTTGTGTTGCTGGCTCGTGGATTTTTGAAAAGCAACACGGCGGCTGTAAAAGTTGATCAAGTACGAGTGGACTTGGTCGTTTGTTGGGTTGTTTTTCTGCCACGCATTGATGAGACTGTACTGTGCGTGTCCTTGACTCGCCGCTAACGTGGGACTTTTTTTATTATGCATCAACTGGAAGTGTAGAAATAAAGGCTTATTCTTAGTGACGATAATCAGTATGATATTTACAATGAAGAGATTCATCAAGGAAATTGGTCGTTCTTTCAGTACCGTCTGTGTTTTGTGGCGTTTCAGCCGGAATGGCGAACAATAGAAGGAATACAGTTGTGAAACAGTGCTTGGGATGGCATACTTTATGTTTTGCTGATGGTCCTATATTCCAAACAGAGGCGTCCCACTTTTAAAGAGATTTATGTGAGATGTACAATCCCCAGCTGAGGTAGAAAACACTCCCTCTGGGCGACACTCCCACACACTCCCTCCAAAATGAACAGCAGCTCCGCACGGCGCCCGGAGACGTGCGCGCTCCCCGCCACTTTGTTGTTTGTTGTGCTTGTTGCTCACCTGCAGTGATTTATGTGTGCGAGCGGCAGAGTTTGCGCTGTCATATTGTAACTTTATTTTTAGGGCATTTCCGCGCCGCCTGCTCCAGCAGCTGGTGCCGGGAGGCGGCCGGAGCCCCGGCGCCACCAGCAGCTGCTGCGCACCTGAGCCCGCCGCTTTACGGGCCACTTCAGATGTATCGCTTCATCCCTCGTGCGCTCCGTGCGAGCGGGCGGCTCCGACTGAAGTGTTTTTGATTTGACTCACATGAGGTGACCGTTTCCTTTATCTCGGTCCAGCCTGCAGCGGTTAATCTCCGGGAGGCTTCTCCAGATTCTCCCCCGTGTGGCGCCGCCGCTGCGATCAGTCACCTGTTTTCTGTTTCACACAAATCTGGTGTGGGTCGTGCGGAGCGCTCATCCCCGGCGCCGCCGTATCGGGATGTTTGCTCCGGAGTAATCCCGATTTGCTCCCCGGGCGGAGGCTGCCCGGATGGCTGCGGAGCCGCCCCGCTCGCCGTCTCCCTCGCACTCTACCCCGCCCATCTCACATGTTCTTCATCTGTTTCCAGAGGTGAGATTTGGAACGGAGTGGGAGTGTGTCCAATGGCATTAACCCACAGTGGAGCCTGACTCACAGATTAGAGCAGAGGAGGGACCGTGCAGAGCGGCGCCGGGTGGGAGGCGATGCAGCGGGGAGATGGGGCTTCTGGCGCCTGGGAAGGTGGACAGCTCTCATCAGGGCCAGCGGGGATGGAGGAATAATGCAGAGATGTGGGGCTTGGAATCCGAAAAGGGATAGGCTTAAATCTTCTGCTGTTGAGATAGAGCTCTGGGGCTAATAAAGGATTCCCTTGAAGGAGGAGAGAGAACTCGTCCCTGCTGGTGCCGGAGTCGACCGTTCATCATCTGTTTGTGCCTCAGCCACAGAGGAGGCGCTTTGCCTTCATGTCAGTCTGCTTCTCTTCAGAGTTTCACACACTCAGATCTGACTCTAAACCAGCTTTGGTATATTACAATTGAGTTATTCCAAAATCTGTCAATAACTTTTTTTTCGTTCCAGTCTTTCTTTAGCGTTTCATGAATAATCCATGTTGTGAGATATTATTACTGTAATAAGTCGTCAAGTGTTCCATTAGTCTACTCAAAGTGCCGTTAAGCATCTTCAATAATCCGATCCCTTCACGGTTCTGTTAGACCGATCGTCTTCAGTGTGACTGTCCTCGTCTGGAGGGACGTGCGTTCGGAAAATATCCACATCACTACACTTTATTTGTGTGGCCTGCTTGTAGACACAGATCAATAAGCCGTGTAGAGTGTGATTATTTAGTCCTGTTCTTTATCGGCCTTCACTCCCAGGAAATGTCTCCACCCTGATATTATCTGAAAAAACCTTCCAGCCGGTAAACACATCCGTCTGGCTTCTTTCACGTTAAGATATACAGGAGTGTGAGAGAAACCGGTTCTCTTGGTATTGATTATTTAAAAACAGAGACGGGGACGGGCTCGGTGGCGTCGGTACATGACGCCCAGAGCGCCATTTGTCTGAACCCGTCCACCGGTTCCCAGACTGAGGAGGTTTGTCTCAGCGACCGGCCACCTCAGCACCGGGAGTTCGGTGAAGTGGGAGGAAAACCATCTGAAATGTTTCAGCTGCCCAGCGGCAGGTGTGAGGGTCAGTATAAAGGGAGTGAGAAGGTAATGGTGTCAGCGTCGAGGTGAGGAGCGTGGGCAGCCAGGCCTCCTCACAGCGGCGTACAGCTGCCAGTAACGGCTAACGCCATTCAGCGGCGCCGAACAAACCCGTTCTCCTGATCGTCTCTATCCGATGTGAGCTTCCGTCAGGGCTGCCGCTGCGCTCTTCCCGCTGTCGGCTGTTTATTTTCATTCATCAGTTAACTGCTGCCGTAATGAAATCTGAGTTTAGTGAACCGTTTTCCAACTTCAAACTCCTTCCTGCAAAGCTTTGTGAACAAAGACGATGTTAGAAGAGTTTTGGAGTGTTGAGTTCTGCCAACGACGATAGAATGCAGATAGATTTTAATAACATGTTGAGCCACAACTTTATATTTGCTGGTGTGTTTCTGGATTCCGTCTTCACCACCACTGCTGGAACCAAGGATGTTCTGCTAAATGGGCCAAACGCTGTGTTTGGCAGCGTTCATGGAAGTTCCAGATAATTGGCTTCCGGCCTCCTGTTTCTGTTTCTTTGGTGAAGGTGAAGAGAGAGTTGTTGGAAATGAATCAGTCAGTTGATTAATTGTGTAGTTCTGTCAGCTCTAATAGCGTTTGAGGGAAATCTGATGATTGGATTTCTTTTGGGAAGTGCTCAGAATTATTTTGTTGTTCCATTTTCTATGTAAATAAATAAAGCCACCAGATGAAGACAAACAGAACAGAGGCAGCAGGAGTCTGAGGCTGGCCTTCCTCAGATCACCTGGCATCAGTATTATCAGCAGCTCCTCCTCCAGGAATCAAACCTGTCTTCCAGCGAGCGCCGAAACGAGGACAGCGAGCCGCACCAGCCAGTTATTTACACTGCACCCAGCCAAGGAGTCATTATTATGCAAATTCATTCAATTGCAGAAGTGGGGGGAGAGTGGTCTTGTGAAGATGAGGAATTGCAGATAATTAGCAGGAAGGCATTTTGTTTGAACCCGGCCACTTCGGCTCGGGATGCGGAGGGCCGGGTGATAAACAAGCAATGAAAAAACACGGAGGAAAAAAGGCAACGCGCTCTTTCATCTGAACCCACACACAGATACGTCCCAGGAATCATCAGCTGTGGAATTAGCCATCTCCAGTCTGATGGTCCTCAGCGCTTTAATGTGGCTGTGAAGTCTGCGGGAGCCGGGTCCGGCCGTCCACTGGCTCCGGCTGGATGAAACGAGGCGGCGGCGGCGGCGGCGGCACTGATGTGATGTTAGCTCGCTCTCTGGTCGGCTGTCGGCCTGCTTGTTGTTGGCTATAGGTGTCATTGTTTCCATTCCATTTCACAGCGATCGGCCTTGGTGAGGGGAAAGTGCTTTTCTATCCCTGAGCTGTGTCTTTGTCATATCAAGGCCTCGAGCTGGAGCTGCAGATTTTTTATAAGCCTCAGAATGTGTGTGTGTGTGTGTGTGTGTGTGTGTGTGTGTGTGTGTGTGTGTTGTGCCTAATCTACAGCGTGCGCCTATAGATATCGCAGTTTAACTCGACAGTGTGTGCTTTCCAGGGTGGATTGTGTGAGTGCAGATGTGTTGAGAGTGCTGATGGATCTATTTTCGGCTGAAGGAGTCTCTGTCAAAAGAAATTGCATTAGTATGACAACAGACATTCAGGGCTTGTTGAAAGCACCGTCACTAGAAGAAAGAATCTTTTATCAAATCCAAGCCAGCACTTTTTACAAATTGTATGCAAAGACCTTTCTTATGTTCTTTTATTTTTTTCAAAAATGACAAAACATATTTTATGTGGCTATTTGAATTGCATGGGTTTTTTTTCTTTCTTTTTTGGTCTGACAGATGCATATTAGAGTACCCGCTGACAGCAGCTGCTTCTGATTAAACGAATGCGTCCTCAATATGGAGAAAAATTTTAGTCAAACATATTTATGCAACTGCACGAGTCTGACAAAGCCGTTCTTTCTTCTTTCTTTTCTTTTTTTTATTGCGTCCTGATAACCCAGGCGGGATGAGGCTCACAGTAATTAATCACACACTCTGTAAGTACATTCACTACACACGAGTAAACTCACACACACACACACACACACAAAACAAGGTGATCAATCAAGCCGCGACAGTGTTGCGAACACGCCATCATTCCCTCCATGGCTGCCGTTATCAACAGGCTAATTCGCCTGCCTCTGCACCTCAAACGTTCTGAGTCCTCACACATTTAGCCCCACACACACCTTTCCCTTTTATCTGCCTACCCACCACTTAATACAGCAATTAGCGAGCCGGCGAGGCTGCGGCTTCCATTAACTCTCGCCGGCTCGGGGTAGTTGCCACATCATAGCGCCACCTGCACATGTCCTCCGTCTCGCAGTGTTTGTTACGTGTTGCTCTCGGCCGTCGTCCTGCTTGCGATCCCGCGTGGAGGCTCGCTGTTGATAAAGCCGTCAGCTCTGAGAGGGTAAACACATTAGCCCGGCCGCCGCGCCCTCCCCTCCAGCCGTTCCCTGCTCTTGTTCCGCCCTCATCCTCCCGATCTTTCATGTTGATTTCAAAACTGGCAAGCCGGCAGATGAGAAGTGGAATGGAGTCGGCTGAAGAGAGCCAATTTCCTCATCTGGTGTGAAGATTAGCCGAGGCTCACTGGAACGTATGCTTTGTGTTAAAGAGCCTGCCAAATGACAGAACACGGCTGGGGGATTCATAATTATCTTTTTATTGCTCTGCATGTATAATGACTGCCCCCATTATGAAACTCAAGACGACGTACACAGCTACGTTCCCCCAGACGGCTCCGGAACAGGTGCATCTATTTTACATCTCACTTGATGTCTCCTTGATTTCGGTCGTTTTCTCTATTTGTTCGTTTGTAATGAGTGATTTGACTGAATAGTTCTGCACATGCAAACTCTGCTACCGTCACTCCTGAAGCGTGGAGCATGCCGCACTCGACTGGACAGCACGAACGGCGCCCTCGCTGTTTGCAGTGTTTACCATATTATCTGAATTATGTGTAATTTTGAGAAACAGTGAGACCTAGTGGTGAATAAAATACGAGAGCTCACGGAGGGCAGAGCGTCTGCTCTGGATGTTGCCCTCAGGCTCGGAGGATTATCCTGGATTAGCATCCAGGTGTTGTCTTCCTCCCTGGTTTACCTGCTATTGCTGCGTTATTTAACGCTGAGACTGGAGCATTTGCACATTTCGGGACCGGAGGTTTAAAAGGTTTCGGGGATCACAGCAGAAAGCAGCGAACATCACAGAGGCTGGGGTGCAGTCCGTGTGTCAGCATTACTCTGAGCGTTCTGCAGTCCTTGCACTTGTCACTTTTCAAGGATTTTTTTTTTTTTATTCACACAAGCTCAGGTTAAGCAGCGACTATATTTTTCCCTTAAATTCACTTTCCTATCCTTACCTGTCTCTCTGTTGCACACTTGCAGACCTTGAAAATGGCGTTTTTTCCTCTAACGATGTTTGCCTTGCTAAGGAAAGTGTGCGCTAATGCGAACGGAGCCGGACTGTTTGCACGTGCACACCGTGGGCTGTGGCCTGTAGAGCCAAATGATACAAGCACCGGGTTTATAGGTTTCTGAATGAGGATGGGATGGAACAAATGGGTGGCTGGGCTGTAGTATTTCTGTCATCCCACCACAAACAGAAAAACAGCAGGACTGCAGGCCTGTGAATAGACTCCGTTATTAACCCCATAAATCACCAGAGCGCTGATGGATGCCATATATGAGACAATTCATCAGATTTTCTCCCTCTCTTTCTCATTTGCGGACACACAAACACACTCACACACACAGGATCGTGAGGAATGTGTGCATGTCTGTGTGCGTACACAAACACGCACGCATTCCCTTGAAGAATGTTTTAAATCTCCTCCACACCAGCGTGACGTTGCATCTCGGTCGCCGCTGCTGTTCGTTTCCATTTCTCTTCGTATCTGCACTGAGCCAGGTGCTTCTCTCTTTAAATGTCCTCACTTGTTCCCACGGTTGGCTTTGGACCAGGTATTCACCGCCCGGCTTCCTGAAAAACGCTAATCTCCCCGTGAACTGTCTGGGAGATTCTCATGCTTTCTGTGGAACGTAAAGGAAAAAAAAAAAAAAAAACAGAGGGTAGATAAGATTATAGGTAATGAAGAAGAATGGATTGAGGCAAAGTAGATGGGAGAAGGAGGGAGTCTTAACTCCGTGACCAGCAGCTTTGTGATAGTGATTTAGGAGGTCAGAGAGAGAAGATAAAGGCTCGTGCATTATTAATGCTGAAGGGATCTAACAGGATGTGACTGCAAGTTTCTGCTCGTGTTCAGACTGAAGAAAAACTCAAATTCATCAAAGTGTGTTCTCATGAAATGACACGTCTGTCCACTCCTCTTCCTACAGGCTAAAAATAAAACCTCCAGATCCAGAGCTTTTTTTTTTTTTTTTATTTCCATGTTGAAGGTAATTGTGAAATGAACTAAATGCATCAAAATGAATTTTTAAACCAAAGTGTGTGGAGCGGGCCTCAGTAATAAAAGGCTTGAAAAATGCAGGATTTTAAAGTTTTATATTACATGCAAATGAAGGAAGTTTGTTCACGTGGGGCAGGATCCCAGCCTGACCCACGTGCACGTCGCCTGGTCCTGTGTGTGTGTGTGTGTGTGTGTGTGTGTGTGTGTGTGTGTGTGTGTGTGCGTGTTTGCTTGCGGCCCGCTGTCGCCCCCGGAGCAGATTGATGGCTCGTGGACAGGTAATTTCTGCCCTCTGCGAGGCAGGCGGGGGAAGCGTGACGTGTGACTTTCCCTGCAGATAAATAAGCGTGGCTCCGGAGTCCACAGCTCCTCACCTCTGCATGTTTGTGGAGGGACACATTCTGCTTCGGCTCTTTTATTGTGTTTTTGCTTTCTCAAACAGCGCTCCGCCTTCCTCCACCCTCCTCTTTATGACTCCTCTTTGACAGGATATAAATATAATCGATCTGAAGTGCAAAACCTCAGGGCTGAGGAATCATTTGGGAGATATCAGATCATGTAAAATGACCAAAGCGTTAATGATTATTGAATAATTGAATGTGGCAGCAGACTGTAACACAAAGTCCTGTGAAAACGAACGACTCAAGACGTCAACAGGGGCAGCGAGGCAGCGGCTGTCAGACCGGAGGTCAAACAAATAAGAGGTGTTGCTCAAGTCCGAAGCTGGTTGGGAGATGGAGGTGATCCTCCCACGAAGAGTCCCTGACAGAGAGATGATGCTCCGGCAGCAGCGGCGGCGGTCGGCCTCATCCCCCAGAAAATGGAGGTGTGCTGAATTACCCACTTCACAATCACTCAGCGTCAGACACACTCGGCGGCGGCATCGTAAAATGTGTCAGTGTAACTCTGAGAAGTTTGTTTTGCTCAGTTCTTTTTCAAAATACTTTCTTTTAATGTAACTTGAAGTTATAGAAAGCATTAATAAACTTAGATTGTCCATTTCCCTTGCCGTAGATCCGTCTTATTGCCACCCAGCCATATTAAGCTGATTTAAAACCCTTTAACTGGAGAAAAATCGTTCTATATTTATTACAGTCTCAACCCTGAGATAAAACAGATGAGGAGAAACAAACATGAAGGTTCTTTACTGGTGCTGGTCGCTCCGGTTTTCTGTGAGGTTGCAGATCAGCTGGGGAAACCGGGATCAGTGCTTCTCCTAACTCTTCAGGAAATGTCTCACTTCCTCCGTCTCGTCGTCTTGTGGAGACTCTGTTCCGTGGCGCCGGGCTCCGCCCCTTCCTTGTCTTTGTCTTACCCCTGTCTCAGCAGGGAGTCGGCAGACTTGGACAAAGCAGCCATCCTTTACAGGAGTACGGTGTGAAATCGATCTCATGGAGAATCCTGCTGCAACAGTAAATTTCAGGAGGGCGGCAGATTAATTTCAAGGTCTTTTTGGGGAAACGTATGGTCTGTCTGAACCGGAGAGCGCGCGTGGAGGCGTGGCATCATATTGTGATTCATCATGCGGCTGTGGTCCGTCTGCGCCACAGGTTTATCGAGGGG
The DNA here is from genome assembly GCF_902148845.1 of Salarias fasciatus. Lineage (NCBI taxonomy): Eukaryota > Metazoa > Chordata > Actinopteri > Blenniiformes > Blenniidae > Salarias > Salarias fasciatus. The sequence goes on along the minus strand of NC_043758.1, from coordinate 38,605,073 downwards.
ACAAGACAGTTTCATTTCAGCTGAAATAAACATCAAATGGTGGCCGAGCTCAATCAATCCCTTTGTCCGTTCCGGTAATTCTTCCCCAGAGAGGAACGCCGTAGAGAGGCGAGCAGGAGCAGGAAGTGGAATGGCAGAACGGGCGCGAGATGTGCGAGCAGGGGCTGACTGATGGACGAGGAAGTTATTACCCCACCGGGAGGACGGGCCATTTATTGCCAGTTGCATGTGTCTGGTTGCCTCTTGTTTCTTTTATGGCAGTGATTACAGAGCGGATGCATGGACAAGCAGCTCCCCCGGAGATCCCATCAGCACGCAGCTGGAGGACCCGGCCCGTCGCTGACAGGGACCTGTGGGGTCTGCTCACAGGGCGGCGCTGGAGGCCCCAGAGCAACATGGAGCCTCGGACTGTCCTCCGGGTCGCAGTGGGGACGGTCCTGGTCCACTTTGGGAGCAAAGCCGGGTTCGGCGGTGGCAGGGAGGCAGGCCGTCACAGGAAGAAGACTTTCAGAATCGTTTTAGGCCCCGTTTACACGACAACGCTTCAGTGAAAACGCATCGCTTTGTGGCTTTTTTTAAAGAAAAGTTTTGCATTTATGCATCAACATTTTGAAAACGATTTACGTTTACATGGAAATGTTAGTTGGCATGAAAGACCACGAGCTAATGAAACCACACACACCTGCTGTAGAGAACAACACACTCCAGACATTAACATGGAGAACTCAGGCATTCATACAGACCGAACACCAAGTTGGATTGTTGTTACGGTGACTGTCAACTCTACAACTATAGGAGAACCTGGACTGAGATCAGGAGCAGGAGAACCTGGACTGGGAGTCTTGACAGTCTGGAGGAAAACATTGTTCTTCTCCTGTTGACCAGTTGGAGCTCATGTTTGTGAAGGCTCCCTGGTTCCCATCAGTCTCCTTGATGGTCTCAGCTGTCAGTGACAGAGATTTGTTTTACTGGGGAATTTTAGGATCTCTAGTTTATTTTCCTGCTATAACACCGACAGTATGCGCCCATAAAAAGATTTAAAACGTTATTATGCGGCGCAATAAGCAAGATATTCAGCCACAGCGATAAAGATGAACATTTTACAAGCCTGACACTTAAACACACCGCTGAATGGAAACTTTAACAGTTCTGTCAGTGACAGGGAAGAACAAACACACTCACCAGAAAACACACAGCGTGGTTCCACCTGTGACCGTTGGACATAAAACTTGATCATTTCAATCTTTTTAGAACACAACTCAAGTATTTTCTGACATTTCAAAAACCAAACATATTGACTGAAGTCGAACATAATCAGCTGGGTAACTGATAATGACACAGTCAAACCTCTCTGTGGAGTTTGATCAAAAAAGCAACACTAAATGCTTCAAGAAGGCTTTAATGACTGAGATGTATATTTACACAGATTCAGAAAAAACGGAGTAATTGACGGCGACGTCTCGGCTCTCCTCAGCAGACTGTTTGCTTCTGGAATTCCAAACGATCAGAAATGAAAAGCTGGCTGTCCGGGTTCAGACGTCCTCTGTCATTTCACCCACTGAGTGCGTTTCTGCGGCTGGCGACGGTCTGAAGGACGCCGCTGATCAGGACGCTTTTTTCTTTCACTTAAAGTTTCGGCGTGAAAATGAAAACATTGAAATACGTTTTATCTGAGGAATATTCAGATTCAGTGCAGTCGGAAGTCGTCCTTCACAAAGTTTTAGATACACTACCAAAAAAAAGCTTCTTCTTTAAATATATTAAACAATTTACTCCTTCAACAGCCGCTCAAACAGATGTGTTTGTCTTCTAGGATTAGCTTTGACTTTTGACTCTTTTCGTGACTTTATGTCAAAGTCCCTGTCAGGTTGTTTCCACAGCGGTCTCACACGCCATCCTGTAGCTGTGTGGCCGTGAGTTGGAGTCCAGGCTGCCGCTGTGCCGCCGTCCTCCCTGCCTCTCGTAGCAACAGGACACACACCGTCTCGATGCACAGCTCGGACCAGCCCTAATTTTCTGTCCGAGGACGGCGGCAGGTTGCGCCGAGCCGCGCTCTTCTTTGTTGTCCTATTTTTCATAACAGCACTTTCTTCCAGGGCTAAACAATAACAGAAAGGAGGGACTTTAATAAGCCTCCATCTCAGGCCGCTGCGGCTCAGGGGCTTGTGGCAACAGTAACTGTGTGTATGTATTATTGATGGCTGGCACCTTGGCCCTGTGTTTGCAGCGGAGGAGAGAAACCAGGTCATCTGCTGCTCTGTGGAGAAAGAGCCAGAGGCCCAGCTGACTCACCCAACCAGCGTTATTGCATTATTATTGCATTTCTTTCATTACTGCTATCGCCCGGCGTTTCAATACCTCTGGCTCGGAGTCACAGTTCCCGTGGAGTTTACCTCCTGGCCTTATGGAGCGCCACTTCTCCCTGCCGCAGCCACTCTATTACAAACACTCACGCTCTCTCCACGCCGTACTGTCTCTGAGCCGCCCTCCCTTCTCCAGAGTTATTTTTCTCCTCTTTGAAGAGCGGCGATAACGATTTGCCTTGGAAACACACCACTTCTCTTCACTTCTGTTGAGTCGCTTCAAGGTATAATTTACCGAATCAAAAAAGGATGTTTTGCTACAAACGCTTAAAGAGCTTGGTACTCTGGGGTAATATTCTAACCTAGTGGATGATTATTTTCTGTTTAACGGCCCGGTTTTGCACGCGGGTCTGTGCTGCGGGTGCAATTAGGATGGACACAGTGTGCCTGCTAAAAAAAAATTATGTTTTGAGGTCAAAAACACAGTAAACAGCTCAGATCCATCACATTGACCCCCCCTGTGTGTTTGTTATGGTTTGCTGGGGTACATTAACTCATGTTGTTGAAATTACATTGCATTACTCGCAACACCCACACATTTAAGGTGAAGTAATTATAATCTGTGGGTTGAGGAGAATGGCCGGAGAGTTTGTAAACGCAGCCAGAGCAGCTGTATTGCTGTTTCCGTCTGCGAGAAGGCAGTCGTGGGTGTTTGATCTCATTAATGTGGTGATTAAGTGCTCATTGTCTCACATGCCTCAATTGGAGAAGATTTTACTCTCTTTATGCGCGTGTGAATTGTAAATGTAATGGGACCAAATGATAGCATCTCATTGTTGCGTGAGCCATTTCTGTTTCTGGGTAATTGTGTTTCCCAGAATTAGCAGTGGGTCAGTGTGTTGCATTACCACACCCCGTGATGGCGGCGATGAGTCGTCTGTTCCCCAGTCAGACAGGTGAAGTGCCTCCCCGCCGCGCTGTAATTGCAGCTTTCTCCAGCGAAAGCGGCCCGTCTCTGACATCAATGGCTGCTGATTTGGGTTTGTCGTGACTGTAAGGAGCCAGTCGATCTCGATATTTATGTACTTGACACCCGGCATGTATGTCAAGAGCGTGACTCACAGCCGGGTTCGTACCTGTTGATAAAACCACCTGCTGGACTGATATCACAACAGATTAGAGCATCTTTTTCTTCATATATTTTCCCTTTTTTTACAGCTGTAACAGCCTTTAATTTCCACTGTGTTGTAAAACAGCAGCCCACTAAACACAAAGAAGCAATCAATAACCAGCAATCATGCTAATACTCTGCCACTCTGCAGCTGTCAAAGATCGATGAACAGAAGGTTTGAAACCTAAACGTGGCTCTTCTTTTCATTTTGTGCGATCTCATGTCCATTAAAGGAAACCCTGAGCGTTTCCTCTCTGCTGCAGTTTCCTCACTGCTGAAGTGTTTTAATTGTTTTGTCATCAGAATGCTCCTGGCTCCTGTATACAGGTTGCTTTTTTTTTATTTATTTTATACCATGTGTGCCTCGGCGCTGTCTCATAAATAGTTTCTGGCCTTGTTTAATGGAGGGGTCACCCGAGGTCGCGGCAGCCGAGCGGCAGCCGCACACTCCTCGGGTCAGTCATAATTAGCCGGCCTGCAGCCGCGGGGCTCCATAAAACCGGGATAGGCCATCTCAATCTCCAGTGTTCCCGGACACACTTCTGTCTGCGGCGGTTTCAAACGTGTTCAGCGACCCTCAACAAAGTGCCTCCATAAAGCATTACGCGCCGTCCCCGGGCCATCAGGACACACTCATTTCACATTTCTTCCCCTCATTCTCTGCAAAAACACCACCGCTGTGATGCACAGAAAGATGCTTTCGTCTCCTGAAGCCCCCCGAACCCCCCCTGGCGGTGGGTTGTGCATCCCTCATTGCACAGGCGTGATGCGCCTCGTCTTTATTACCTGGATAATGATCGGTGATGGAGTCACGGCGGGTCTCCGTCACCGGAGCAGTCGGCGGTGTCGGCGCGTCGCTGAAACTTTATGAGGACTTAAGTGCTGATGAGACGTCTTGTTTTGCATTTGTGATCATTAAAGCTGCGACGAGCTCTCTTTCGGTGTGGGCTCTTTGTTTTATTTTCGTTTAAGTTTTCCCCTTGTTTTACTTTACAGCAGTCAAATTAAAGGCTGACGGAGTCTGAGCAGTGAACTGAGGCTGGAATCATGAGCTTTACATCTCAGAAACTGAGCAGTGAGCATTTCTTTCTTCCTTTATGGGCCTTTTTGTGGCCGGCCTGTGTGGAGTTTGCATGTTCTGACTTGTTTCCTTCATATCATTCTTAACTCTTCCTGCCTTATTGAATATTTGTCCTGGGATTCCCATGACAGATTAATCACTGGGTTTTCCTCTATTATTAGAAACGGCCTCTCTCCCCTGAATTCTGCTGGAGTGTGTGTGACTGCTTCCTCGGGCGCCGTTTTCCGATCAAGGTTAAGTTGTAGTGATTAGGGTAAGGAGACGAGCTGTTGCTATGGGGATGGAGGAAACGGTGGCGGTGGAGACGATGAGCCCGAAGTGACAGAAGCCTGGTGTTTCTGCTGCCTGGTGGACGACAACAAGGCTCATTTGAATACTGTTGATAAGTGTAATTCCCTTTGCGTCTGATGACACAACCAATGTACTCCTCGAAGATCATGAATAAAGCCAAATTACTGTACTCTCTGCTCTCCGGCATGATTGAAAATAAGGCTGGATTTTTGAACAGATCCGTGACAGCATGTCACGGCTCGTGCTCGTCCTCATCCTCTGAGTTCTGGATGGCCATCTGATCTGTGTGCTTTTGGGAATTGGGCCATCTGTCATTGAAAACATGTTTTTGAGTACATGAGTCAATTATGCTCAATCAATTTTAACACCTCCCAACGCCGCACAGGACGCCCGCCGTCCTGTAGACAATGAACCAGTTCATTCAGGAGGGAAACACTGACTCACTTCAGCTCAAAGCAGGATTTCTATCTGTCGGTGTTTGCTGCATGTCGTCATTCTTGAAAACTAGTGGGTTTAACTCGAGGACTCTATAGATTATTCTTTATGAGTTAATAACTTCCTGCAGAGCCATGCTTCTCACCTCTTCTGTGGTGCTGATTCAAAATCCTCTTCAGTGCACGTTTCCCCGGCTGTGATCCTGAGAGGAGAGGGCTAATGCTCCCACATCACCCCCACATCACCCCCACATCACCCCCAGATCCCCCCCACATCACCCCCCACATCACCCCCCCCCCACATCACCCCAGATAACCCCCTACATCACTAGCAGATCACCCCCACATCACCCCCACATCACCCCCACACCGCCCCCCACATCACCCCCAGATAACCCCCTACATCACTCCCAGATCACCCCCCCCACATCACCCCCACATCACCCCCCACATCCCCCCCCACATCACCCACCACATCACCCCCCCACATCACCCCCAGATAACCCCTACATCACTCCAGATCACCCCCCCCACATCACCCCCACATCACCCCCCACATCACCCCCCACATCACCCCCCCACATCACCCCCAGATAACCCCCTACATCACCCCACATCACCCCAGATCACCCCCTACATCACCCAGATCACCCCCCCACATCACCCCCACATCACCCCCAGATCACCCCCCTACATCACCCCAGATCACCCCCCACATCACTCCCAGATCACCCCCTACATCACCCCAGATCACCCCCCACATCACCCCCCAGATCACCCCGCCACATCACCCCCAGATCACCCCCCCACATCACCCCCAGATCACCCCCTACATCACCCCAGATCACCCCCCACATCACCCCCCACATCACCCCGCCACATCACCCCCAGATCACCCCCCCCACATCACCCCCAGATCACCCCCTACATCACCCCAGATCACCCCCCCACATCACCCCCAGATCACCCCCTACATCACCCCAGATCACCCCCACATCACCCCCCACATCACCCCCAGATCACCCCCTACATCACCCCCAGATCACCCCCCACATCACCCCCCAGATCACCCCCCCCACATCACCCCCAGATCACCCCCCCACATCACCCCCCAGATCACCCCCTACATCACCCCAGATCACCCCCCACATCACCCCCCACATCACCCCGCCACATCACCCCCAGATCACCCCCCCACATCACCCCCAGATCACCCCCTACATCACCCCAGATCACCCCCCCACATCACCCCCAGATCACCCCCTACATCACCCCAGATCACCCCCCACATCACCCCCAGATCACCCCCTACATCACCCCCAGATCACCCCTACATCACCCCAGATCACCCCCCCACATCACCCCCAGATCACCCCCCAGATCACCCCCTACATCACCCCAGATCACCCCCCCCCACATCACCCCCAGATCACCCCCAGATCACCCCCTACATCACCCCAGATCACCCCACATCACCCCCACACCACCCCCAGATCACCCCCTACATCACCCCAGATCACCCCCAGATCACCCCCTACATCACCCCAGATCACCCCCCCACATCACCCCCTACATCACCCATATCACCCCAGATCACCCCCTACATCACCCCAGATCACCCCCCACATCACCCCCAGATCACCCCCCACATCACCCCCCAGATCACCCCCTACATCACCCAGATCACCCCCCACATCACCCCCAGATCACCCCCCACATCACCCCCCAGATCACCCCCCCACATCACCCCCCAGATCACCCCCCAGATCACCCCCTACATCACCCCAGATCACCCCCCACATCACCCCCAGATCACCCCCATGAGAGCTTTAATGCAATGCTCTCTCTCTTGCTCTCCCTCTCTCTCTCCCTCTCTCTCTCCCTCTCCCTCTCCCTCTCTCTCGCTCTCTCCCTCTCTCTCTCCCTCTCCCTCTCTCCCTCTCTCTCTCCCTCTCTCTCTCCCTCTCCCTCTCTCTCTCTCTCTCTCAGCAGCGCAGTAATTAACGCGCTCGCCCAGCCTATCACTGAGGAAGCCTCCCTCCCCAATCTCAATTATCCACATCACACGATGATAATTTGACTTACGTAGGTGCTAATTTCATATAAGTTAAAAGGCAATTAGGAAAACGTGTCTCTCTGACGGGCGGAGGGATTAAGGCTAAGCTGCGGTGCCACCGGTCCACAGGGGGCGCAGGCTTACGCCGGGCGCCAGGGCGCCGCCTGGCAGCAGCCGTTATCGGTCATCGCATTAATAACCCCGTATTTCACGTCTCCATTTGATGTGCTACATTTAATTAAAGTGCGAGGTTGTGTGACGAATTAGCGCCTAATTGGAGAGCACCTTTTAAAGCTTTCCCTCTGCCCGACACAGATGTGTTTAGTTCAGGGGTGAAAGAAGTTGCCTCACTCTCTTGTGCACACACGTGCACACTTTGTGCATGCGGTAAAGCTTCATTTACTTCGGACTTCATCATGACTTTCAGTGTAAATGTTGGGGATTTTCATGCTGTAACCATGGAAGAAGCAGTCCGGGAGGATTTAAACTCTGAAAAGTTAGTTTTGCGTACTGACGCCACATGAGAAATGAATGTTCTGTCCGGACGGTGTGTGGAACACCGTTAGAGGGAACGCTGCTCTGTCCTGCTACAGACCAGCACTGGGGGGACTGGGAGTTTATTCTGAAAAGTACAGCAGGTAACTGAAAACTAAGCAGCAAATTCTCTTTCATTTTCCTCTGGACACAGGAATATTCAGCTGAACATATTGAACTGTTTCAGTTACAAATGAACGTCCCCGGAGTTTCTGGATGGGCGTGTTGAGGGGCATGACACCTGAACGCACCGCCAGCCGTCACCGCCGCTCGCAGGCGACGAGCTGGAGGTTCGGCTGCCAGGACCCGTGCAGCAGGCAGAAATAAAGCAACGGAACACGCTTCAGCACTGATCTGGTGTCAAGGAAGGGTTTGGTGGTAAATTTAATTAGAAAACACAGAACTGCTCCACGATACAGGCGGCCAACCTGAACCGACTGAAGAGGAACATCTTCCTCTGCTGGAGGATTGAATGGATTTTGAGTGAATCTGCGTGGAGGATGGAACGACGAGAACCAAGTCCAGGTTGTCTGGCAGTTCTGCTACACCTGAGCAACACAGCTGGCCTCCAGGGAAGTCCGAGCTTCATGCATGTTTGTGCTGAAAACATGTCGCGCACGAGAACAGCAAACACGCAAACACACCTCAGCCGGACTGAAAGTCAAACCCGCGCCTGCATTCATATGACATACTATAGAAAACGTGGACAATTGGCCTCCATCCGCTGTTTGAAACCTTAAACATCTGCTATTTCAGATTATAGTTATAGTTAAAAACTCATAAAAATGTAAATCCGCCATACAGGGAGGAGGCCGTGTATAAATACCTCAGACAAACTCTGCATTTCTCATGCATTTATTTCCCTCTTTGATGGCTGCTAGCTGGGAATTGGAGCTAATCTGACATTTCATACACCTTGGACTATTTTGGGAGATATTTGAAGATTTCTTCTCCTGCCTCAGCATTCCCATAACGGCGGGGGATGATTGTTATGGATTTGCGGAGAAGTGCTGTTAACGAGTTTACTCACACTGTTTAGAGGCTAAAAAGCAATTTTAACTGAGGCAATAACCATGCAGGATATTGAAATATGATGCATGCTCGGTTCCTGAGGACGCCTCACCTGCTGTTCGCTCCACATCCAGCCCCGGCTGCCCACACTGTTTGTCTTGTGTGCGAGTGTGTTCCGCTCTGAAGGAGACCAAACAAATTAAATTTGCTTAAGAGCGGCAGACAGACGAAGTCTCATTACAATCAGGTTAGCCTCATTTACTTTCTTGCCTTGTTTCAAATTAAACAATCAAAGTTACACTGATCTTTATACTCCCTTAGATTTCACTGTTGCACAGCCGTCGGTTGTGTGTGTGTGTGTGTGTGTGTGTGTGTGTTAAGTCGTCCTCCAGTCCACATGATTCGCATTATCCTCTCGTCTCTGCATTTTTTCATCGTTTGTACTTCACACTGTGCAGTAATGACTCCCTGGAACTTGATTAATGCAGGTATTGATTTCGTTGTTAAAGGCACGGACTCCGGCGCCATTCATCAAAACGCTCTGGCACATAATTAAATTGTCTGTTTATATTTCATGGCTGTACACAATTATAAATTATTAAACTCCACCTGGTGTTATTTCTCTCCAGACTGCGATGCTGTCTGTGAACGGAGAGGAAAGGGTGAAAACTCATATTCAACGGCGTCGTCTCATTTTAGACGGCTGCTTCTAGCGGGGGCATTAAGACAGGAGCAGGAAGATAAGCCTGGAAAATGATGATGTAAAGTAAGTCTTTATTATTCAGATCCATTAGCTGCTGGAGCTTTTCTCTGCAGGCCTCATGTGGATATATGTATATTGCTCCCACTGTTGCAACTGGCATTTAAAATACAAGCTCTTAAAATGTTTAGAGATAAAGAGAGAGTGAACCACTGCGACTGAATCAAAGGCTAATGTGACATTTCCTTCAGCTAGATCAACAGAGTTGTTACTTCAGGAGTGCATTCTTCAAAAAGCGCCGTGAAAGAAGCCGGATCTCACAATGAAAAGCTCATAACCTTTGGGGAACCGCCTCGTCTCCTCGACTCTGCAGTGCTTTTATCTCCCCGTGAGTCACCTGATCCGCTCTGTGCTTCCTGATGGCGTCCTCCACTCCGGGTGGCGCTCCCCCCACCCCCCCACCGCTTTCCCACACACTCCGTTTCCGGGCGCTGGGACTCTGAGCCGTGTCCCACTGCATCCATATTTCAGGGCCGTATCTCCAGTGTCACTCTGCATCTCGTCTTACGCGGCGGCGGCGTGGTCGGCCCGGCCCGCGCCCAGGCGTGTTTACGTCGCTGACCCACTTACCGGGTCCTGGTGGCGTCGGCGGTGCGCGCAGGGCGGGGCGTGGCGAGGCGAGCGGAGCCGCCATTTATTTCAATCCGGTAAATTACGCGCTCTCACTCCGAGGTGTAAGGCGGCACATGCACGCGACCACTTGACCGGTCCTTGAATTTCACACGTGGCTTCCACGACGCGTGCATCACTCATGCCGCGCACGCCGCATGCATGCCTATAGAGCCTCTATACATCACAATACCAAGGAGTGTCAGACGGGCGGGTGTTTGAAGGCCTGAACAGAATGAAATGTGGTTAGATAACCACCGGAACACGTGGAATTCCTCCGTGTTTCATTTAAAATCCGAGGTATTCAATAATGTAGAAAGGCCTCTGAATGCTCAGTCGAGTATTCGAGCACACAGGACGCCAACAATGTGGGAAATGTGGAGGTGCGGGCTGTTCCCAGGCAGTTCGGAAGCGTGTGTGCGGCGCAGACGCAGGCAGAGGTGTGTTGGTGTGTGACGGTACAAAAATCAACAGAGCAACCCGTCGTTTTTCCGACATTTCTGGCATTTCACCAGCGTCAGAGCTGCAGCTCGCAGCTCCGTCCGCATCCCGTCCAAAGGTGCTGCGGTGGAGCGTGAGCTCCGGCGGGTGAACGTGACCGTGATGACACTGATTCCGCTGCATCTGAGGCAACTTTAGTGTTTCAAACATTTCCCTCCCAATTTTTGATGAAATTACATTTGTCTAGCAGATCGGAACCCAATTACACAAATCCAGAAGCTGGAAATAATCACATGTTGTGTGAGCGGTTCGTATGCCAGCGTTATTTCATTATGGAGCGTTATTGTGAGCCAATAATTAATAAGATGACTTTGGCAGAGATTGTTTTTTTTCATTTCTGAAACAATTCAAATGTAATTTGCGACACTTCTTGGAGGAGACGGTTGTGTTTTTGTTTCCAGAATGAAATGTTTGTGTCTGCTGTTCCTACAGAGCTGCTAGATCAGCCCCTGCTGCACACACTCGGTAAACACACACACTTCTGCGTCACCATGGCAGACGCTGGTTCTTCTTTTGATGATATAATGATATCTGATCATTTTAAGTCACACAGTTAAATACAAGATCAAGCACTGAGTCAGTGGAGCTGAGGGTTAAGTTATTTTGCAAGTCAAGATATTTCTGCAGTTTTTGAGAAGTGGAATTGGTTTCAGTTCCTCTTCAGGTGAAGTGAGTGTTCAGCTCTTTATGGTTAATCCCAGAAAGATCAGTTCGTTGAGCAACTAGTCCATTTTTCCAATTTCAGCAAAGATTTATCAGGAAAATGTAATTGACAAAAGAACATATCATAAGTGATTATTTACACTGTGGTTCTCTACAGATTCATGAATGTGAACAAACAGAATTTTAATACTAATTGTTTAGAGTTTTAAAGTCTTTTTCACACCTTTTGTCACAGACTTGGTTTTGATTCTTTTTCCTCTTCCTTGATCTGTTGATTCGTTTCATATCCGATATTTCCCATCATCCTCTGAACCATGAGAGCATTTTCAGCCTTTAACCTGCTCTTTAACAGCATCCATGACCTGCAGCTGGATTTGAACCGTTCGTTCTCTATAAATAGATCACATCCAGCGTGTTCCTCACATGTCTTTACTCATATTGTTCTTCTCAGGAAAAAACCTGCAGCTGAATATTAGATCCTGAATCAATGAAGAGCCCTCGTTTTCAGGCCTGTTAGCAGGAAACAGCCTGTCTTATATTAGACTGATCGAGTACACAGCTTTGGGCTGCAGGAGCTGTATGAGTGTTTTTTTTTTTAATTTATTCCCTGTCCAGATCCTCTCAGACTGTTTGGAGCGTGATGGCCGGTCGGGTCCTCAGTAATGAGCCATGTCGCCTCACGTCTGCTCTCAGCAGAGTCGTTCTGCTGCCCTGCGACCTGCCCGGCGTCGCCCACTGCCCCACCGCTCCGCTCTGGGCTTTGAAAAGAGAGACGTCTCCAACAGGTGTACCGCGTCTCACCAAACGACTGTATCGTTCACCGTCTGCTGCACACACACATCCGCTCTGGTAATTATCAAAAGGCACAAGATGCATAATTCGGCCTTGATCTGGCTGACAGCACATCCATCTGTCTGTCCTTGGCGGCGAGCGTGTGTGACGCCGCCTGTCCTTGCTCGTTGCTCTGACAGTGTTGTGAGATTGATGCCTTCACAAAGCGTCGGCGATGCCTCCCCGCCGCCGAGCGTCCCGCTCAGCTGCAGGGATCAGGCTGCCGGAGTTATGGAAGTTAGGGACGGCGGCGGCGTTCGCTGAAATGAGGCCAGACAGCCCACATCTCGGACCTGCTGCTCTCCGTCCCCGTCCTGTCAGGACGAGTCCGTCCCCCCGGGAGCGAGCTGGCCTCAGCAGGGTTTCTGTGCCAGTGGTTAGACCGCTCCCTTCCCAGGTCCGTACACAGATATGCTAATTCCCGCCATTAATCTTGTCCTCTTGCGCGTAAACATGGAGCCAGATGCTGCACCGGTTGCTCCTCTGCTTCTAAAATCCGTAAATGTTTTGCAGCTTTGCTGGAAGAGAGCAGTCAGCAGTGTGTGATATTAGAGCTACCTGACGATTAATGAGGCCGAATCACAACCAGACGCTGTCTCTGCTCTGCCCACCGGGAAGCAGCCCTCTCATTTGATCGTAACCTGCTTCCACTGAACAAGCAGGACGGTTTACAAACCCGTCTGTTTGTCTCAGTGGCGTCTGAGCAGACGTGAGCGGGTTTGGCGGCGGAGCTGGGGGGATTTTCCCGCAGCGTGTCGGTGGGCCGGCCGGTTTGTTCCCGCTTCAAAGTGAGCCTCGCAGCTCGTTAGAGCCACCGGCAGCTTCAGACAAATCGTCCTGAATTAATCACTGGGATTTGGAAGTGTGATCAAAAGTTAAAATCAAATTAGTTCATGTTGCTGACCCGGGATTAAAGCTCTGAAAAAAAAAGTGCTACTGATCCACTAAATCCCTTTGGCCTGTAATCTGTTTCCTCCATTCAGAATTATGTTTGTAACATGTAGAATTACTTTTAAGTTCAAATGTAACCACATTAATGTAATTCCCAGACCACTTATAAAAACACTTTTAGTGTAATATTAGACTGTTTAATTAGGTTTCACTACATCCTACTTGAAGTAAATGCACTGTTAATTGAAAAAATGAAGATTAAAGATGGTTTTTAATCTAATATCTAGTCTTCTTTTTGGATGAGAACCTACATAATCATCTGTGTGTTGTAATTAAACACGTTGTTGATCTTATTCTACCCCACTGGTGTTGGAGCGCGGTCGACTTGACATCATGTGTGCAGAAAGTTGGTCCTTCATGTCTTCTAACGTCCGTTCTGAGCGTGTCTCTGTTAGCGCTGTGGCTGTCTGGTTGGGGCAGTGATGGAGGCAGTGATGGAGGCAGCGGGGGCAGCGTGGCTTGTTTTCTTTTTTCATTTCATGCTTTGGTAGTCACGGCTCTGTTGACCAGCCTCGGCCTGCATGTGTGCTTTGGGCCCGACACGAGGACGGTGCTGGATCAGTGGGAGGATCAGTGGACGAGAACCTGACAGGAGAACCTGAAGGTTCCCTTTGGAGGACGTGAGACGGTGAATGAAATGTTTCCCCTCCAGAGACGGAGTCTTTTTCTGTTTGTTTGATCCACCGTTAGTTGTTTTACACCCGTGTGATTGGAGACGACCTCTCACAAAGAGGAAATCTGCTGCTTTCGCTGCGACGGAGGAGGAATCTGCGCCGCTCTGAGTGGCACTAACTGAGTCTGCAACGTTTATTCCACCAAGTCAAACTTACCTGGAGCCACAGAACACCTTCACCCTTTGAAACGAGGCTGAAACGCGTTTCTCATATGCAGTCGTTCTGAAACACGAGCAAAAACGGTCTCATGTTGTATTCATGCAGTTTCAGTTACAAAGTTCAGCAGTCGTCATGCTGAATCCCGCCAGTGGCCACAGGATAGGGGTGACGGTGTTCACTCATACTGACTGATATAATCTATGATTCTAGAAGATTGACTCGATGAAGATCAGACGTGGAATCAGACGACAGGCGCAGAGAGCGGAACATTTATTATGTAAAGTAAATGTTTGTTCTTTCATTTGTTTCTGTCTGAGATGCTGCCTGTTGTGTTAATGAGCGCTGAAACTTTCCCGTATGAAGCTGGGATTTGATGATCATGCAGTTAAGATCGGTCTGGAGTTTTTTTTAAATTTGCAAATTGGCTCGAAGGTGTGACTGGGTTTCAGGATGTGTTTTATGCATGCATTATATTCTATGCATTATACAAGTCGCGACGCTGCCGGCGTCGTTTTCCCGGCGTGGGGCTCTCGTGGTATCTCACCGTGACTCTGTTTACATCTGCTGGAACAGGATCATTACGAGTTTCATATTCAAAATGATGATTACCTTTAGAAAGTTTACCGACGTGTTCCGACTACAGAACCACTGCGTGCGCAAATATAATCTGCTCTGCAAACCCAGATTTGCCACTTGGCTGCAGGACGGCGTGCGCGGCTGGCGGTGTCGGTGTGTGAGATGGCGGCGGCGGCGATGGGGGGTTGATCATGGCTCATCTGCCTGCCAGCGCCCTCAATCAGCAGCCACGACTAACGGGATGAGGAAGGGTGTTTATTTGGGCCGGGATTCTGTAAATGCCAGTGTGGAGCCATAAGCCCCTCGCCGGATTTCTGAGCTCCCTCCCTCTCTCTCTCCCTCTCTCTCTCTGCTCGTCCCCCCTGTCAGCGCTCTGCCCCCCTCGCCGTCCTCGGGCCCTGTGCCCTGCAGTCAGACAGAGATGTTTATGAGCGAGCTGGAGACGCTGACCCCGGCCGCCCCGGCCCGCGTCTCCGTCACCTGATGTATTTTTCTGCGCTCTCCCGTCTGGATGGCGGAGTCAGACCGGCCAACCCTGAGCATCTCCCGCAGCCTCCTCCCTGCCGCGGCGGCGGCCGGGCTCGGGCCGCTCTGCCAGCCGGGCCGCCGCGGCGCTCGGCGCTCTCCACGCTCCAGTGCGCTGTCGGCTGGTGACAGGCTATTTGGGATTTAGCCGCCGCCGCTGTGCCTGTCTCTTCATCTGCAGCCTTTCATGGCAGTAGAAAGCAGGCTCTCCTCCCCCCCTTATCCGTCTTCCTCCCCTCTCTCCCCCCTTCAGCTCGGCTCACTCCGCCAGCCTCCCCGGTGCCCCCTCCCCTCCACTCCTGCCATCTCGCCTCCTAATCCCATCCTCCTAAAGACTGTAATTGAGCAGCGTGGCATGCTGGGATTAGGACTGTTATTGGGGGTATTATCATTACAGGAGAAATTTGGGTGAGAGCACGGGCATCTGGAGTGTGGCGACGCCCGGCAGATGGAGGCGTGGGGGGAATATTCGGCGGCGGGGTCGGCCGCCGTCGCCGGACCCCGGGTCAGCGCGGATATCCAGCAGAGTGACAGGAAATCCATAACAGCATCACGCTTAAACAATAAAACATCAGCTGGTACAGGCGCCTGTGACACCAGATCACTGGACGATGATGGACGCAGAGAATTCTCCATATAGTATCCAACATTTGGAACGACTCCTCGCAGGAGCTGCAGGAGCCGTTGCAGTGATGGATAGCTTTAATAGCAGGAGTATGAATCCACGACAGCCCAGGCCTTCTGCCGCTGCTGGGGGAAACGTGCGCCCGGGTCCGGCAGGGCGCGTGCTGGAGCTCTGCTGCTTCAGGAGGCCGTGCTTCAGGCCTCCATCCTGCACTGTGGAGCAGCTGGAGGTCGGAGGAGAGACAGCGCCGAGACGGCGTGGAGTGAATTTTCTCCTCACTCCCCGGAGTTCATTGAAGGATTTGCTTTGACCCAGATGAGTATTGATTCCTAACGGAAACCAGATCGCAGCAGGCAAGTAGGCGAAGCCGTCCACTGCGGAGGTCAGCGACGGGAACAGCAGCGTTTCGCGCAGTAAGAGGCAGAACGCCGCCGCTGCAGCGTCTGATCGGCGCCGCTCTGCGTTTGACGGGCCGAGCTGTCACGCGGCCAGCATGAGGTGGGATGTGTATTTAAACTCTTTAGGATTTAAAAAGTCTTGCAAACTGCTGTGGAATCATCAAGTTTATTTCCCTGTACTTTGTAAGCTGCTTAAGTCCTGTGCCAGCTTAGCATTGCCATATTAACATCAGCCAGGGAGACAGCTCTGACAGGCTGCTTCCTCCACAGCGCCGCTGCCTCCTGACTGGCACCGAGAAATATCCCATGAACCCACACACTGAACCGCCCCAGCACACACACACACACACACACACACACACACACACACACACACACACACACTGACGTGCTTTTGTGTACTCTGTATTAAAGCTTTGCATTTTTGAAACTGAACATTTGGACGAGCTGCGATGTTTGCCAAGAGCTTTTTGTTGTTCCCTAAACGTTTAGATTTCCTTGAAGTCATTTCACTTGATGATCAACGCCGTTTGAGTCGCCGTTCGTTTCCTGCTGAGTTTGTACTCGGAGTGTGAGGATTAAAAAGTCACTGCGAAGCAAACATGCGAACGCAACGCGGTTTAATTCTCGACTTCCTCCTGTAAGGCTGCGGTCTGACGTCCTGTTCTACACTGAGAGCAGCGGCCCGGGAGTCTAACCAGGCCGACCGCGGCAGGAGGGCCGGCTCACACACAGTTTGAGGTTTTCCAGAAACTGTGATGCCTCCTGAAGTGGAACCCTGTTCAGGGCAGCGGCGGTCCAGATGTTCGAGCGAGAGCTTTAGAACCACGGCGGCTCTAAAGAGCAGCGCTGAAAAGACATGTCAGATTCCTTCTGGAGGGGCTGGAGTCGGCTAAATCAAACTGCGTTTCACTGAGCGTGTGTGTGTGTGTGTGTGTCAGGTGTATCCAGGCAGGAAGGCAGCGGGTGAAAAGGTAAAGATATTGATCGGACTTGGTTTCTGTCGGGTTTGGTTTCTTTTTCGAACGTCTACAGTTTAGTATTTTTGTCAAGTGAAGATAGATTTCTGCCTCCACATCTGGATTAAAGTATGAAGCGGGGATGAGGGCCAGCTTCCTGTTTCCCCTCCAATAAGCCTCTAAATTGAACATGAATGAGCTTCTCTCCAACGAGCGAGATGGACTTTTACTGGCTGATACAAACGAGGGCGTCATTATTATCACTTGAAGGGATTCTCACAGACTGATGCTGGCCTGTCATTTGGTTTCTGAGGCAGTGCAGAACAATACATCTGCAACCTGAAAATGTAATTGTATTCACGGCGTGCCATATTCCCTCAGTATTGGATCATTTATATTGTGTTCCAGGCTGGATTTCCTCTGGAGTCTCTCACCTCAAAGCCTTCAGTTTCCATAATAAAGACCTGATAATGGAGCCAGGAATATGCTCCATATTTATATTACCTCCTGCAAAACAATCCCCTCCTTTAAGCTGCTGCTGTCGTCCACGTTTCGACATAAAACACAATATTTACCTCAGACCGCATCCGTTGGCCGTGCCTGATGGCCGGCGGAGTGGAGCCCCGGCTCGCTCCGCAATTTATATCAGGGTACGAATGATTTATCTGCGTAATGAGAGCCGAGCTCTTTTCTCAGCTGTTCCACCCACCGTACGCCCTGATTGATTAGGCTCCGGCAAAACAAACTCACCGGATTCATGCTCCCTTAATGCTCTGGAATATTAACCCAGATACATTATAGTAAAACATTCGCCTGATAAATCAGAGTGGGCAGAGATTCCAGCGGCCGTGGCACCGCCGCCGTTCCCCGAGCCCCGGCTCCTGCCTCTCCGTTCAGCCCAGACGGTGGCAGAGACAGACCACAGGGTGGGGTAGGAGGACACAGCAGCAGCCATACGTCTTCACTCCGCAGCACAGCAGCCCGGGAGGGAGAGGGAGGGCGCTCTGCCTCGTGCATCAGGCTGCACACACATTTTACGTTTTATGTGTATTTTCAGAGCCGGGCGATGGTGCCCCCACCCCCACCCTCCTTATTTACATACACTCTCGATAGAAGCCAAATAGCATTGTCTTTGTTTTGAAATGTGATGTGAATCAATTTAAATGCTTGGTAAATAAAAACACCTCAAAATTCTGATAAATATGAATTCAGTAAATAATAGTAGTAAATTGTAAATGTGAGCTTTTCTATTCAAAGAGTTAATAGTAATAACTAGTTTTAACATAATTCTATTGGAGGTGAATCTTTGGCGCCCCCTGGAGGCCGCCGCTCCCTCAGCATTTGCCTATATTGTCAAACCTACCGGTGGGCTCCGGTCCATATTTCATGGCGTTTTCCTCAGAAAGGCTCTCCTGTAATCACGAGATGCTGGATCAGAGTTCAGAGCAGATCCAGGCTTCACTTCAGTCCTCTCTCTACCACAAACAAGGAATCACACATGATTAATGGCAGGTATTATTCCACCAAAAAGACATTTACTCACGCTTAACAGGATTTGATAGCCACATGCATGCCTTTTGTTTTCACAGTATATCCCGTCATGCGCGCCGCAGTCGGCCCCGGGGCTGCATTCTAGGTGAATAATGGGGGCGTAAACGTAAACAGTGGCTTTGGAAAGCAATTCAATCACAATCTCACGCTGAGACCTTTAATGTTCAACAGAAATTTTTACTTTGGCATGAACTCTCGTAAAAAAATGACAGGAGAGACGTAATAACAGAGCCTTTCCCCGGGGAGAGCTGAGAGGGCTGAGCAATGCCCAAACACACACACACACACACACACACACACACACACACACACACACACACACACACACACACACACACACACACACACAGAGCGAGACAGGAAGACAAACAGTTTCCCCGATGAGTGTGCCACATTAATGCAATTTAGAGATGAGTAACAGCGAGAAACAGACAGCATATTATCAACTAATGGCTTTGGTTTTGCAATTCATCTAACGGCAAATGCGCGTGCTGATATAAATAACATTAGTAACCGAGCTGGGGAGGAGCGGACGCATAAACACAGCCAAGAAATGGGCCCAAACATAAAATGCAAAAAAGAAAAGGAAAAAAAAAAGGAGTGTTTGGTGAAATTAGAAAGAAAAATAGGTCAGGCTGTGCTGTAATGTGTGAATGAAGACGAGGACGGACGGCTCACACTCCTAACAGCAGTGTGTGACAGCTGACACCGGCGCAAGGAGAGCACAATAACAGGCCTCCTGCCTGTGTGTGTGTGTGTGTGTGTGTGTGTGTGTGTGTGTGTGCGTCTTGACAACAATCAAATTTATCAATCACCGGTGGCGATCCCCAGAGAGTTTCCCTGACTGACGTGTGTGTTATTGCTTTCTCACGGCGGGGCTGGCGTCACACACTCGCCGCCCGGCCACATCGGCGAGATCGCAGATTGAGACGTGACTAATGAAGACCAAGACTCCTCCTGATTGGTTGTTTGTAACAGTGTTCGCTCCATAATTATTTCAGGTCTCTCTTATTTTTGGGGGCAGGGTGTGTTTACCAATTCAAATCTGGCTCACTTATTTGTTCAAACAGGAGCTGCAGGAAACAGAAAAACAAGCCGGTTAATGGCCTGAGGGGACATCTTGTAAAATACAGAAGTCGTCAGACTGTAAGCTCCTACCTGGCAGCCAGATGAAACTCTGCGGAGTGTATTTTGGTTTTCCCCTCACTCAGGGATCCGGCAATCAGCGGCCTCCGCGGCGGAGCACTAGACAGCCATTAAAAAGGGAAAAGGTAAAAATACGGAGTTGCATATTAAGAGGAAGGAGTGAGATGTGAGCCTCACAGCCCGGCGCTGAGCCTGCAGCAGTAAAAGCGAGTGTGTGTGTGTGTGTGTGTGTGTCTCTGGGTTGTTATGGTGGCCGTCCTCCCAGGATGGGAGCTGCTCACAGATATAAACTAACAGGATTAACAACTGCAGGCCTCGCTCCTCTCGCCGCTCTGCTCTCACATCAGCACTCATTTCTATGGTAATGCTCTGTTTACATGTAGCTGCAAAAAAGAAAAAAAAGAAAAAATCTATTATTTGGCGTTTTACCCATAAAGACAACGATAAATTGTGTGTTTTCATCTTCACCAGATTCCTATCAGCTTTGTTCCTGCTTTGGTTTTCCATCGGAAAACAAATTGATGTCCGCCGCGGTGATAAAACCGGCCCTCCGGATAGTAAATAACTGGAGAGCAATCTCGCCCTCATCTCCGGAAGCTGGATCCGGCTCCATTACAGCGTCTCTGTATTCATCCAGGTATCCAGACGCTGCTGCTCGTCCTCCCGTTTGCTCAAACCGCATGTTTGAGAGCGATTTCGCCGCTCGGTTCCCTCGCCGCGTTGATGAAGGTGACGACTGTTCCTGCAGTCCGGAGTGAAGCGTCTTCTGCTCGTCACACAGGAAACACTTCAGCTCGCCGTTCGCTCGCTTTAAAGGCTCCGAAAGCAAGTTTGTCTCGTGTTTTTATGGATTCTGATTGTTTCCCGCTGCAAAAAACCGCAACAGTTCAAAATCTGACCAAGTTCATTGGTCTTGTTTTCAGTCAAAATGTCTCTGGATTTAAGATGAATTTGAGATAGAGAGACTAATTTCTGGATTAAAATTTATGATATCAAGATCTCTTTTTATGTAAAATTTGCTTACTTCATAGACAGATGATTTGACTAGTTTTAAGAGTGGCTTTCTTTAGTATTGATGTCTTGTATTTGGGTGACACTTGTTTGCAGTGTATCACCTCCTAATGTGGATGAATGTGGAAATCTCAGCAGCTGATCCCTGTAGAGACAGTGCCGGCTGGAGCAGTGGCCCCCCCGCTGCCCCCCCGCTGCCCCCCCACCGCACCAGATCAATGAGCCCAGATGTGAATTCAGATTTTTTAACGCGTAAACAAATTTACTGAGATGTTGTTTTTTAACTGGAGCTGAGAAGCTCTCTGCAGATCCCGCCCACACCGGGCTGAACCGGACTGAACCGGGCTGAACCGGGCTGAACCGGACTGAACCGGGCTGAACCGGGCTGAACCGGACTGAACCGGGCTGAACCAGGCTGAACCGGGCTGAACCAGGCTGAACCGGGCTGAACCGGACTGAACCGGACTGAACCGGGCTGAACCGGGCTGAACCGGGCTGAACCGGGCTGAACCAGACTGAACCGGACTGGCCCGGCTCCACATGGACCAGAGTCTGGCGCTTGGCTGCTGTCATGTCTGCTAATGAAGACGTCTCATCCAGTGGGCACGACAAATAATACTGTTAACCCCACCTCCCCAAGCAGCCATTTTGATTGATGTGCGGGCAAAACTGGCTGGCACGTGTGTGTGTGTGTGTGTGTGTGTGTGTGTGTGTGTGTGTGTGTGTGTGTGTGTGTGTGTGTGTGTCTTTATTGCTGTGTGTGTGTGCAGCTGGCCGGCTCTTTCTAATTAAAAGTGGGAATGCTGCGTGTGATGATCATGGCGCGGAGAGCCTGCTCATTTCTTGGGCCCGGGCAGATTTACGGAGCGGTTTTACTGCCGGCACATGGCCTGCCCGCAGCCCAGCACCAGGTGGCAGCATTTCTGTAGAGAACGGCCGGGCTGAGGGGCGGCGGATTCCTGCAGTCTGCCGACTCGCCGGGAGGATTTCACACGTTTCTCATCAGAAGTCACATTTCTGATTCTTCGGGACGCAACGCCTCAAAGTCCCATCATTGAAAAATGAAAGACATTTAATGCGGATGAAAATTTAATGTCTCATTCATAATTCACGTGGACAGATGGGCGCTCTGGCACATGGGATTGGACGCATGTGAAACGCCGCCACTTGTTGTGTGCTCTGCCTGATTATAAAGCGGCGGGGTCGTTCTGTTTTGTTTACCGTGGTGAACGGTCTCGCAGACGGACGGCTCCGCTGTGAAAACTTCCAGTTGCTGAAGGTCAAGGCGATCGCCGAAGAAATTACAAAGTGAATGCAGAAACGCAGATGGCCGCATTTCTGCAGCCGTGGAGGGAGCGCCGATCTTCAGCTCTGCTAGAAGTCTGACCGTGATCTATCCTCGTCCTGCTGAGGAGCTTCAGTCGCTAGAACGGAAACCATGTGCTCATTGATGCCTTTTCTGAAGGCCTGAGTGGGCGCGGCGGCAGAAACCTCTGCTGCGGCGAGTCGGCGGCTTATTGTGCTTTTCACAGGTCCGATCGCACACACACCTTCCACAGCTGTGTGTGTGTGTGTGTGTGTGTTTGTCACCATTAAAACTGTCATTAAACAGCTTGCCAATTATCTCCTGGAACCTCCAGCCCAGCCCCCCCTCCGGCGCCCCCCCTCCGCGGATCCGGACCGGCCTTCGGACCCAGAAGCGGAGCAGGAACTGGACGTCCGGCTGCTTTAATGACAGAACACACTGGACCCAAATCACATCTCACTGACGATGATTTGACTTACAGCGCCACACGCTGAGACGCCTTTGTGTCCCGTGTGTGTGTGTGTGTGTGTGTGTGTGTGTGTGTGTGTGTGTGTGGCTGTGATTGCATTAGGTGCTGGGGTTCGTCCCCGTGGAGGAGCCACATGCTCGTCGCACCCCAGCTGTAGCTCAGATCTAATATTCCTCTGCCAGCACCATTATGTCCTTGATGGGCCCAAAACCCAATCTCCAGCGCGTCCGTGTGTGTCTGGCAGGGTGGAGAGCGGAGTGAAGCATTGTGGGAGGAAGCGCGCCGTGTGCAGGATTCATTTGGGAAGCAGCAGCCCTCCGGTTCTCGCTCCAGCCGAGGATCCTGTCGCTCTGCTCTCGCTCTGCGGCGCTCGGTGTAGCTCGTGAGGTGAAGCTTCAGCCTGAAGAACGCCACTTCCAGAGATCGCCCCGCAGAATGTTTGTATTAATTACAGTCGTGCGGCGTTCTCCTTGACAGAATGCTTTTCGCCGTGCGTTCTGAGAGCGCCAGCCTGCCTCTCCGTCTCTCTTTCGGCTCATTCTCTCTCTTCAGAAGGCGAAGCTGCTTCTGTTTGGGCGCGGAGCTGCTACAGGGTGGATGCTTTTCTTCCCTGGCAGACTTTGTTGCCGGCGCTCGGTGACGTGTGAAGGGGTCAGTCGGAGGGCGCCGCCGTCACGTCTTTCAAAGCAGCTCCGCCGAAAGCCTCCATTATTCTGCAGCATTAAGCCGTGCTCAATATCTGCACTTACTAAACACACACCCTGGTCCTCAGCTTCAGTCGGTCTCCGTCTTCACGCGCCCCTCCACGCCAGATGGTCTAAGTGCAAGTTATATTCCCCATTTAGGATTAATTCTGCAGCTGTTGTGTTTGTTTAGCGTATAATAAAACCCCCGTCTATTTTAAGAGACGCTGCCTTCTCTCGCTCGTCTGCACGGCTCCTCTGTCACGGAGAAGAATCCGACCTTTCCCGGCTGTAATCCGGCGCCATTGTCTCTCCTGATTGCCATTATTGTTGTCAGTTCAGCGGCAGTTAGGCTGGTGTCGCGTTAGACCGACGGTAGGAAGTGGAGAAGCAATTAGCACAAACAGCTGTTTGGAGAAAAGACTGTCATCGATGGGGGGACGGAAATCTAACAGTTTCACAGCAATTGCTTTGTCACATCCACTAATTAGAATCACAAGTGCAGACGGGAAGGGCGCAGTTCAGATCTGACAGTTATTTCATTAAGAGACACCATTTTAATACAGAAAACAACATAAACATAACCAATAGAGGAATAACTAATGGTTAAATCAGCGGTAGCATCGGTGTACCAGGTGTAACGGGACCACCGTACCGGTGATGCAGGGCAGCAGGAAGCGTGAGTCTGTCTCTGTTCGCTGTGTTTTCCTGGAAGCGGACCGCCGAGCTGTCCTTGCAGCCGTCCAACCTTGAACACGCGGTGATTGTTCGCGGCGTTTATCCGCGGCTGCCGCAGATGATTGTCTGTTTTTAATTTCCACGGCTCGTGCATCATCTCGATATTCAAATCGGCCTCCGCTCGCTGAAACCACACCGGGTCGTTATTTATTGGCAGCAGTACAGAATAAAACATTGATTCATTTGGATGACTGGGGGCTCCAACTCTTTTCCCTAATAGTAACTTTGTTGCCATGGTAACGCTTCATTCAGGCAGCACAGCGAAGGCTATTGAAGATAAATTAAGCAACCCATTTGCCACATGTTGGCTCTTTTGCCATATGTGCTGGTTTCTGACAGCAGATTTACGCGTTCCTCGCAGCAGCGGCAGCAGCTCGCGTCTTTTCATCTCCCTCCTCACACCGAGCCGCAGACCCGTTTCCTCACTGACCCGCTTGTTTACCAACATCTGCTTAATTAACCCGGCGCCCCGGCCGCCGAGGCGCCGCCCCCGGGCGGAGCGGCCCGTCCAGGACGGCTGCCAACGGGCTGGCAGGTGACTGCATGAACCGGCCGGCCCGCCGCGAGATTGATCACCGCAATAACACAGCGCCATCCAAATGTGGGAGGCAATTGCTGCGGCGATTGGATGTCCCGGTAAACAGCAGGCCGCATTTGGGCGATCTCCCACTGGGTCGTTTAGGGTCCGCCGGGTCCAAGTGTGGCAGCGATTTGCCCAAATGTTTCCCAGTAAATCCTGTGAAATGCCTTTCTCTGGGCTTCACACACTCCTCTCTCCATTTTTAGTATTTGCATTGATTTTCTATTTAGCAGTAAAGCGTCGCTCCGTTGTTGTGGCTAAATGTGTTATATAAGAGCCAGCCGGCAAATGTTAAACTCACTGCTTCAGCACACGCCCCTCATCTCAGCTTTGGTTTTTGTTTTTTCCATTTTGCTCCATAAACGGATGAATGTGTTGCAGAGATGACATTCATCCTTGTTAAAAGCCATTTCAATGTTATGACAAATCTTTTATGACTTCTAATCAGGAAATATTAAAAACACCAACATGATTATTGAGGAGTGAAGCCGTTCCCAGTGTTCTCTGCGTGAGCCGGAACCCTGTGAAGATGCTTTATTGATGTGATTTCAGCGCCGCTCTAATGTTTGGACCATGGCTCCGGGACACAGATGAACTTGTGCTGATTACGAGGGGGAAGGCAATAAGAACAAAAAAAGTAGGAAGCAACCTTTGAAGATGATCTTGTGTGTCACCTCTCGGCGCTGGAGGCGACGTCTCCAGTGAGGCAGCGGCTAATTTCATTAAGACGGGGGGGGGATGGTCGTGTTTGCGTTATCTCATTAGAGACTTGGTCAGAGCTGCGGAGCGAGAGGAGGAGGATGGATGCGGGCTGTGATACCTGAGCGGCGGCCGGCGGGAAGCCGCCCGGCTGAGGCGCTGGTGCTGTGCTGGACTGTCGGCTGAGCGCTGCCGGTAGATGGGAAGGGTGAGGCGCTCTCACCACGACTTTATCTGGTCTCACCAGCTGCTCTCTGCTCCCGCCTGCAGAGGGCGCAGGGGAGGACGGCGGAACGCCGCGCCGCCGAAACGACGACCACGGCGAGTCCGCAGCCGCTGAAACCCGGGCGGGTTCCTCCAAACCCACAACCACGCTTTTCCTTGTCGCCGTGGAGGAAACCGACGTCACGGCGGCCGGAGAACACGCCGCTGCACCGTCTACCTCGCCCCTCTAGATGTTTTCATTATCTGCCTTGTTTCAATTAAAAGTGGAATCTGACTCCTTTCAGAGGAAACAGTGTGTGTGTGATTGTATGGTAATTTTTACGTGTGTGTAAAGAAGCGTGCGCCTGCCGGGGGGGGGGGGGGGGGGGGGGGGGGGGGGGGGGGGGGGGGGGGAGCAGGGGCGCCGTTGCCCTCTGCTTCTCCCAGTCAACATGTTAATTAAAGAATTATTAGCACTGTTCCACATACAGTCAGACGCTGGTGATTAAAGTGAAAGAGCGTGTTCAGCCTTTTCTGCTCTAATCTGCGGAGCAGAGCCTCTGATATAAAATCACGGCGGCGGAATCGTTCAGATTAAAACGCTGCCGACGTGAAAACATGTCGTTTGAATCCCTCTGAGTTGGGTTCCATGAGAGGTGAACTTTGACCTGCTGTGGTTCCGGTCAGGAAGCAACTCGGTCGGTTCTGCTCAGAAAAAAACAAGAGACGCCGTTCTTCCTCTAAGTGTGTGTTTGAGTGTGAATGTTGTGGTGATCCATCTCTCTCCATTCATGTTCTCGGTGTAATGGACTCAGCAGAAACGGGATTGAGTGTTAGTAGTGCGTTAACATCACAGGATTTGCTGCTTACAGCCAAACGCTGGATTAGCGCAGAGCGGCGTCACCGGCAGCTCCCAGCAACGGAACCCTCTAACAAACACTCTGCTCGGCACATCTCCGCGCCGTTTGGAGGAGTCAGTGTGTGTTTTGTGTTCGGGAGTGACGGTGTGTGGCCTGCCTGGACGTGGCAGAGCGCCGTCGCTGCCTGGCTCATGAACCGGCTGCCGTCCCGCTTGAGGACGCTCTGACTGATTCACCTGGCTGGCCCGACGCCTCCCGCAGCCTCGCTCCGCTCTCAGGGGCTTCCGGGCCGACGGCGCCGAGTGTGAAGACAACATTTCATTTTCAGCGAGGAAACGGTCCGTTCAGGACACTGCTGTCAGAAATGCTTAGCAAAAGAAATCCAGTCACGTTTCACGAAGGCTGCAGACAGTGGAGCTCATGTTCTCTGGGTTTGCAGAGGATCAGCCTCAGGACTAATATTAAAGGTGGATTCAGAGTGTCCAGCAGTCCAGCAGCCTAATGTCGAGCTGCTGATAGGCCAAAGATCTTCACATTGATTATCAGCTCTCGATTCGGGGAGAAGACAGAAACGCGTTGAGACGACCAGACGCCTTCAGATGCATCGACATGATTGATGTGCAGTTTAATAGTTCAGCGCCGCTGACAGGATATCAAATGGTATTAATTGATTTTACTGAGACAGTAGATGTCTGACTAATAAGAACAGCAGCTAATTTAACTGAAAAATGCCATTTTTAAACACCGTTTAGTAAACATAGTTACTTTAGTGACATGTTTCTGAAGCATTTATACATTTGCACGGTAGAGGAAATGCAAACAAACTGAGAGAATGTGAATTTGTGTATTTGTAGTCATTGTCATGACGGCTGTGTCTCGTTGTAAAGCTGCTTTTGCGTCCTGATAATTCAGCCTCGGGGTAATTCCAAGTACATAAACACGGTGTTATTAGTAAAGAGAAACACGGTGGCTGTGTGTCTTACATAAATCAAATAAACTCCAGCTCATTTTCCATAACGAGAGGGGCGAAAAGTAAATAGGAGAGTATTGCTTATTAATGTTAAAGAATCTGTGGGGATTTGGTGACAATAAGCAGATTTTATTGGTTTACTATGTCTTGAGCTGGAGTGCCCGGGGTTATTCAAACACGTTCCCTGCTCTCTGAAGTGGAGCTGGGTTTCTGTTTACCGGCTTTAATGCCGTGTTATTTAGTGCCGGGGGCCCGCGGGGAGCGGGGCTCGTCTGCAGGGTGAATATTCATTTGGGACTGACACCTGAGACTCACCGGCTCCTCCTGCTCCCCGAGAGATGCCTTCAATGCAGGATATCGACTGCATTGTTTCAGTGAACCATCCGCCGCTGTCAACACATTCACTCCGTCGTTCTTTTGTGAGAAGCTCGGAGGAGAAGCGTTTTTTTTTTCCGAGTGCGAGGCTAATGACTTGATTCTGTGGTTAAATATTTACATAGAGCCGGGCCCTCCGGGGGCCGGGGGCCAGATCAACAACAAAAAGCAACAATGCAATATAAAATGAGTCATAATGCAACATTTAGATTTAACAGTGTAATTTCCCTTCATGCGGTTGTACGGGGAAGCGGTGAATAGGCCCTTTGGAGCTTCCCCACTCTTCCATTGTGTGCCATATAATGAAGGCATTGAGTGCTTTATGAAATCCATTTCCCTCCAGATCAATCTGGCCTAATGTCATCTGTCTCATTCACGTCTAACCGCCTCGGACTGTATTAATAATTGCATCGGCGGTATTGATTCCTATCGACTGTGGGAGCGGTCTGTGTGAAACACTGTAGTCTTTAAGCCGCCTGACCCTAAATCAAGTGACATCTCATTAGAACAGACACCGGCTTTAAAGCCCATCTTTTTCCGGCTATAAAAATGGAAATGGGGAACGGCCGCTAACATAAAAGAGGATTGTTTCTTCATTCTTTGCTGATATGTCATTTCTCAAATTAGTCAATACGTTCTCCTCTGAGGCTGGCGAAAGCTGCCTTGCTCATGGATCTGCTATCAGCTCGCCTCACTGATGATCTTCGTACAAACATCCACCTTCTTGCATACAAATCGTCCTGAACACAGCTCTTTATTTACACATCCTTTCTTATTTCCAGATAGAAAACGGCTCCCGTATTTAATATTTAAAGTAATGCTTGCACAGTGCATGGAGGAAGTCGTGCACACACAGATTCCTAACATCTACTAGATGGGTGAAACATTTCGTTTGAACGCGTTCCCAGTGTGCGTTTAATGATCGTCCAAATTTGATGTGGTTAAAAGGGAAATTGGCAGTGTATTAGGAGAAGAATTAGCATGTCTGATAATTGTGCGTATTCTAAATATGGGTCATATTAACTGGAGCACACGTAGCTGAGACTCAGCGAATCCAAATTTGGCCAAATATTGAATGTTTTTGGCGAGCGGTGCAATCATCTCTAATATCTCCAAATCCGTTTACTTTCAGAATTTATCAAAGTAAACAGAGAAAATCTTCTCTGGAGTAAATATTGCCACAGTTTTCAATGGAATCAGCAGAATGTGTCAGCCCGCCTGTCGTTCTTTGACTTATCCGTCACATAATGATTGAGACTCATCTTCTCTTTCTCCTTTTGTCTCCTCCCTGCCTCCCGATGACTCCCCTCCTCTGACGGTCTGCTGACAAGGTAAGTGGACCAATACATTCACCACGTCACTTCCCATTACCCAGTTAAATATTGATATGTGCAATAAAGCGGAGGAAACAGTGGGAGCCTGGCGTCGATTGATCAAATGAGAGGGTGGAGAAGGGGCAGGTGTGGTGTGGCGGCGGTGAGGGACAGCGCTCTGTCTGCGTCTAACGAGGCTCTGATGACAGGTTGATACCACGGGTCAGCTCCTGCTTCGGTTTGTTTTCCTCTGCACTGTAAAAGATGACTTTAAGACCGTGACACAGTGAAGGCAGCGATACTTTCAGAAGCAGCGGCTCGTGTTTTGCAGTGCTCTGGAAGGCGACATGAAGAACGCTCGGCGGCTGGATCTGGCGCTAAATTAGAGCTTTGTGATTCAGCGCGGCTCCCTCGTGGCCGCGCTGCCTTCAGTAATGAGTTCCTAATGAAATTTGGGTGGGTGGGTGCTGGGTAATGTGGCTAAGCAATGCGCTGGGGGTCCGTGGCGTATGCTCACTTCCTCGCCGGGCGGCGGGCTCTGATGAAACCCCCGCAGGTTTTAATATCGGAGCAGAGGCCGGCGTCGGGGAGCTGGGCTAACGCAGCCTTATTGCCTTCTGATAGGAGAATATTGACAAAATACGGACATTTTCCACATGTCACCGGGGTTGAACATGAGGAGTGATTACTGAGTAATGAGATAAATAACCTATATAATCCATGTGTAATCATTCAGCCCACTGGCTCTCTCCACCTCCCCGGTACTTTCTAATCTTTCTATCAGACTGTTCTGCTGAAAGCGGCGAAACGGGAGCGCCGGTTCTCTACGTTAACACAGCGTGACGGCTTCATGAATCCAGGAGGAGCCTTCATTCTGTTAGTATGGTCGGCCTTGTAAATTCCTTTGTGGGTCTTTGTAAATTTAAGGCATCAATTACAGCGTCTGGTGAAGATGCGTGATGGATGTGCGTGGAGGAAGCGGCGCTGCCCGTTCAGAGGGAGACCGCCGTTTCATAGATCCTGGACCTGCCAGCATTCGCAGCAGCCTCGCTCACGTTCAGGACTGATTCATGACCAGACGGAAACGCATTTCCTCTCCTGGTTCATCCTCAACGCGGCTCAGAGGCGGCACTGAACACTGTTCATGGAATCCTGGCTCGTATTCAGTGTCAAGTCCACCGTGCCCCCCGGCCCCCCCCAGTTTGCTTCGGCGGAGGCGCTGACGCTGGACATGCACACAGCACCAGGCCACAGAAAGCCACCTCCACCTCGGAGGAGCAGGAAGGCTGTAATGAGCGGCTGGACAGCTGGGTGGAAGCAGGGAGCGGAGCGGAGCTGACCCACCGACCGCTCCGGTCTGGCCCCAGGAGGTTTAGATCACAGCCGATTGTTGGCGGCCCTGCTGCCCCCGGCGCTCACGGGCGGCCCACCGCCGAGGGGAAGACAGCGCTTCAGCCTGAGCAACACCGCTGAATAAATCTCTTCTGATTGTCACATCAGATCGCCGTCTAGACATCGTACCTTTCAAATTCTCCACTTCCTCTTCAACGGTGGGAGCGTGTTTACAAAAAGACCTGAAACAGAAAGGAAAAAAACCTGCAAAATCCAAGCATTTTATTCTGGAAATGGATTAGAAAACTGTAAAGGCAACATTAACTCAGCAGTGAACGAAAAGAAAACTACCATTGTTTACAGCATTTCTTCTGTTTCCATGGAAACACATTGTTTCGAAATGTTGCTGCGTAGGTACACAACTTTTATGAATCGAAAATGCAATAATAATGCATTTTTTGTAACATTTTCGCAAACAAGGCCTTTTATTTTGTCTGTATAAACATTTGAACAATGGACCATGAAGCTCGAACAACAAAATGCACATGAGCTAAGAACAGAATATTCATTATATTTTATTTTTAATCATAATCAGAAACACATTTTTAGACTTTACACCGATTTCAGGGAAGAATTACTCTTAAATTCTCCTTCGCATGCCTGGTGTTTTATTGTGTGTTTCTGTGTTGTTTTTAAAAGGTTGCCTTTGTTAGTGTTGTGGTGGCGCTACACTGTCAAAGCAGCGGCAGCTCTGACAGTGTTCTGTGAATCTCATTTAAATGGAAATGGTACAATTATAGCCCCAGTGCAACTCCACCACTGTGATGAGAGAATTGAGTTTTTTTTTTTTTTTTTTTTTTTATGTCAAACATGCATTTTTTGGGTAATGCAATTACCGACGCTGAGCTTCTTTCTTGTACTTTCCGTCGGGAGGGGAGACTACTTAAGGTGTTTTGCTTCTCAAAGTGCTACAGCAAACACATAATAGCAGCTATCAAGCTATCAGGCGCTTTATTCCATGAGGCCCGTGAGTCTGAGGTGCAGTAATCTCCCCACCTTGAACCGGCCTGCCGGCACAATCGCCTCGGCACTTATCACAACCACCTGCCATTTACCTGCAAACACAGTCCCGCTCTCCCGCCAGGTAATTACTCCACATTGTTGTGCCTCCGCCACGCTGACAGCCGCGTCCACCGACGGCGGCGGCTGCTGGTCGTCCGATGGCTCTGCAGCGACGAGCCAGACGCGCTTCTCAACGCTGTTTATCTTTTTGTCGAACCCACGGCACCCTGAAGAGACAAGCGTCTTTTTTCATGCTCCTGCACAACCAGCGCTTCTGTTCCTCCCTCCGCAAAGCGAGTCGGTGAAGTGGTGGAGGTTCTCACCATGCTTCCATTCCAGCGCAGGAAGACAGTCGACTCCACAGGTAGACAGTGCAGTCAGGACGGGCTTCTCAGCCCGTCTTTTTCTCAGCGTGACTGCAGCTGCAAGATGTTTACTTCAGGCTTTTTCCATAAATACAAGGCTTTTCAGCCGAGCTGGATTAGCAGCGCGGAGAGGGGGGGACGGGAGCGGAATGTGGTTTTTGGGGGTTAAAAGCAGCTGTTTGGAGACCGTAAAAGCTTCCATGATGTAGGTCCTGTGTACTTGATAATGATGACCCTGGATCCCATTACTCCAGAATCAGGCAGTCAACATCCATGCCCTGCAATTTAGATGCAGGATTCCAGCGTGTAATGAGAGGCCCGGCGTCCGGACTGGAGGATCCAGGAGACACCCTCGCTCCGGGTCAGGCAGACGACCTGCAGGTGACTGGAAAACACTGCTGAGCCTTTAAAAAGTCACGGCTTTCAGGAAAATTCAAGCCATGTGCAGTCGGAGGAAAAATGAAATTGTACTGTCCTTTTGTTTTGTCTCACTCGTGAGGTTAAAATGTCTTTTAAGGTTTTTATGATTGATTTATTTATTTATTGCAAACATTTACATGTTTTGCCAAATAAGAATAGATTTTTGGAATTAGCAATTTGATAAATTCATGATGTTTTAATGCTTTTTAAAATAAAATCTATAGAAATCTAGGTAAATAAATCGGGGTGTGGACTGTGATGATGAACGCTGTTTTAAATGTATATTTCTGCGCTCTGCAGTGAAGAGCTCTCGCGGTTTGGTTGCTCTGGTTCTGTGTTGTGAGGAGAACAGCCTGCTTGTCGAGAAGGTTGATAAAATAATTCCGACGAAGGACAATGGGTCTCTGCTGAATTTAAAACTCGTTTTCTGTCTTTTGCCGGTCTTGACAGATGGGAGAGCCGACGTTCGGCTCCCCGAAGACTAAACAAATGAAATGCTGCGGGTCGCTGACGACTTCCCGCCGCTGAATTAGCAGCACCCTCCTCATAATTCCTCCAGAATACCTGCTCTGAAGGTTCAGTCTCGTGCACACTGCCTTCCTGTGCACACAGATTTAGCTCGACCCCGACCCCCCCACAGCTGTAATTCACACCAGGATTAGATTTCCACTCATGCCGCTTCCATATTTCCCCCGTTATATATTTGAAACTCCATCTATGTGGAGGCAGCATCACACTCGGCTGATAATACAGTTTATTAAAGCTGGCCGTGGCGGGCTTGGTGGAATGGAGGTCATATAGGAGACTCTAACCTGTGTCATCTATAATTCATTGTCAGAATATGCTCTTCTTAGTGGGATTAAAGTTTAATAACTTGACGGGCTCTGTAAATACCCCTTTGTGCGGAGCCAGTGTCTTGCCGCGTGGAGGATCTGGTTCAGGGCCTGGATGTGGGGCTATGTGGGGGGCTGGGACGGACGGGGAGGCGCGCTAAACCCGGGTTAAGCCCTGAGAGCTCCCCGTCAGCGGGTCGGGCTCCTGCCAGAGGACGGGCCCGGCAGAAATGTGTTTCCCTGCAGATAAGGTCCAGTCCAGAGAGGCGGCCTGGCTGCTGGCACCAGGCGAGGCGGAGAGGAACACCTGTTTAAGGACTCCCGCTGCGTTTCACCTCATGTCGTCAGGCGGGGTGAGGCAAATGGCGCTGGAGAAACCACGTGGCGAGGGACACGCGTCCTCGCAGCGCGTCGGGGGGGAAAGTGCAGCTTTTACTGTAGCGGCTTTAGATTTTACAGTCTTTGCATTCTTCCTTGTCGCTGGCCGCCCTGCCATCATTATTAGGTCTGCGTTGTTTATGGCCACGTTTAGCCGGCGGGCTAGGCGGGGTCACGGAGAGGAAGCAGCCTCCATTTGGCTATCACTCAGCGCTTGTTAAAAATTACAGCTGAGCTCCGGCGCTCCACCACAGCGTCCCTGCAGTCCAGCGCCGCTCTGTTATCAGCGATCCACTTATCGGTGACTGATCTGCAAGTGTGGTTGGACTTCACAGCTCGACTGGAGGCTGGAGAACTTTCTCCCATATCGCTTGCATGTTTTTGATCGGGCTGGTGGAAATGTGCCAATCCCCGAACGCCGGCGAGTGTTTTGTTTTCCCAGAAGCCGTTTGGTCTCATCGTGCCGGTTCAGGATCAGCTTTCAGTGGATCCGTTTGGCAACAGACCAACCAATTAACCTCCCTAAATGGCAGTCTGGAATGTTTGAAATCCTTTTTGTCACATTGAGACCCCCTGTGGTTTCTATCAGGGAACAACGGATGAGGGGTTACGCCACGTTCGAGTGTGTGTGTGTGTGTGTGTGTGTGTGTGTGTTGGGTATTATTGAGCTGTATAAGCAGCGGGTTTAAGACGTGCTCTCAGAGCTACGGCCTAGTAATTTCATTTTCTCATTTAATATAGCTTGAACTGCCTTTAAAGCTCTGGACATGTAAATGTATTTCTGCCGTTTTCCCCCTCAGTGCTCCCCCTCGCTCAGGTTTATGGAGCACATTATGGTCTAATTGCTTTGATCTGGATCCTGCTTGTAAAACCAAAACTGCTGCGGTGCACTTCAGACCACCTCCTCATTTGAGCGGCGCGCCGCCCGCCGCCCCCCGTTAGCCGCTGTTGCTAGGTGAGCGGGAGAAGAGAGACCTGTCTGCTGATGGAGGCTCCACGCCGCAATTATTCATGACTGACGGCTCAGAAAAGCTTTTCATTCTACACAAAACTCACTTCACCTCCGTCCTATTGTGTCTTTCATGCGAGTGATGTCCGCGCTCTCCCGAGTGTGTGCACGCCTCTGTGTGTGCGCTGATTCAACCACATAAAACAACTTGTATTGTAGGTCCCTCGGGGGCTGATCCTTTGACATTGAATAAATTAAAGAGTGCAGGAGATGTGCTCGCGGGCTCCGCCGGGCCAGCCGGCCGGTGCTGCGCGCAGCAGCTAATGCTAGCGTAATGCATGCCTGCCGCGCCTTTGTTGCAGCGCTGCAGCTCTGAATGAGTGTTTAACTGTTGCCTTGTAAGTCGCTGCGAGCTTTGTACTGCGGTGTGTGTTACAGTTCAGTGACGGTCAAAGTGTGTTAAATTCACACAATGCAAAAAGAGTGCTGAGAGAGAGCAGGGACAGCAATCAAGCTCAGGCCAAGAGAGGTTGCATCGCCTTAATGTGTTTTCACCTGTAAAATGCTTTTTTAGGTGTCCTGATGGACAAGCTGCCTGACCTACAGTGTGTTACTCTGATACTGTGTTCAGCCTCAAACGCAGCGTCTCCTTCAGATGCTGTCAAACACTTCTGATTTCAGGGGCCACAAAGAGACTATTTCATACAGAGTGGGCTGAATCAGGAACACGGAGCCATAATAACCTTTACATTTAAAACTCTGAAGTGTTTCTTTGTTCTGGTGAAGCCTGTGCAGAATGGAAATGTCTATATTTTACAAAACTAAGTAACTGCTACAGAAAAGAAAGATCCAACCTCAACATGAAGTCAGTTATCATGAAACCTGGTGGAAAATACAGTAAAAATGTCCAGAAAAAACTAACTAAAGTTGAATAATTGTTTTATGTATATAACCTAACCCTAAACCCCGAGCCTTTAACCCTAACCCGAGCATCTAACCCTGACTGTAACATGTAACCCTAAACCCTAACCTCCTAACCCAGAACCCCAGCTTCTAATCCTAAACCCAGCCTCTGGCCCATAACACTTAACCCTAACACCGGACCGTAAACCCTAACCCCTGCCCCTAACCCTGAAACCAAGCCTCTGACACTAACCCTGAATGTTAACCATGTAACCCTGAACGTTAGCCTAGAATCTTAGATGTCATTAAAAACCCTAACCCTAGCATCTAATCCTAAACCATAACCTGAAATCCTACATGTTGGCCTATAACCCTGAACCCGAGCCATCTAACACTAAACCTGGCCTCTAATCCTAACCCCAAAACCTGAGCCTCTAACCCTAAACCCTAGCCTCTGTCCAAACCCCATCCCCTAACCCTAAACCCCAGCCTTAACCCTACTTCACCAGCAGCATGGCTTTGGAGGCTAATGCTACTCTATATTTTTGCTGTGGTCAGCTTGGTTCTCTCTGTTTTATCTCTGATAGCTGCAATAATGTTACTCTGATACACATATATATGTATGTGTGTGTATATATACACACACACACATATTACAGCTGGGCCGTTAACGGCGATAACGTGCTTGCATTATCGCAAGAGTCTTGTCGGGCGAGAAAAAAAAGTCGGCGTTAATCTAACCTGTCCTGTGCCCCGAGCCCGAGAGTCACACCGCGCTCCACCACACACACACACACACGCGCTTTTAGCGGTGAAACACGGTCCATTCCTGATTATTTGCCATATTGAACTCGGCTGAATTATCAGAAAAATCAGGAGGAAAATGCTGGTATGAGGCACAAACTGAAACCAGGAGCTCAAACATGAAGAAAATCAAAGTGAAACTTGAATAGTGTGTTTTGTCGGTGCAGCGTTTCGGCCAGCTGGGCCTTCTTCAGGCGCTGAAAACACGCAAAATAAAGTACATTTCCCTTCACACACAATCTGGCTTAATAAAGCTCAGTATGAGGCACAATTCAGCGCGACTGAATTTAGGCTGTCTTGGAGATAGGATGAAGTTTGAGGAAGTGAGCGCTCATAGGAAACTTCTATTTTTCATCTGCTCTGCTATTGGTGTGTGTGTGTGTGTGTGTGTGTGTGTGTGTGTGTGTGTGTGTGTGTGTGTGTGTGTGTGTGTGTGTGTGTTGGGGGGCAATCGTGGTAAAGGCTTGGTATTTTAAGCTATTATAAATCATATTTGATGAATTGTAAAATTATTTAACACACACATTTTGAATGGAATCGGCAGACTTCAAATGAGCCATTTTAATCACGTTATCGCATTACTCCAGGATTGGGTGCGCTTAATCGTGATTAAACAATTTAATTGTTGCCCAGCTCTAACATGTGTACATATATATATAATATATATATATATATATATTATATATATATAGTGATGTATTAGTGTAGTGTGATGTATGTAGTGTGATACTGTAGATGTGTGTATGTCATTTTTTCTTTTTTCGAATCAGTGTTTCTTTGAAGCCTTGATTAATTTACTTTGCAATTTGTCCAGAATCACAGCCTCTTGTGGTCTGGTTTTAGCCCCTGGGCCCTTATGTTTGACACCCCTCGGGAATGATTAGATAAACCTTTATTCAGACCCAGTCGTGAGAAACTGCCGTGGTGTGACTGAGATTTCATCCAGATCATGTAAGCAGCCTCCAAATGAAACGCTGAATAAAGTTTACTGTCGAAGCACTTTATGCTTTAAGCTTGAAACTGGGAGATGGCCTGCTCCACAGCTGCCTCCTACTTTTTAAAATTCATGTAACTGAATAGTTTGAACTCGTTTGTCTTCAGACTTTACTTCAAATCTAAAAGTGACTCCTGTCCTTGTTCTGCAGGTTCTGTCAAACGGGATTGTTCCTGTCTCCTGCTTCGTCTTCATTCGCTGAACAATGGCAGCGTCACCAGATGGCGTTATTGTTTCCTCAGCTGTATTTCCTTCTTCTACGATATTCTAACTTTTTTTAACAGGCAAACCTTACCTTGAGAATGTAGTTATGTATTCACACTTAGAAGCTGCAGTGTCTGTCCTGTCAAGCTTTCAGCTTTCATTGGAGGACAGTTTTTTTTCCTTGCTGCTTTAATATACCATTTTATTTTGAAATGCGACCACGTTCTGGAGTCTTGAAGCGTCTGCCCCGACAAACGACAAAAGAACAGACGAGTATAAAGGGACAAACAAAGCAGACATGATTGGGATAAAGTATTTTTAAACAACGGAGCATTCCAACATGCCGTGTTCTTATCTATTGATTTTCTCACTCTTTTTTTTTTTTCTTTTTCTGTTGTGATCCAATCTTTCTCTCTAAGGTCAAAGCTGCGATCCAGGCAGAAAGAATGAGCCGTTGCTCCGTGAGTTATGAGATAGCAAGAAAAGAGGAGTAAAAAGTTGTTCCCAACACTCTGATTTGATGATATTTATAGTAAAAGCTGCAAAAGCTGCAAAAGCAGCGACAGCGTCAGAAAAGAAAAGAGAAATGATGCAACCTTTTGCAAAAAGCATATTTCAGTGGGGATGAAACACAAACAGCTCGTCAGATATAGGATGAGAGACGTTTCATCATTAGACGGCAGGAACACGCCTTTGATACGAGCCGACGTGTTTACATGTGGAGTCGCTTCGTCTCTCTCTGGAACCGAAAAACCAAACTCATCGTTCATGTGTGTGTTTTTAATCACGTGTCGAATGTAAGACGCTTCTGTTCTTCACATGAGGGATCGTCAAAGTCCTCATAGCCGTTTAATTTGGAGCATTTACTCAGTTTATTGACATGTTTTTAGCAGAATGCGATAAATCTTAGTACTGTAAATTCCAAGAAACTCTGCCTGTTCAAAATACTTTATGCTCTTCACTAATTCATTTTTTTGTAGCTTCCTGCAAATGCTGCTTTTCTTCAGGTATTTTTTTCTTGGTTTTCTTGGAAATTTCCTGCTGCAGTCAATTTCAATGAGTCCCAATAAGTTCCACGAATGTCTTGCTTTTAGCAACTTGAACTATTCCTGAGAGAAGTCTGGGTTTATGAACTTTGCAAGTCAGTGTATCTGGATTTATTCTACATTTCACTCAATGTCCCAACATCGCTGGGAATGGGGTCTACACACACACACACACACACACACACACACACACACACACACACACACACACACACACAAAATTTATGGGCAACATGAGGGAGCGTCTGGGAGAAAAGCTCAGCGCTCTGACGGCACAACAAGTAGAATATATCACGCTCTCAGGCAGCCCGAGTTCAATACTCCAATCAGAGTTCCGTCTGAACTCTGAGGTCCTGGGAGTGTGTGGAACGAGCCGTGGTGTGTGTTTTTGGCAGAGCTGCTTTTCATAGTGTAGAATGTGACTTGGAGATCGTGCCGCTGGGAGTTCGCGGCCCCCATTAGAGCCGGTTGAAGCCCTCTGGAGGGAGGTGTGTGTGGGCTGAAGTCCCTCCGTGAAACACACTGCTCAGAAACACGGCGGTGTTGAAACTCTGCCGAGCACGGCCCGCTGGAGTCAGAGGGCAGGGATTAAAATATCACAACAGAGCAGCCAGGGAGGAATGCTGATTACAAACTGGCTGAAAACTGTCGTTATTCTGTTATTTTAGCTGTTAGCAGGTAGCTTCAGTCAAGTCCGCTCTTTTCATAAATGTAATATCAGCGATCACATTTAATTTAGCTTTTCTTTGTTGTGCTGGAGAGTACATGTGATGAAAATGAATATTTTTGCAAAAACAAAACCTTTACTAAAGAAAATGACAACAAAGCCGATTTTAATTCAACCTTCTGGTGCAGAATACAGTGAAATGTCCAGAAACTGCCGCATTGAGCATGTTTTTGCGTATTATTCTGTTTTCTTTTGGTCAGACAGGAAGACTTTTATCAACAGGCCGTTTGCACCTCGATGATATTTTCCAGTTTTTGTCAGAGCAGACGGTGGTTAGACGAGTGTCTTCATATCAGCCGGCGCTGCAGGCGTGGCAGACCTGTTCCTGTTGGCAGATAGGCCACGCCCCCTACTGTGAGTGTGGGCCTCCACCGCCTCCGTGTCCTCCTGGTGGCGGTCCTCTGCAGTGCGGGGGCGTCTGTCCTCGTCCCGGTCCACCATGTGGTTCTGTCCTCTACTCTGAGGACATCTGCTTTAAAAAAAAACAATGTTTTTCTCTGGCTGGACGGGAGCCTGAATTGGCCCACGGGCCTTATGTTGGCACCCCTGCTGTCAGATCATTCCCATCTGCTGCAAGGA
This sequence comes from Salarias fasciatus, assembly GCF_902148845.1. Taxonomy (NCBI): domain Eukaryota; kingdom Metazoa; phylum Chordata; class Actinopteri; order Blenniiformes; family Blenniidae; genus Salarias; species Salarias fasciatus. The sequence goes on along the minus strand of NC_043758.1, from coordinate 38,565,460 downwards.
GACGGACAGCGCTTCTCTTTTGAAGGGGAAGCTGAACATCCCTTTAAAAACAGGATGGAGGAGCAAGGCACGCAGTCCCTCTCTTACGTAATCCAGCGTCTCGCTGTTCAGGAATGAATCCAGACGCAGGTCGACCGCAGACTTGAAAGACTGGAGCGTCGACACACTTCCTCTGAGCCGGGACACATGAGAGACGGCGTGCTGTCAGGAAGCGATAGGGCAGCCGATACAGGTAGAAGGAGGCAGAGTCAGAAGTGCTGCCAGAAATAACAGCGTGGAAACGAAGACGTTCGCCGCGGCGCTTCTCCAGCAGGAGGGATTAAAGCAGCTCTGATGCCGAGAGTTTGAGGAAACTTGGCCGGCGTGTTTGAACTCGATTGCGTGGAGTTTGTGCGTCGCTGCGACAGTAAATGTTTCTTTATTGCGTGTTTTTGGTGGAGCGGCGAGAAGGGGGTCGACTGGTTTGCGGTTGTGTGAAGACCGCCGCTCGCTCTGTGGTTTCAGGCAGTTTTAATCTCTTCCTGGTGCAGCTGCATGAAGCCTCCCTTGTCTCATCTGGATTAGCTAATCTCTTCTCGGGATTCGCTGATCGCAGAAAAGTGTGTCAGGAAGAAGAAAGATGCAGGAGCTCATTTCGATTCTTCTGCGCTCGCTTATCTCAAGGCTGCTTTGTGGAGTTTGTTTGAAGTCGGCCCGCTCGGCATCCAGACATTGCATGGACCCTGTGTCCTACTTATTGTTGTAATGTGATCATCTACATATGCTAAACACAGGCAGTGGTTCGCTCATGTGGGAGTCCTATTTATGGGATTATCAAGGATTTCTAGACTCTAAATCTCAGCTGCGGTGCAGAAAGTGAGCGCTCATTTTCAGAAAAGTAAACCTGTGACTGGGATTCCAGTGATTTTCCTCTCATCGAGTCCACTTTTTGAAAATTTCTCCTCACAAATGGAAAGCTGAATGAAGGAAATGACTCTGAATCGTCGGTGACAACCATGCACATTACATTTCTTGAATGTGAAAAAGCAGCTATTTATCTTTGTAACGCTCAAACGCTTCTTTTTCCCCGGCGTGAACAATGGCCTCCTCTCGCTGAATAATGTTCAGACGCATGTATCACGTCGTACCATTACAGCTGCAATAATGTCACTTTTCAGAGCGTGATTATATCCTTAGGACAGATCAGACAGTGACCACCTTCCTGCTGCAAACTAATCAGCTCCAAAAAATTACTTATTGATCCCAGGCCAGACCAAGGAGGGGGATTTAGTGCCGGGGTCAGTGGGAGGGCCGTCCGGCCTGATTGCCAGCCGGGCCGCCTTTTATGAATCACGAAAAACACACATTCGCATTGATACACACATAAATACATACTCATTTACACAACACGCTGGAAACGAATCAATTACAGGACTGAGGCGAGCCGCGATGACGGTGAGGCCTTCGTATGAAACGCTCCTTATATTTCCCCTCAAAATACACACATTGGAAATGGATTTTTTTTTTTTAATGTAGCATGCATGACCTTTTGCCGGGGAAAGCAAAGCGATCGGACTGGAATTGAGAGAAATCCTCTTCAGCGTGAGCTCTCAGAGGTGAGCTCTCCGCTGCGGCCCTGCAGGACTCGCTTGCTGTGTTTTTTCCTACGACGTCCAGGTCTGAGCTGTACATCCTCAGCGTTACGTAGTCAGTGTGTTTTTATCTGCAGCTGCGCTTCACCAGTCTTAAAGCAGTTGCTTTATCAATAATTGCATTTCTGTGTGGTTCCGGCTTCGGCCAGAGCCTGGCGGTCCACGCTTCCCCCGCGCCGCTCCCCTGGCATGGCGGCGCTCATTCCAGACAGCATTGATCCCATCTTTCAGAGATGAATGGATTAATTACAGGCAGTGAGAGGAGACGGAATACAGTTTGGCGTGCGGACGGATGGAATGGAGGGCTGGGATTGAGAAAGCCATTAAGGCAAATTGAGGGCATTAATGACTGTAACACTGCCAGGGGGGGTTGGTGGCGGCTCAGCCCTTTCCCTGGCACCACGGCGGCGAAATGGCTTTTTTCAGCTGCTCTTTTCAGGCATTGGTGGCTCTGCTGCAGCATGACTCACTCCACGCTGTTCTCCACACCTCCGAGGCTTTATGAGGTGAAGAGGCTGCCGTCAGGAAGCACAGCAGCCACCTGCACCCGCCCTGCAAGACCCGGGGCCGCCGGTGCAGACGTGTGCTGGGACACATCAACCTCTGGCTCATCGTTATTCATCGATATTTATCATGAAAAGTTTAAAAAATCCTAGACGTCTTTAAAGTCAGACCAGTCTCGGTTCTGCCGCGCTGTCGTAGCCGTGATTGCGCGCATCACATTATGCACATTAGCTGTGAGAGCGTAATGATGCAGCAGTCAATAATAACAGTAATGATGATAATTCCATTCTTTGTCCTGCTCTTTGTTCTGCTGGTGTAAATTTGCCTCAGCCCTCCTCGGCGTCTGGGCTGTTTAAATCTAATCTAGCTGAGCACATTACTCCATTCACACGGCCCCCAGCTGAATGTAGCAACTCATAAAAGGCCAATATTTCAGCCATATTGATTCCTCTGGTAAAATTGGTTTGAGCTATGAATGTGCCGCGGCGCTGTACACTGAAATGTTCTGCAGCCCTGGGGGAAAAGAGTGAGGTGACCTTGGACGTTCTCCCCCCTCACTTACTTTCATATTGTTTTTCCTTTTTCCTCAGTCTGCCTTTGAGCACAGTTTCATGTTTTTTTCTGAAATCCTTACAAGCGCTGCGACGGCAGTGACCTGCGACACGGCAACGCTCTCTGCTCGCGTCTTCACCAGAGAGAGAAAATATTTGGATTTGTTCCCTGGCTTTGATTGAGGAAGTGACACGAAGCGCCTCGTGTTTGATCTCGGGTTCAGATCATTCCTGCGACGGTTTGTCAGCCTCCTTTCATCTTTTCAGCTCTTTCAGCAAGAGTTCACCAATATGGAAAGCGCGTTACGCGCTCGCACGTGATCCTTGACCGGGACTTCAATGCCGTGCGGTTGCGGCTCGCTGCCTGCTTGGAGGGAGTTTTGCATGCAGAGCGGAAGCTGGACAGGCTGTTAGTGTTTTTGTGAAACACTAACTCTTGCATAACCCTCATGTTACATTTGTATTAGCTGTAGTGAACCACAGATCCAAAAGGCTCTGCAGAATAAATGTTGAAGCACATTTTCAGTGGTACATCGGCACTATAGGGACTCTAGATCCAAATGCGTCGGCTCCAGATGGTTATGGTGAACACATGAACACACCTGAGCATTCCCAAGGCCTCTAGATTTTCACCCTTCCTCACACACTTCCTGGCCCGAAGAGACTCACAACATTGGGAGAAACATGAGGTTCAGTACCCTGAAGCCCATCAGGATCACTGACGCTCCGTGATTCTCTCCGAGCTTCACTTTCATCCTGTCACCTTCACTCAGCTCCACATTGCGCCGGTAGCCTGCCGACAGGCTGTAAGGTCATGTCAGCCTCCCACGAAGTCACCCTGGGTGTGTGTTACAGTTACAGAAGTGATGTTTTGGGCAGAATTTACCTACAGTTGTAGACGCGAAATAAAAAATGATGAAATAAAATTCAAAGACGCACGAAATAAAAAAACGCGAAAGGGCGCCGCACACCACTGAGAATGATGATTTTCGACCCTCCTCGCCTACCGTAGCAAAATAGAGGAAGACGAAGTTGAATTAGCTGCTAGGCTATCGCTCCTTCGTCAGATACATCGGCTGTGTGGACCTACTCTGGCTTCCCATGCGAGCGCCAAGAGGACGGTGAGAAGACTGCAGATAAAACAAGAACCGTGTGCAAAATATGCCGCCACAGTTCGCCGCACACTGCGCGGAGGACCATGATAAAGTTTTCCTTTTTCAAAAAGCATTTTGTTTTGAACTGAAGACAGGCAGCAGGAATGTAGTTATGCTGTAGTTATTCTGTTTGCTACAGCAATAAAGCACTTTTTAATTGAGATTTTATGTTTGTATTTGCACAGTTTTTGTATTTTTTTCAAAGAGAATTTATTTTGATGCAGTATTATTTTTTGTATGTCTGCATAAAGAAAATGAGATTTTTGCTTAGCTTCCTACTCTTGGGGATTTTCTTTAATCTTTATTTCGTATCGTGAGCCCTGTTTCGTATTTCGTATCGTCTCGTGAGTTGACCATTTCGTTACAGTTGATATGAACCCGAGCAGACAAACCATTATTACCTCCGCCGAGGAGGTCATGTGATCACTTCGGTTTGTTGGTTTGTTGGTTTGTTAGCAACTTTACGGAAAACGTTATGGACGGATTGCAATGAAACTTTGTGGAAAGGCGGGTCTTGGGCTGATTTGACCTGTGCCGGAGGTCTGCGCTCTCTGAGTGCCAAATTCTAGTTCTTCCTGTTTTAACCAGACTGATATGAAAGAACAAACTTCATGTTAACTTTGCAGTTGCAGAATTCTCCCTTACCTCAGTGAATATGCTTTAACATAGAAAACAGATACGTTTATTCATGCAACATTACTATTTTAAGGCTATATCAATATGTTTTAACATTTGAAACCCAATTCTAAGAATTGTAGGTTTCGTTTTCATCTTTTCTGCTCGTTGTTTGGCCCAAGCAGGACGGGCTACTTTTATTCAACAGTGAACCAGCTTTGAAAGCTGCGCTCTGCCGGCCAACCAGGACAGGCCTTCCGGCTGCAGGAGTTCAGCAGATGTGACGGCGCGAGAGGAAATACGCTCAAAACCGTCCTCCAACTTTCTGGACTGCGATCTATGGAGGACGAGCAGAGTCCCTGGCTGCCGTGTCGGAGCCGGCGAGTTGTAAATTTAATGCTGACTTGTAATAAAGCGGAGGGGTGAGACCCGAGCGGGGCGCAGGCAGATGGAAGGAAGTAGGAAATTGCGTGCCAGGATCTTCAGCTCCATTGTGGTGAAATTGTGCAGCTCCAGAAAAAAGTTCCACCTGATGGAAACAAATTGGCTGGGGGAGTCGGCGCTGAGCCGGAGTCTCTAAAGACAGACCCGGCTTCTAAATGGCTCAATTTAGCTTTTGTGGGAGCCGGGAACCGGAGCAGGTCACTGCCCCACAACCCGCCACAGTGAAAATCAATAGGTAGTTTCAGAACAAGGGGCCTTATTAAAACAGGTCCTTTTTCTGCGAGCCGTTTGGATGACACTGCCTCACAGAAATCATTAAGCGCGGCTCAAACTGCTCACCACGTTTAAATTGTTGCAATCCCTTTTGACCCACACATCCTTTCTTGTTTTCTCTTAGATCCCTTTTTTTTTTATTTTTTGATCCTGGAGATAGTGGGAGTACAATTACGATCGACTGTAATTGGATAGGAAAGATGGTATAGACATGAATTTTCCAGGACACAAGAAGGAGCGCAGAACAAATTTCTCTGGCTCGCCTTCAGCCGCCGCCGCGCTGTGAAGTGACAGGACCTGCCTGCCCCTTTACCTCACAGTCTTTTACTTTCCCGGCGCCGTTGGCACCGCTGCAGCGCCGCCGCCGAGTGAACGCATTAACGCCGTAATCCGCACGCTGCCATATTACCTGCTCATCTCGCATTAATTACTCAGGTTGGGCCGCTAATTAAACAGATAGCATAATGGTGTTCTGAACTGCTGAGGCCTGCGGTGAGTACATCACAAATGTGTGTGAATGTTGTATCACCGTGTGAGAGGACTCGACTGGATCGGCAGGAGTTTCATTTCAATTCAGTTCTTCCAAGCAAGTGAAACACTTTGTTTTTCCCAAGAAAACTGGAAAAAAAGCGTCCCCTCCGCTGCCCTGCTGGGGACAGATGCTCGCTGCTGTATCTCCAGACGGACGGAGCTCGATGGAAATGAAGGCCGGCTGGAGTTCAGAGCTGTTCGGTCATATTTATAGCTGTTTTCTCTGTGAGTTCAGTTACATATGTTTGTGCTTTCTGTTTTCCATTCATCTGATAGAGTAAGTCCTTTTCTCTGGTCAGGCCTTTCATTTATTACTTCAGCTGTCTGAGTCTCCGAGCCTCTCCAGTGTCACAAGCTGTTGGTGAATTAACACAGCAACATGGACGACCCTATCTGTTACAGCGCCCTCCTTCATCAACACACTCACACTGTACACAGAGCCGAATAAAAGCCGAGCAGAAGGGCGGCATGTTTTCCTGCTCGTCTCTCTCTTGCGTAGGTAACGACCTCCTGCTTTCACAGCGCAGACGACCTTTCTGATTTTATGTCTTGGACCTCGGTAGGCCGCAGTCGAGTCTCAAGGCCGGAAGCAGTGCGCGTCAGGAGCAGCGTTGTAAATTCAAATAATATTGCTGACCCAAGGCTGCCTGCCCACACACTCATCCTGCTGAGGTCCCGGAAGGCAGCGGCTCGGCCGGCGCCGCTACACTCTGCTGGAGGACGGTTTCCCTCCGCTGGAGCCGGAGCATCTCTGTAACTTTCAGGATTATGTAAATAAAGGAGCATTAAATCATCCAATCACAGCCTTTACATACTTCACATACTTCAGACATGCTGGGTGGTGTTTCTGCCTGCTGCTTGTTTTCATCCTGTGTTTTCAGCCCGAGAGTGAAAAGCAGAAAACAGTAGGTGGTCGACTCGAGGAGGAAAATGGGTCTCGCAGTGTTCTGGTGTATTTCTGCGTCTGCCAGCCTTCATCTTTTCTTCATTGATTTGCCGACATTTCCATCTCAGTGGAGAAACTGTTGAGAAAAAACAGGAAGGATTTCTCACCGTTCCTGCTGCTTCCTCGCTGTGCTGATATGTACTTAGCGATCCTGCACGAGACTCTTCTGCGTTCTCAGACTGAGAACCGGCGTGGATGGCGTTCATGTCGTAAACCTGGCGTCCGTGTCCTTGATACAACTGATGATCCTGAGCTGTCTGCAGGCGCTGCGTAAACACCAAACCATTTAACTTTTACATTCAGCTCGTGAGGTGTCAGCTCCCTCGTGTTTCAGAGGTGAAGGCTGACAGTGGGTGGAGGTCAGCGCCGTAAACGCAGGGATGGAGCAGATACCAGATGAGCCCGAGTCCAGTTCAGGTTGGAGCAACAGAGTCCAGATGTGGCCAGTGGTGACAGCTAATGCCACTGGGAGAAATCTGACGTCAACGCCGCTCCTTTTTACAGCATTTTATGGAAACTTAAAAGTTCAAACCTGATCGCAGCATAAATGGATGGAAGACGGAATCACGATGAAATGAACAGCGAAAGTTAACCGTCTAGGAAAATCATAATTAAAGGACTTTTGAAGAAACCAGATGAGAAACTGAACAGACAATAATTAAAGTTGAGGTTAATTGATATTTATTTCATTGAAACGTGACACGCTAGTGTTTTAACAATGGAGTTGTCAGTTGATTAAAATGTTATTATTAAAGTCAATATTTTGGATTCTCCTTTTTCTTCCTCTGTTTTGGCAGATCACAAACAGCTTAAAGGTGCGTAGCGCCACCTACTGTACAGGAGCGTGCAGTGTTACATCCTGGATTTCTCTGTTTCCCAAACTACGGTGCGAGACGAAGGTCACAAAACGTGCACGAGTTAATCTAATAAATTAACGGCGTCAATAGCAATGTGAATTAACTTGTTATTAACGCGCTAATTATTAGCCTGGCACGCCAGACTGTCTCTCCATGCTCAGGGATAGTGTGGAACACATGACGTCAGTCTGGCATGCCAGGCTAGCTAATTATGACATCCCTATATAGTACAGACCAAAAGATATGAAATAGATCATAAAACTACAGCTGCTCCTCTCTAGAAATCTTAAGAATAAAATTAAGAAAAAAGAGGTTTAATATTTAGAACATCTCAAATTTCAAAATGTGTCGACAAAGCGAGCTTGAAAAAAGGAGCCAAACTCTTAAAATCAGGTACAAAAACAGGTTAAAATGGAATAAAATGTTCATTTTTCTGAACTGCAGCTAAACATAAATGCATCTTAAGATATAGTTTTTGTATGAGCCTCAAACTGTGTATGAAACCTCACGAGCTGCAGTCGCCTCATTTTAAAGGTTAAATGTGCTTTATGGCTCCAGATCAGCTTGACTTGGCAGAAAGTCACAAAAATATGGCAAAAAAATGGCTTTTTTGGTCATCAAGGCTGAAGAGCCCTGATCTAGTAGAATGTGAGTTTTACTGTTAATGCTAATCCTCCTCCTCCTCCTCCTCCGTCCTGCATATCACTGAATGTTTCCATCTGAGACACAATAAATACGTAATATTTTGTCTCTTTACACCAAACCACTCAGCCTTCTTGTGTGTAAACTTAAAAACCCACAGCTACAATCTGGGGAAAAAAGGGAAAGAAACCAGTTTTACAGCTGACGTGGATGCGCCTGCAAACATCACAACAAGTAAAATGTGTATTCAGACACTACAGTAAACAGAACAAAAGTTTAATTTGCAGCGAGACTGTAATGAAGGCGAGAGCGATCATGGAGTGTGTGGAAGCAGCTTAGTGCTGAGGAGAGAGCTATTCTTAGAGCGCGAGCCGCTGATCCAGAGCCAGTCAGGGAGCCAGATTAGACAACAAAGCCTACAAATACTCTAATTTATTGCTGCATTAAAACAGATTATAGAATTGGAAGAAGAGAAACAAAAAGGTGGTGTTTGATGGATGCTTGTGACTCTGATGTCTCCGGATACTGTAGAGTGTCTGAGGAACAGAGCGTCTCTGATGGCCGTTAGATTGAAGCTAAAACCGGCTCATACGCTTCTCATTGTTGGCCTCATTCTATCACCTGTTCCTGTGCAGCACAAGTAAATTAGGTGAAAATGTGCCTTTGTGCCATTTTAGTATGGAAATGAGCAGTTTGACTAATGGGCTTTGTTTTCTTTTCTAATTAGGCATCCCGTTTACCGCACGCAACACGCTGCGGAAATAGCAGTCGGTTCATGTTTGGAGATGTTTACAGTGTTTAAAATACAATCACACACCACAGATAGAGTGGAATTCAGATTAACATGCCAGGGAAACATGAAGCATGTTCGGGAGCAGAGCGGCGTTTTGTGCAGAGGACTTCCTGGTCTCTCTGCTCCTCGCCAGCCGGTGTGTATTCATCGCTTTCAGGTCTGTTTGGCTTAATGTCCCAGAGCTGCCGGCAGTATTTGTTGCACCGTGCGAAATCTGACTTCTTGGGCGTGCGGGCCGGGCCCGTAATGGCTCTGCTGGGACCGAGTGAAAGTGCTTCTTCAGCGCTCATTAATGGAGCAAATTGAACAGGTCTCCCTGCCTGGCTCCATAATGAGGGCCTGGCTCTCCTCCACCCCCACCGCCGCCGTCGGCCCGCAGTCCATTGTTCACCTGCGGCTCGGGTCAGAGCCGCCCAGCGGTAATTGTGTCACTCTGACCCTCTTTGGGTTTTTATTTTGTCACAGAGCCCTGCTCTTTATTGGGTGCAGGCCATCCGTCAGGCCGTAAAAGCTCCTCCTCCCGGACCCGGGACGGGGCGCTTCCTGCTGCCAGCGATCAATATGCCACTGCCGTTAACGGGATTTGTTGCCGTGGCGCTTGCTTGCTTATGAGCCAGCAATTAGAGTGTGAAGTGGCGAGGCCGGGGTAGGAGGCGGCGTCCGGGCCGGGCTCGGCCCTGAGGGATGGAAATGTCAGGGGCACAAGCCCGCTTTCATCAGAGCCCGAGGAGACCACGACGATCCATACTGTCTGAGCCATCCATTCGGGGGGGGGGGGGGGGGGGGGGGGGGGTGTTATTTGTTAGAGACGGTTAGCAAACACAGGGAGAGGTCGCAGGTCACAGGCAGCCGTGGATCCCGGCTAACTGTAAAACCCGCGAGCGCCCAGAGGAATATAGCTGAAGGTCTGCATTGTTTTATGGCCACATTGGAGCTGGGGGGGCCGGGCTGCCTCTCCCTCCAAACACACGCCTGGGCTGACCTCTGTTAATGGCTTTCATACAATAAGAGAATAATTCCGAAGGTTTCCTTAAGTCTTCTCTTAAATCAACATGATCACCAGTTGCTTGAGGACATTTATTGTTCTTCTGCTCATGCGGGGGAATATTTATGCTGCTGTCCAGCTCGCCGTGTGTCGGACCGTCTCTCATCTCTGATTGGTGACATTGAAGCCTTTATGGCGGTTGAGTTGGCCGGAGGCCCTCTGTCTGGATGTTCACCCCCCCCCCCGCGCCCCGGTCACTCCGGGCTGGCCCGGGTGTCCTAATGTGTCATGTGGGATCGACTGTGACCCAAGGCTCTAAATCACTTTCCATTTTGGGGGACAATTAAGTTTGAGCGTCTGATGCGAGCGGCCTTCCATTGATCGTGTGGATAGCACTCAGTGTGGGGGGCGGGGCCTCCGGTCGCCCGACGGTGGCGTGGCATGCGCCGTATTGACTCAGACGATGTAGAAATACTGTGAGCGGCCAGCAGCAGTCTGCGGCGGCGGCTTGGAGCAACGCCGAGTTACCGACAGCTCTAAATCATGCTGTAAAGTTTTGTTTTCTGGAAACGGCGACCCCTCCCTGACCCGCCGCTGCCGGGCCCCGGTGTAGACGCTTGGCCCGGTGACATGAGTCTGACGGCGAGCGGCGAGACGGAGGAAATGTCACCTTCCTGCCGGGATCACGGCGGAGCGCGAGGCGGCGAGAGTCGGAGGTGAAGCTGGAGAAGCTGCAAGAGGAGCACTTTTAATTCTGGGCTCCGCTCCAACAGCAAGTGCATAGTTGAGAGTGTAATGGGGTACTTATTGTGAGCGCAGTCTTGACTGCGTCCAAAAACACACAGCAGATAAAAGCGGAGTTTTATTTGAAGCTGTTTGTGTTTGGTTTAAATGGGCTTTCGCTGCGGTGGCTCGATTACACCGAGCTGTGTGGAAGTTCAAACCCAGCGTGCTCCAGTCCACGAGCTCCTGAAGCCCCAGATCTTTTATCACACCCAATAAAACACACACACATCTTCTGTGTAAAATGAAGCTGTTAATTTGATGACATTGAGTGTAGAATTCTCAAACCTTTCCCAGCAGTGAGCAGCGTTTCGAACCCTCCTCTGCTCTGAGCATCTTCAGCCAAATACCTGGAACTGCTGGTCCTCCCTTTATACATCTGCTTCCTGTTCGGACGCTGAAGGAATTGCAGGACTTCAAGCAATCGAATAATCAAGCCATCGTTAAACAGCGCTCATTGATCAGATGCCAGTGCTGCGAGGGAAGGTGTGATTACACCTTTAGCTCAGTCACACCCGCTCTTTCTCTCACAAACGGCGTTTACAGCTGCTGAACACAAAGAGGAGCGTCTCAGCGACTCCGAACAGGAGCAGCTGGTCGTATGTTGGTGTTGACAGTGTCCTGCTCGGCTGCAGGAGCTTCCACCGCTCCGCGGTCGCAGCGCAGATGTCCACATATGTTTTAATGTACGTGTGACGATATACTGGCGTGAGGCCGGGCGCCAGCCGCCATGCTAGCGTGGCCAATCTGCAGACTTTTCCAACACATGCCAATGGTTTCTTGATAAAAGTGTATTTATTTGGTGAAATAACTTACCAAAAGAAAACATTACACTTTATATAAACCTTTACAGTATGTAGAGCAGTGTGTGATGCGAGCTCTGACTCTGGAAGGATTTATGAGACTAGTTCTACTTTTTCTTTGTAATTTTCTCGTGTGTGTTGTGAGTTTTCGCAGGGAGATGATTTTTTTGGAAGGGAAATAAGGGGTGTTACTGGGGGTTTCCTCCTGCCGGCTCAGGCTTATCGCTGTTTTTATCGTCTGGTCCAGAGAGCAGGGCGGAGGGATTTACAAATCAGAGGAAGCCAAGTGTGTTCAGAGCGGCGCTAATGATGTGTGTAGCTGTGGCCGTGAGGAGGAGGAGGAGGAGGAGGAGGAGGAGTGACTGGAGGAAGGACAATGCCCTCACTGATAAGGAGGCTGCTGGAGAGATACTTGAGGAGCTCTCGTCCTCCCTTCCTCTTGTTGCCTCCCTTCAGACTCGTCAAGGCTCGAGCGTTCGCCTCTCGCTCATTAGCGGCGGCTGGCCGCCCGTTTACCCCGTCCGGCCCGGACAGTAAGCAGCGGCCGGTTATCCGGCGGAGCTCCAGGTGGGGAGTGACGGGCGGCGGCGAGGCTAATTAGCTCTCAGGACCCGTTCTTCACCTCGGCGGGGAAATTCCTCACATGATAGGAATGTGGTTGCAGAAGAGGAACAGAAATGTCTAATAAGAGTGGGAGGAAGAGAGGAGCTGACATGAAAAGGAGGGAGTCGGATCATCCTTGAAAGTTTAGTCTGGAAACCCTGCGACTGAACTCAGTGTGGAATTTACAGCCTCACATCGGACGTGCGAGTCGCTTTATGGCTCCTTTGAAAAGGATTTTACAGGAAAGAAAATACACTCTGTGTGCAACTGTGAACATAAAAAGATTGTGGCGTATAGGAAGCATTGCTTTTTATGTTCAGTCACGGCGGCCGCAGCCATGTTCTGCTGCTTTTTACGATATCTCTGACACGACTTCACAGGTTCAGCTGAATTTACCAACATTATTGGAAATCAGTCTCTTGGTTTAGGCAGAAGAGAAAATAAAGTAGGACAAATTAAATTTCTATGTTTGTGTCTTTCTTTTCTGTGGACGGGAATCCATCTGGAATCATCTGAGGGATAGATTCGCAGGGGACGACCCAGAAGCTGGAGAGAGCAGAGAGAACATGCAAACTCCACTCTGAAAAGGCCTGGAGGATGACTGCACCACCGCTCACACACCGACCTGTGGCAGTGTGTGTTTAAATGCGATGAGCAGCGGAGGATGTTTCTGATCAAGCCACGCCCACGCGGCGCCGCTCACGCCGAGAAACAGAGTGGTTCTGCGATGGAGTCGGTGGAAACACATCTGAAGAGCAGATTTCCACTTTGATTGCTGTTTTTCATTCATAAATGTTTAATAGAAAAACATTCAAGCCAAGTTCACGGCGCTTTGAGACTTGCCTCTACGAATTACAGACATACTAACTTCTTCCTTTCATTTTCTTTGAATAAATTAGTAAATGCAGACACAGAGCAACGCTCTGGACTAAGTTTCTCATCGCCGCCTCAGAGTTGCAGCACTTTCACAGAAACTTGCAAACTGATGAGTAGCCAGAACGGCCTCGGATGAATTCCTGAACAATAATAATCTCTGAAAGTGGGGGGGGGGTTCTGACTTCCTGTGCCCTTCAGGAAGAGCCGGCCCGGCCTTCCTTTACGTCTGGCTGATAGAAGCTTCTCTCAGCGCGCGGCTCAGGTGTCGTCCTCCTGTCCGGTGGCGTCCTTTCAGCCCCTCTCCGGCGGCTTCAGACGCTCCGTGTGTCGCCAAACCCCAGATTTGCTGGTTCATGTCTCCAGGAGCGTAGCTTCTCCTTAACGCCTCCCTGTTCCATGAGTCACTTCAAAGCCAAAAGCCTAAATCGGGAGAGCAGCCGCCGTTCAGAGTCTCTCTCTGTATCTGCCGGGATCGTCCCGCTGCGGCGCCGGGCCATTTGCATTGTGGGACGATCCATCACGGTGAAAGGTTTGTCACTTTCCCAGCTTAATGCGATCTTGGGCTGTGTGTATTAAAGAGTTGAGGGAGCGCAGGCCAACAGAGATATCTCACAGATCTATGGACTCTTTGTCATGCTGCAACGGCATAAAACCTGCTAAATGAGGAAGTAATATTTCAGCGAGCGCTAACACTCTGCTGGTGATGTGTTTATGGCTTAGGCGTGTGCTGTTGTGTGTGTGTGTGTGTGTGTGGGGGGGGGGGGGCACTGTATTGTGCAGAAATGACTGTGTCACTGTGTGTGTGTGTGTGTGTGTGTGTGTGTGTGTGTGTGTGTGTGTGTGTGTGTGTGTGTGTGTGTGGTATTATTGCCGAGGCTGGTGCAGAGCGGAGCACAGCTTAATATCTATGTTTGACATAGAGACCCATTAATAAGGGGCTGATCGGAGCCCAGTGACAGGACTGCTGACAGAGGAGGATCATGGGGAAGAATCATGCCCTGCCGGGGGAGCCGGGGCTGCAGGTAGGCCCATTCCGCCCTCCCCAGGTGTCATTACGGATGCTGGAGAGGCAGCGCAGGAGGGAGGGCCGCTACTGACATCTACATTAATCACCCCTCTGCACATCACCCCCCCTCGCCGCCGCCACCCACCTCCAGCTCCTAATCATCCCCACACAGAGACCCGGGCCCGGGAAGGGGATACTCAGCCGTGAAAGATATCCAGCTAAGAGCTCCCCAAATACCACTCCGATCTGATCATGAGTGATGTTGCTACCTGAACCTCTGACCCGGCACACAATTAAAAACACTTTTCTCTTTCTTCCAGACACACAGGAAAGGCACTTCTGCCGAGGCGGCGCAGTGTGTCACTGTCTGCCTCGGGTTCACCGTTTGCATTCAGACTGCACCCGAGTTACATGTATTGGAAATGCTGCCAATGTCTCTGCTGCAGTGTGCAGTTTCCAAACCTTGAGAGCTAACGCTGCTAACGCTGCTAATGCTGCTAACGCTGCTAACGCTGCTAACGCTGCTAACGCTGCTAACGCTGCTAACGCTGCTAATGCTGCTAACGCTGCTAATGCTGCTAACGCTGCTAACGCTGCTAACGCTCTGGACTGAGTGTAGATATCGCCCATTGATCCTCTGTTATGCTTTTATCCACTGAAAATAACAGCGCTGGTGCGCTTTAGGTTCACAGAGCTTCGCTCAACCCTTCACCTGTTATCACCATGTTGCTTCCGACACGATGTTTTCCATTAAAGGGACAAGTCAAGACTAATGGCGGTTTTAGGGCAGTGTTGTTTGGGATAATGTGGCTAAAGCACAGATTTAAATCACAGTACCGGAAACACTTCTGCCCTGAGCTGAACTTGACTGGTGTGAGTGAAGCCATCTGTGTTTTGGCATCAGAGAAATATTGAGAGAAAAGTATATTTTCTTGCTACTTGAGAAACTAAAGTCAAACCACAGAGTTTCAACATGCAGCATGTGACCTGTACTCTTTAATCTTCACCATAAAAGAGTGAACTTTGACCTGAGTCGTGGACTTTACCTTGACTGGCTGGGGTCCTGTCGCTGCAGGAGTGATGGAGGGTGGAGGTGGGTGAAGTCAGACACCCGGTCTAATGAATAGCAGCACCCAGGATCCGTCAATGAGCAGCTGCTCCTCGGACAATAATGGACAGATTATCTGATTGACTATTAGTTTTGATTCAATTACAAACACGCCATTGTGGAAGACTGTGACAGTAATTGCAGCGTGATTAGTTTAGGTTCAAACAAATGATCGGCCTCGGCATCTGCTGGACAACTCAAATAATCTCCATCTTTTGATCTGAAGATGAGAAATACTCACCCGGATGTTTTTTAATAAATTTGCTGGTTTTGATTTGCTCTCTCCAAGCCGCCGGTCTCGCTGTGGTTTCTTCTCACTCGCTTCATCTGCAGGCTCTCTGCTTTTTGACTAAAGGAACTAATCAGGCCTGTTTTCCTCTGACGGGATGAATGTCGCCCTAATGAAAGATTCTGGACGTGTGGGGCGAAGCGTGAGCCGGTGTCGCGGCGTCCACTGCGAGCGCCGCCGTTTCCTTTCCCCGGGTAAACACATTCTCCACTTTAATTACAATAAATTCACGGCGAGCTGATATTTAGAAAGCCGGGGAAATATGTGCAGCGCTCCGGATGGAGTGATGGAGAGAGGGGGCTGAAAGGCCGGGCCGGGCCAGAATTACGCTCTACTTACTTTTCCATCAATGAGGCCGTGCGCGCCACTGTTTATGTTGGAAGAGGGCTTTTTCTCTTAGTAAATGACCTTTCTCCAATTCCCTTTTTTCCCTGCTTTTATTTGCCTTGAACCTTCAGCAACGCTGATGACACAATAAATTTTTGTTTGGCTGCGTGTGTGTGTGTTTGTGTGTGTGTGTGTTGTTTGCATCGTTCATCTGTTCGGGCGCCATA
The DNA here is from genome assembly GCF_902148845.1 of Salarias fasciatus. Lineage (NCBI taxonomy): Eukaryota > Metazoa > Chordata > Actinopteri > Blenniiformes > Blenniidae > Salarias > Salarias fasciatus. Next base: position 38,549,512 of record NC_043758.1, on the reverse strand, counting down.
CAGACACACAGAAGACAACATTTGCATGCAGCGCGCAAATACATTAAAATATGAAGACAAATGGCAGCGTGTGGCCGGATGACAGCGCCGCCTGCAGCGAGCGCCAGAGAGCGAGCGGCTCCCAGTCAGGCCTTTTATGGGACGGGTTTCAACACGTCGCTGCACAAACAAACACGAGAAGAAGAAGAGAAAAAGAGGCTGGGAGCAGCCAGAGTTATTATTACAGGCAGCAGAAGTGCTTCCCGCTGCCAGAGCCATTTTGTCACAGTGTTAGTCTGTTTCTGTTTGGAAGGGCTGATTTTTTTTCCAAAGTTACCTTCAGGGCACGGACAATTGTTGGGATTTATGGGAATCATAAAAGCAGAAGACTTGAAGGTCACACGACTACAAATGTTCCAGAGTGAAGAGAGGGGTCTACCTGTCAGGCTCTCCTCGACATCGTCCTGTTTGAATTTGCTCACTCTTTGATTTTATTTGTGCGTCTGATGAATGTGTGGAGACCTGCAGTCACTCCCACTCCTGGGAACTCAGCAGAGCTGTGGTAAAATGCAGTGTTGACAAGCAGAGAGTCCAGCCCTCCCCCCAGGCCCCCACCCCCCCAGTCCTGAGATCTCTGGAACACAGGCTGCTCCAGTGGAACGCTGGGCTCACATAAGCAGGAGATCAGGTTTGGTCTACAGATTTATGGAAATGTTTCTCATCAGATACTCACAGATTCTAGTTTTGGTGTAAATTAAGCTTGTTCCCTTACCAAATCATTTTATTTTAAGGATGAATACCTTCCTCTGAGATGGAACTGTTTTGTTTGAAAACAAATTATTTCAATTGAAACGAATGCTGGAGCGGCTCACCCCGCTGCTGCCAGTAGGGGGAGCTCGCAGCTCGCAGCTCACTGGCCCTGGGAGGGCTGTGCAGTGGGGTGTGCAGTGGGTTGCTGGGCAGTAGCTCAGTGCTCTGACACGAACCTCTCCCTCAGTCCCTCCATCAACACATCAGGAGCAGATTATTATGGTATATCCAATCACACTGGCCCGTAATTAAAAATGGGATTGCAGAGATGTTGTAGTGCTATCAGTGTGTTTGTGTGTGTGTGTGTGTGTGTGTGTGTGTGTGTGTGTGTGGTGGGTTGGGGGGGGGGGATTGTTGGTATGCAGAGCTGCATCCCTGCTGGTCTTGCTGGACGGACTCGGTCAATCACTCATTGATTTCTGACAAAGATCATATTTACTATTCTGCTTCAGTATCTCAATACGTACACACACACACACACACACACACGCACGCACGCACGCACACTGCGCAGCGTCTGCTTTCTGGGCACGTTTAATTTGCAGCTCATAGATTATCCATCCTTGACCATGTTCCATGAAAAGCCTCCGTCACCTGCTTCCTCCTCTCCTGCTCTGGGAACAGGGATGGGGTTGTTCTGCTGCAGTGACTAAACTGATTCAACTGTTTGCTGTTTAACGTTTGTCGCTCACATTTGTGCAAAACACTAAAGAATATGGGTATAAAGAGCCGAGGCTGCAGTGGACCCTCTCCGGATGAGCACTGAGGTCCAGACTGCTCCCCCTCGCAGGCTGTCGCCTGTGTTGTGGCTGTGTGTGTGTGTGTGTGTGTGTGTGTGTGTGTGTGTGTGTGTGTGTGTGTGTTGCGCTGGGAGTGTGTGTGAGGCTGCCATCAGAGAGCTGCGGGCTGTGCCGGGCGCGCACACTGCGCAGAGACCGTGCGCTGCGCTCCTAGCGGCGGAGGAGGACGGAGGATGTTCCACTGTACCATGACTGTACGTTCACCGACGTCCTTTCCGGGCTGAGCGCATGGGTGTGCGGGCGGCCGGGTCCCGGAGCGGACACGCAACTTTTGGGGATCGCGGGAGAGTTTGGCGGCGGCTGCGCGCACTCGTCTGGTGAAAGTATGGAGACATCGCAGAAGATCTGAACGGTGCCAGGAAGAGGAGGACGCGGAGAAGCGCAGCCTGTGTCCCAGCCTGCCTCCTCACAGCCCGCCTCTCTGCGGGACTTCGTCCCGGAATCCTCCCGGATCGCGGCGGGTCTGCCGGACCAGCGGGGAGTTCGGGTGGAAGGTCTGGCGCTCCAGCCCGGGCGGCTCCGGGCGGACTCTCCGCTACATGGATCCTCTGCGCTTCTGGACACTGAAACTGGCTTTTGTCAGTCAGTAGGGTCTGTCCTCGTCTCCCGCGGACACGGAATAGACTAGACCGTCACCGGGGACACTTCTCCCTGCCCGGAGTTGGAGGATTTGCGCGCCTGACCCGCCGTGGATGTTTAATATGCCAGTATGGGTCCGCTAGCGCTCACCCTCCTCTGTGGATTATTGTGTTTTCAAGTTGATGGTGAGTTTAAAAACACGTGCTTTGTGTCAAACTTCTTATTCGTTGTTTTTAAATTGTCATTTTATTGTTATTTAACTTAGACATTTGAGCGCACAGCTCCTCTTCTTATTCTTCTTTATTTTCTTTGCGCACTCATTAAAGAGCAACATCTTCCATTCAAGTTCTTTTTTTCTTTTGATTTTCATTTAAATTACATGATTTCGATTATTTAACAGTTATCCAGTCTGTGGAATCTTTGCTTAAAAGAAAGGTTGAAGGAAAATAAGGGTGTGATTTTTTTTCCCTTCCTTTCATGTTTTTGGTAGAAAATCGTCAAGAGAGAAATCAGATTAACCAGAGGTGGTTAAAATAAGGCAGAAATGGTTGTTTCCCTCTCAGGATGTCACAGGTGAAGCACACACCCCTGGAATTTTCTGATTAATTAATTTCTTAAAATGCTCACATGATGAAACGCAGCTTTCTGTCAGACTCTTGGTTTTTCTGCTGGCGGTCTGAAGAGAAGTGACTCTCAGGTGGAGTCTCTCTGATTTCCCTTCAGGCAGAGTTTGGTGTGATTTTGCGTTTGGAGGCACGCGTCTTCTTTTTGTGTTCCAGTTTACGTGGTTGGATCCAGAACGTATTTCAGTGGGTGTGTGTCGGCCCAGCAGCAGCTCGGCCCCACGCAGGGCATTTCTCTGGTCATTCTGTTTGAGGACCTCGGAGACGTGGCTGTGCTTTTCCCACTTGTCCGTCTAATCATTTGCATTAATGTTAATTGTTCATTTGCCCTGTTCGTTCCTTCTGGCCCGGTCGGCAGCGTTCTGAGGGACCAGGCCTTCACCGCCCCACAAATGAGCCGCTTGAACGAAGGAATTAAAAGAGAGTTGAGGTGAAACCCGGCAGCGGTCGGGGAGCTCGGTGGATGTCACGATCGGAAACGGTCCACCTGAGGATTGCTGGGAGTGTGTGTTCTCTCAGTCAGCAGCCTGAGGGTCGGCTTGGTTTCAGCTCTGCTCTTGAGCAGGACACACCTTTCGCAGTGAGCCTGCGCACGGCGAGAGCAGAGCCCTCCTGGTGAATCACACCGGAGCGTTTTATCATTAGGAGTGAGCGGCGATGATTCACACACCTATGTTTGCCTCATATTGTTTGTTCAGCTCAGCTCTGTGTGAACCCGGCTTTCTGTTGTGACTGAATGCAAAAAGCTTCCAAGGTCCCATTTTCCCTCTTCTTTCACCTGTCAGCGGAGGCTTTTGTTGGTCACAGCTGCTAGTTTTGCCTCAGAAGCTTTCCAGCTCAGCGGTCATTCCTTCTGTAGTTAGCGAGTCAAGCCGTCTTTCTGCTGGGTTTGATGCCTTTTCTTTTCCTTGTACCTTTTTTTGGCGTCTCTGACTGTGTTCAGCCAAACCCACTGGTTGCTAAGCAGTGGCTGATGGTATTGCCGGCCGGCCAGCGGAGAGTCCGCTCCGCGGATCTTCCCAGTCGTCCGCCCGTCGCCCTCCGCCCTCCCCCCCCTCCTCCAGCAGAACTCACCCATCACCCGGCCTTTCAGGAGGTAATCTGAGGGTCCTTGGAGAGGGAGGAGCTTCCTCTAAGAGTCCACTTGGGCAGACAAAAAGGCCTGGAGTTGTATTCACTGGGCAGTGCAGCCAACAAAGCCCGGCCTTGTGAATGGCGTCAGTCAGTGTTTAGTGTGCTGTGATTAATACCGCCGGTCTGCAGGAGGGGAGGAAAGGCTGATACCGAGAGAGCATGGGAGGAGACGGGAGAACTTATTCAGACCCCGACAAACTGAGCCATGACACTCGGTTGTGAAACTGGGCGATGAGCGGAGGACAGATTTCCAGGAATCCGCCGGTCAGCAGCTGCTGTTATCTCCTCGAGTCCGCCAGGCTGCGTTTGAAGCCGGACCAGAACGTGCTCTGCATAGCGGGCATGCTCCTGCGACCCCGTGCTATTCTGAGCCGCGCCGCATGCTGGCGTCTGATGGAGGAGCTGGTGACGTCCAGTCCGTCCAGGGCGGGATGAAGGCCGCCACACCGGCACGGCTCCGATGCTGCCGACGGTCCACGGTCGGGGTGTGACATTTGCTGAGTCGACAGTAATTGAAACTACACTGTACGTGTGTGTGTGGAGGGGGAGGCAGAATCGGTGCAATCAAATATAAAAATTACGGGAATAACAATTTACCAATACAATCTGTTGAAGGTAAATGGCTGGAATAATGCTTTATTATGGAGGGGCACCGCAGACCAACAGCTCGGTTGATGTTCATGATTAAATGAGAGGCTCAAAGCGGCGTCCTGTAATGGAAAGGAAGCCCAGATTAAAATACTGGAGGTGAATGATGAGGCAGGCTGAGGTCGTTGTTAGCGGCCACGGCCACGGCTCGCCCCAAATGTGATTGTTCTGCTCGAGTTGGCAGCGTTTAGGCAGCGTTATTGTAATTGCGGTTCATTTGCTGGAATGGGGCTGCTGTAATGATGGAGCTTCATCTGAGATCCTGTCTCCCACGGTCTCGTCACTGTCCAGGAAGTGGCCTCCTCTGCACCAGTTAGCATCAAACATGAGTGGAAGGGAAGGGATGAGGGAGCTCAGAGAGCTGGCTGCTCGTCCTCACACGTGTCTGAGTGCTAAGTGTTACTTGACCAATGACGCGGCGCTGTCAGCTCCCACGACGTTTTAACAGCCGGGCCCGGCGACTCTGCGGATCCGGTTTCAGCAGGCGTCAGTCCGCACGTTCAGGACGCCACGGATCAGACTCGCCGCTCTTCAGACGGGCTGATAAAGTCAGAAATAGCAGGAAACGACAGGCTTCTCAGCTGGTGTAAATTCTGGGATCTCCCTGGAAAATGTCACGTTTTCTTGGTGCAGATGTGGGAAGGAAAATGCCAACCTCCCACAATGCACGTGGTTGGCTCTGCTGTAAGAGCGGCTCGGTGCGGGGAAGGTAACGCCACTTCCCCTGTTTTACCTCCGCTTTATTAAGCCCCAGTCAAGCATAGCCCTGACATTTACCGAGCAGAAACATGCATGATGCCCCGATGCTTCTGCCCCAAGAAAAAAAGTCAAAATAACAGTGAAAAATTACAGCGGGACCGAGTAAAGGTTTAACGCTGTTTTCCTGATGAGCTGCACCTTTACTCACAGGATTTATAGAACCGCCTCACACTCCGGCTCGCTTTGTGCCAGTATGTCCTCAGTGAGGGTGGAATCCAAACACTGAGGGGTTTGTCATACACCTGCGACCGTGTGTGTGTGTGTGTGTGTGTGTGTGTGTGTGTGTGTGTGTGGACGGAGGGAGGCGGGGGGGGGGGGGGGGGGGGGGGGGGGATGATGAATTGAGCGCGCTGACTCTGAGGTAAAGCCAGTGGTAAGGGCCTTCACCTGTCTCACACACCTGTACTTGGAAGAAAACACACCTGTGCTCCGGCTCCGGGGCCCCAGGCAGAGATCTAATCCCGACTCTGTCACCGCCTCTGTTTCCCAAACAGCTGATCAAGAGTTTAGGGCTGATCTAATTTCAGTTATATAATCCCCGATGATTAAATGATCGTGAGTGAACCGTCAGTGAAACAAGAAGCTGCTCGTTTATTTACTGGTCCTCAGTTATGATGTGGCGTGTGTTTTATGATGTGGCGTGTGTTTTAAGTCTCATGTCTCCGTGTGAGAGGGATACTTTTAAATAGTCGGTGATTATCAGAGGATTTTAAGTTCTAAACAGCAGCTGTCTCAGTGGAAGATCGATCAGAGGAAGGAAGAAAGTAACTTTACTTCATTTTTGAATTTCAAGGTCAGTGCCTCTGTGTTCTGAGTTCTCTGTGTTCTCCACTGCCGCCCGGCTCTCGGTGACAACTGAGACGATAACAGTGACAAATCAGAGCTTTTTCTTTTTTTAGAAACCGATAAAGATCCCCAAAGTTCTTCTAGTTTATTTTAAGATTCGTTCTCAGAAGTTCCTCTTTGCTTTTTTGCCTCGTTACAGAGAAGAGCAGCTTCTGAAGAAGTTTTTTTTAAACGCGAGGATCTGTCTCATGCTCGCAGGAAGTGTGAGCGCCTGGCGCTGGAGACCTGGTGGGAGGACCAGCCTGTTGCTCTTATTTTACTCGCTGCTCTGAAGCGTTGGTGGGAGCGTCTCATTCGTCAGTGTCCCTCGCTTGGCGGTCCTACGGCAGCCTTCAGGACGTCAAGGTTGAATGAGTCACAGAGGAACACACAGCCGCCTCCTGGGTTCGTCGTCACACACAAACAGGGACGTGTTGTTTTCACACGTGGCGACAGCGGCCAGAACTTTAATGTGGAATGCTCTCTGCACTTAGAAAACCTGCAATATGCTGCATGTCTGGACTGGAGCTGTGTGTTTTTGTGTGTTTCCGCGCTCCACGGCGGTTCGTCGGCGTGCTCCCGGTCGATGACACACCTTCCAGTAGTTTGGGTGGCGGTGGTACCTGAGCGGAGTGTGTCGGCCCGAGGTCAGGCCTGGTGATAAAAATGCATGAGCTGTCTGCCGGTGTGAGACGTGCGAAGATGGACAGCCGGAGCGCGACACTCCGGCACACATCCGTCACCCGCAGCAGCTGTAGCGCCGTTCGGAGCCGCGGAGCCGCTGAATGAGTGTCTTGTTTCACCATCTTCATCCTCAGCATCCTCCCCATGCATCACCCGGCCCTGACAGCTGGCAGCTTCTCCTCCCTCTAACGGCGCGGGAATCGAACACACTCCAAACCGCTGCACGTCTCCAGGGCTCCTCTTACCTGTTACTGAGCGAGTTTCAGCATTTTTAATTTTGATGTGGATGAACAGTCACTCACACACATCGGTAAGGACAGAGGAGCTCTGATCGCAGCCTTGAACATCTGAACTTCGCGGGTTCACGTCCAGGATGCTGGTGATCGTTTTTCTGGAGAGCTGCTCTCGGGCATTTGTCACGGCGCTGCCCGGGAACACCGAGTCGGCCGGAGAGTTATGAAACGGAGCGGCTGGATGTGTGTGAATGTGTTTGTGAACACTATTAATAACCATCAGAGCCTTTGTTTCCTGGCGTTAGCATGGATATATGGACCGGGGTAAATTGAATGAGCCCTTCATGCACTTATTGCCAGCACCCCTTGACCCCCGGAGGTCCAACCAAGACCAGATGAAGTGTCCCACGGTATCGAAATGTAATAAATCTCACCCGGACTTCCTATGCTGTGCCTAAAGAAAAAAAACAAAGAGAGCGCTATGAGAGCCGTGTGATTACCTCCCTGTGCTGGAATGGCGTAGCGTCACGTTCAGGTGTGTGTGTGTGTGTGTGTGTGTGTGTGTGTGTGTGTGTGTGGAGGTGGCCACTGTCCTCACTGACCTGCGGGGACGCGGCGGCGTGTTCCCTGCAGGCCAGCACCCGTGGCACAGCTCCGATTATCCACTCCCCTCTCCAGGCAGTGTGTCCTGGACACCTGAAGGCCTCGTCCCCCCCCCCCCCCTCCGGCCCTCATCTCCACAGCAATACAGCTGTTGTTCATTCCTCCCGGTTCAATCTGCAGCAGCAGCTTAGCAATGCAGGTAAAGAGATTACAATGCTTGAGGGAGAATCAATTGATACCGTTCATTTCATTGCTCTTCCCTCTGCAGTAACTGTTTGGAGTAACCCCCCGCTCCCTGAAGTGATCAGCTTTTTCAGCCGGCTGTGTTTACATTCACGTGCGCGCTGCACGCACACACACACACACAAACACACACACAGGGCTGCCTGGAGACCATCAACATAAACACTGTGGCTTGCATGTCTAATTTTATAGCACATCTGCAGGGATGAAAATGACCAGAGGAAATTGTCCTCCGTGCTGATGATCGCTGCTCGGCTGGGCTGAGTGGACGTTACCCTCGGCTGCGGGCTTCCCGGCGAGCGGCGCCGAGAGGAGGGAGGGGATGAGATTGATCGTACACTTTCGCCTCTTAAATTTTTATCACATGTCTGTGATTTGAATCGTTGATTTTCTCCAGGAGCGCGCGTCCTTAATGTCAGGGCCGCCGTGGCGACGCGCGGCGAAGGCAGACGAGCAAATGGCGGTTCAGATGGATCTGCAGGAAGAGGGAGAGGGCTGAGGAAGGCGGGGCGGCGCAGCCAGCTGCACGCTCCAGTGGCCCCGGCATCGGAAATCATTTAATCTGCATCACACAGTTTAGTGTCCCTACCAGTGGCCTGACAGTCCCACAGTGCTGACGCTATACTCCTTATACTAATCAGCCCATAAACAGAGAGCAGGCAGCACTTTCGTCAACGCCGCCGAGCTGCGAGGAGCTCTTAAACGCTCTGATGTATTCCTGCGTCGCAACACTTTAGTCTGGAGCCCGCGATCTCAGCTCTTTTGAGACGAGCCATCTGCTGAAACAGAGATAACATCACATTTTCTGCTCATGGCCCCGATAGCAGGATGAGCAAACAGAATGGGAGTAGCTCCGGTAAAAACAAAACAAAACAAAACACTGGGACAACTACTTGAAATGCAGTCTTGGAGAGTCAGCCCTCTGCAGCAAAATCAGATATTTTGTTTCCCACAGTTATCTATTTATATATTCCATCTAGATGGGGGGAGAGGGTAAGTACACAGCGTAGAGTCAATACGTCCCCCCCTCACCACCGCCTGAAATACACCCGGAGTGGAATTCTATCTGATATTTGTTGGAGGCGAGCACGGACGCGATGAGAGGTTGAGAGCAGCTCATAGAATTACCCCGGTGTTTGCTCTCTCAGTATAGATCCTGCCGGGTGGGGGGCGGGCGGTGGGGGGGCGCCGAGCTGGAACAGAGCTCATCATGTGAGCCTCAGAGTCTGCTCTGCACCTGTGAGCGGCCCTCATCCCACGGCCCCTGTCTTCACCGTGAGCGTGGCGGCGATCCGGCGGCCGGGACGGGGTCCGGCGGGCCGGGCCGAGGTCCGGTGGCTGGGACGGGGTCCGGCGGGCCGGGACGGGGTCCGGCGGCTGGGACGGGGTCCGGCGGGCCGGGACGGGGTCCGGCGGCTGGGACGGGGTCCGGCGGGCCGGGCCGGGGTCCGGCGGGCCGGCCTCTGCCGCAGCTCGTGTGCCGTGACGCCGCTGACAGCCGGGCGTAAGGAAGATGAATCTGGGGCGCAGAGCGAGTGTCACGGCAGGCCGGTGCCGAGGCGTGGACGGCCGGGAACATTATTCTTTCACCGCCCCCGGTTTCCCCCTGCCGCTCGCTCACATTTCCCCCTGACGACATGACGGATACGGCTCCGTCGGCCTCGCGCCTGGACGGGAAGGAGGAGGGAAGAGGGAAGAGGCCGGGATGCTGGGAGAAGCCTGCAGAGACGCATGAGGAGAGGGAAATGGAGGGAAGTTTAGCAGAAGTGGGGAGAGTCAGAGAAGTGGGAGGTTCAGAATGGACAACAGGAATCTCATGCATAATTCATGCCCACTGAAATCTCTTTGAGGTTTTTCTTTTTTTGTAGAATTTCTCTATTCCCTCAGTTTGCAGGGCTTCAGCACTTTCTGCCTGGAACGTCTCAGCGTCTCCGCCATGCCTCCACCTCCCAGATTACAGTGTTGCTGCATTTGGGCTCGGGCCTCCTCTGTGTTTGATGTTTTATGGAGCTTCAGCGACTGGAACTTTTTCGCCTCGGTCTGAGGTTGCCGTTGGTTACCTGTGATCAGCAAACGTCTGCTGGCAGAATAAGTAATATCTCTTCGGGGAGCCCTTCCTTTAATGCTCTGCCTGACTTTGGTGTTGGTATTGATTTGGTTGGTGGGCCAGAGTCTCTCCTGGGAGCTAATAAAAATAATTACTAAAAGATCATCAAAGGCCAGACCTTCTGTTGCACACATGAATAAATATGTGACAAAGATAACAAGAAAGACTGCCTCTCTGTGTGTGGTCAGTGGAATATGAGGCTGCTAGGAAAAGAAGTCTTCAGTATCTGCTTCATCCAAATTAAAGTCCGGGGGAGGCGGAGTCAGTCCCAGAGTGCAGTGCATCGCAGGGTTTGATCCAAAAAGTGTTTTCCTCATGTTAAAATCTGGACTCTTCGTCTCCCACAGTCCAGAAACCTGCAGATGGGGTTAATCGGAGGTTAATTGGTGGCAGGGTGTTTGGACTGGCTTGAACTGGATGAAGTGGTCTCGTGGAAGATGGACGTGAAGCATGAACTGTTTGCAACAAAGAAGAAAACAAAAACAGAAAAACAAGAAATGTTGAGAATACTGCAGAATTCTTAGATAACAGCGGTTTGGAATAACAGCCTTTCCAGTGAAGCTGACATAAGGAGATGGAAGGACGAGGCAGAGAAGAGTCAGCTTCTGCCTCAGTAAGCCCTTTCTGATTTCATTCCCTGTCTTTGTGCTTGTTTGTTTGCTCTCCGGTTCTTGCTTTCCTCCAGGAGTGGATGACTGCACAGCGGTGGTGAAAAGTAATGGTGGTGTTATTGCAGGCGGGGGAAACACGGCGTTTTGATTGGAGCGTGCGCCCTGAGACCCGGTGGAGTGCACTCGCCTCAGCTCAGAGAGCACTTGATTGCACAGCACCAATGATCACATTAAAAGGGCAACAGAAAGCCCATTTACCGTGAAGAGAGTGGGAAACGGGTCCGAGAGGAGGCTGAGAACTGACTTCTGCGTCGGTGAGGAGTCGGGCCTGATGACCGCGCGGCGCCGCCGACATTTTGTAGCGCGAAACTCGGGGCGGAACTGACACAACGTCCAGTATTGAGATTGATGGGCCTCTTCCAGAACATATTCCTGAGCATATGGATGTGCTTTTAACCTTTCCTACCTCTACATCCGGCTCTCCCCGCTCAGGAAGGACACTGACCGCCGTGCGCCTTTTACTGGCAGTGAAAGGACAATTGCGGAGGCATCTGCTGTGTTCGCTTCCACAGGAAAGAGGAGAGCAGATGGAGACTCAAGGTTTAAGTGATTAGAAGGCCGTAGATTGGAATACAAATTGGATTTAAAGAAATTAGACTGATATAAATCGAATGGAGTCGCCGCAGTTTAGTGCTGAGCGTGCGCGCTGGCCGCAGTGGAGAGCCACCGCAGGGCGCGCGGATTATGGCTGAAGCAGATGCTCCAGTAAGATAACAATACATGTGCATTTGACGCTCGGCGTGAGGGAGAGATGGGGGTCTCCGCGTCCGTCTTTTATCTCGCCCTTCATTCATCAATGTCACCGTGTTAATTACTGCTTCGTTTATTAAGTCACTCTCTGCCAGGCTGCAGGTCGCCGCCGCCCGCCACAGAAAGGCAGCTTTCTGTTAAACCACCCTCATTTTTCCACATAATGCCAGGGAGATTAGATCATGATCCCAGGGAGCAGGAAGTCCTCCCACAGGCCCCTCTCTGTGGCCCCTGTTAGCACCAGACACCCGGCCTGATCACTAATCAATGACGGGGAAATGGAGGGAATTAGCCCAAATGAGGACGAAGAGCGAACAGGCTCCCTCCTGTCCGGGGGTCAATACGCTGCTGTCTGATGCCTGAGTCCTGACGCTCGCTGCACATCTACACAAAGTAAATCTGTGTGTTTGTGTGAGCGCGCATGTGTGTGCGCACACACACGCTGACCCCACTCCGAGTCTTTGAAGTGCGTTTAGTGCTGATCAGCAGGTTTCCAGCAGCTCGGGTGCAGCTTGTCCTGGATTCCCCCGGGAGGCTTCAGCGTGGAACGCGTGCAGGCCGGACCGCCGCCGTGCGCCCTCCAGTGCACGTCGAAATGAGCCCCGACAGAAGCACCGGGGCCCGGTGACACACTGGGGGGCCCGGACCCGGGGACGTGAGCCCAGCGCTGGCCAGGAACGTTTGGCCAGCAAGAATTACAGAGTTATTGACGGCACACTGAGCGTGGTTCAGAAGAAAGAGGATTAAAAAAAAGGGGGATTCTTGGACAAGTTGCCTGATTCCCAGTTTCCCTTTGCTGTGCCTTTGATTTTTTTTGATGCTGGATCAAACTATTTGATTGCTGCATGGTTCCCATGGTCTCTGTGATGTGTGTGTGTGTGTGTGTGTGTGTGTGTGTGGCCTGCAGCGTGTTATCTCTGCGGCTAAGACCTGGTCACAGACACACTCCGCGCTCTGACTCGGGAGCATTATCGTAGCTGCCAGACTCCCGGAGCCCCGCCGCTGCAGGCCGTGGTGAAAAGGAGCGGGCCGAGGCTTTCAGCCCGGGGGATTAGCGCCTGACATTAGTCTGGACCCCGCCATTCATATTCACGTCACACATTTACTTTTCCACGCCGAACCGTTCGCCTCGGCTTTCACCGGAGCCAAATATAAACGGCAGATGTATAATTTGTGTGTTTTGCTTAAACGTCTTGTGACTTTCTGCTCTCGCTCATGCCGCCGCCGCCGCCGCTGCCGGCCGCCGCGTGTCGGCTCCGGCGGATCGCATGGCGGCTTTGTGACCGGCCTATAATGGGTGATTAAAGTGTTCAATATGTGTTTCCTCATGCTTCAAAGCCAGGAGAAGTTAAAGCAGCCATTAGTTCCAGCTTCCCGTGGCTGCGGGTCGAAGCGGCGGCGGTCTCAGAGCAGCCCGCCGCCTGTCTTCCTGCTTCGTGAGGCTCTGGGCGTTTAGAGAAGTGTTAGTTTGATCCTTCTGAATGCTTGGGTTGCATTTTGGCCAAGTTTATATCAAACAATTAGAACTGTTTCCCATAAGTAGGACCTTCAGTTGGATTGGAGCCGTGTTTCACTTATTGATAAAGACCATTTTTCATTTTTCAGGAGTCCTTGCCAGACGCTGATTAGAACGTGTTTTAGTAAATCTAGTCAAACTTTATACAGAAGCTCAATGGTGATTTTAGAAAGCTTAGTGGGGAAAAAACTTGGTAATGATTCATATTTCTCAGCTTTGCAGCATTTTTCAGGTTCTGTTTTTCCAGGTTTGACCTGGAACGATGAAATAATAGTCATCACTCTCGGAGCCGGCCCTGTATTTAGCGGTACGACGAGCTGCCAGCGGGTTTTCCTCTCGGCGTTTTTCGTCCCGCCGCTCATGCGATGTGTTGCAGTTAGTTGTGTTCATTAATTTATCTGCTGCCTTGGCCGTGTTTACATGGCGCTCGCAGCTGGTGGCTCTTGACTGAGCGGACGCCGGCTTCACCGCCGCTGGACTGACGGCTCCTCTCCGTTCTCCCGCAGGATCCCGTCTGCGCCAGGAGGACTCCCCGCCCCGGATCGTGGAGCACCCCTCGGACCTGATCGTCTCCAAAGGGGAGCCCGCCACCCTCAACTGCAAGGCGGAGGGGCGGCCCACGCCGACGGTGGAGTGGTACAAGGACGGCGAGCGGGTGGAGACGGACAAGGACGACACGCGCTCCCACCGCATGCTGCTGCCCAGCGGCTCGCTCTTCTTCCTGCGCATCGTCCACGGGCGGCGGAGCAAGCCGGACGAGGGCGCCTACGTCTGCGTGGCCCGGAACTACCTGGGAGAGGCCGTCAGCCGCAACGCGTCCTTGGAAGTAGCATGTGAGTCCATGTCTCTGCCGCTTTCTCGCCGTCTCTGCTGGCGCGGGCGTGGTCTCGGGTTTGCGGTAAAGTTTCCCGGCTGGGGATGAGCGTGAGCTGGAGCCGGCGGAGTCCGGCCTGCTGGACGCGGAGCTGCTGTCGGGTTAATGAGGGCGGACGTGACGGCTCGTCCCTCGCAGGTGAGTGGGGGTGGACTGACAGCGCCGACAGCCGGACCCTGAGCTCCGGCTCACATTACCTTTGAAGATGAGCCGACCCCCGGCAGGCGCTGATCCTCCGGCCGCCATAAGGCCGAGACAGCTTTAGCCTCAGCAGCAGGCCGCCGTGATTTCAACAAAGGCTTTGAGTTTTTTTGGTGGCGTTCACAGAACGTTCTCTATTGTCTTTTTGCATCTTTTCAAGATAATAGCAAAGTTAGCCCCTCTATAATTAACTCCTATCAGCAATTTAGCAGAATGCTGCACTTAGCCTCCCTGTTAACATAAAACAAGCAAACCATTTGCTAATTAAACGTTAGCCTTTTTCCTGAGAAGTGAGCTGGAAAAAAAAAAGCCTCTTCCACATGTGAGCGTGCCCTGTAAGGTGGCGGCGGGGTTCGCGTTTGCTCTGTGATCCCTGGGAAATGGAAGCGGAGGGGGGTTGGTCTCCGCCTCTGATCCGGTGCCCCTCGTCCCCGTGGGCGTCCCAGCAGCCCCCAGGTGCTAACTGTGTGACAGCAGCTTGATCTATCGATCGCTGTAAGAGGCCTCTCCCGCTCTAAATGAAAATTCATGAAAAATTGATGAAGTCTCCACATTATTTTATTTTCCCCTTCTCACACTGTTTCTTAGCCTTTTCTTCCCAGCAGAGGGGCGGGGGGGGGGGGGGGTTGAAAAGAGGCGCTGAGTGTTTGAAAGGCTTAAAGGTGAGGGGTCAGAGGTCAGGAGGGGAAACGGCGAGGTGAAGAAATGAGAACACACACCTAATGGGTGTTGGGAGTGACAGTTGTTTTATGAGAGGCCTTCAGCGTGTGCTTCACTGACTGGACACACTGCTCACAAACAGAGGCCAAACATAAGGCCCGTGGGCCAAAGCTGGTCCGCAGAAGGCTCTTATCCAGCCCACCCACCAAGAAAATGGTACAACTTTCCAAGACAAAATGGATTACTTTTTTAAATAAAAATTAAAATCCTAAGAGTTGCAGACACACCGTAGAGATCATCCTGAGTGAACTGGAATTCTCCTCAAAGCCGTACTGTCAGGGTGACTTTGTGAACAGTTTATTGGACATTTCACTGTATTTTCCACCAGAAACTATCTTTAAAATTGGCTTCGTGTTGAGATTGTAGTAATTTTCAGCAGTAAATGTTTGGTTTTGTGAAAATAGAAACGTTTTTCTCATGTATAGAAGGTTAAAGTTTGATGGTAAAGGTTCACCTGGCTCTAATCTGCTAGGATGAAATGGAGCAGTGTGTGATGTGAACTGCTGTACATGAAACACCTTCAGTGATCTGCAGGCCTGGGAAATTGCCTGATCGCCATGAAGGTGGACATACCAACAGGCCTTAAAGAAATATAAATGGCAAGGCAGCTTTCAGTTCACAGCTCCCAACACTCGTCTCTGCTGGTACCTTTCCTCACATAACCAGCAAGGACCTTCCTCAGGAAGTGATTCCAGGAGAAGGACTGTCAGCACGGGGAGCTCCAGACGAGCGGCAAACCCGGGCTGACTCCCCGTCCGCTTCAGTACTTCATTAAAGCGACATCATGTCTCTCCGTTCCCTTTATAGCTGCTGCTGCTGCATTACTCCGCACAGTTTTGCTCATATTGACCTGACCCGACCCGACCCGACCCCGCCGGGTCCGAGTGACGGCAGCGCCGTCCTGACAGAGATGGAGTGCCGTTTCAGGAGAAATGCTTTGTTAGAGGGTCAAGTGCAGTTCAGCGGCGCCCGTTACTGTGTCACTGGATCGCAGCGCGACAGCGGCGTGAAGTTTTAATAAAGACGAGGAAGGATATCAGCGATTTGAAGACGAGCGGCTCAAATCCCTGGAAGGCACTTGCTGGGAGTCGGAGGAGGAGATGAGGCCGAGGTGTGCTGGCAGGATTTTATGAAAAGACATTAATGACTTACAATTTTAATAACAGGTAATGTCAGAGAGATTGAGTTGGAACGCCCTGAAGCTCGTCTGCAGGCTGAGAGTCTGAAACAGTCCTGCTGCTGCGCCTCGCTTGTTTTCATTGTCTCAGTGTTTCCACTCTCTAAATCCACGCCAGCATCAGTCTGTATTTTCAAATGTAGTTAGCGGATCAAATCATCTTGCACCACATCTTTGTGAAATATATATAAACATTAAGTATTCATTGACACCGCTGAATTATTAATGTTACTCCAGTGTCATAAATATATGACCGTTTGCAGTGTGTTTTTACAGAAATGGGGCCAGTCCTGGTCTGGCAGAGGCTGCGGGCTGTTTTCTGTGCGGATTGTTTGGGCGCCGGGGTTTCTCGGCTTTCTCTCTCCGCCTGGCCGTCTTGGGGCCGGGGCCAGAGGAGGGGGCGGGGACCTTAATCCCGCTGCATTGGCTTTTTTGCAGTGATTAGCTTTATCAGTTCCTGACATCCGCCGAGCGATTGTAAAGCCGGAGCTAATCGCACACGAGAAAAGCAGCATTTAAATCCATATCCGTGTAGAAGCGGGTTTGTGTTTATGATACGTCTTGTACGCCACACCCCCACGGCCCCGTCTGACTCTGGATTGAACACACCTTTGCCCCCCTTCCTTTCACGAGTGGTTGAGCAGGACCCTGGTGAGATAATTGAATTGCAGTTCTGAAACAGATTGAACTCGGTGTCCGGCGAGCGGAGTGGCGCCGCTGCAGGCCGGACATCAAGCTGGGCGGCGCTCGCCGCCGAGCGCAGAGGAAGAGGGGGAAGAGGTGCCTCTGCATTATTGATGTGGGCCAGATTGTGGAGGTGGGGGGAGACTCCTGCCTCTCCTGGAGGGAGTCCTGCGCCCGTGTTGGATGTTGAGCACACATTGTTCACAAATGGATGGACAGCAGCATGAGCCGTGTTATCCGGGCAGAGTGCGGGGATGCAGCTCAGACACGGCGTTATTTGGGAGGGGATTTCATTAGCTGTTGTTCACTGCCTTGTACTTCTCATGATAAGAGAAGTAGCGAGCGGCTGCCTGGAGGGTATCTGAGCCGCCTGCTCTGTAATCTCCCTCCTCTTCAGACGGGCTCTGGGAGATGGGTACACGGCGTGGAAGAGGAAGCGTGCCCCCTTTTCTCTTCTCGGAATAAACTAGGTCAATGAGCAGGTTCATAAATCATCCTGAAGCCGGTGTCAGAAATGTTAGCCGGAGCCGCCGCGGCTGGATAAATTGCTAGCTCTGCGAATCTCGGTGTATATGTAAGTGTGACAAGGCACACCTGGGGCGACGGGATCCAGGGAAAATGTTAATTGGACCCATCTTTTCAGGTGTTGGAGACACGTTCCAACTTCTCCGAGCAGGGTGAACTCTCTCGCTGGTGGGGGCGCAGTGCGACGCAGGCCCCTCGGCCTGTTTGTCGTTTCTCCGGCATTAATTGAGTGTAATCATCTGAAGACGAAGCATCAGCAGCAATGAAGACACCCGTGCTGATCTTTGACCTTGCAGCTTCGTTTGGGCTCAGGCTGGGTGTGAGTGTCGCTGGGAGCTGATATCAGCTGATGCTCCGCTCCTGCAGGTCAGAGTTAGCATTTGGTGGCGGTACAACAAGGTCATTAGCGGAGAAATGGAGTTGGGGGGGGGGGGGGGGGGGGGGGGGGGGGGGGTTCCAAGCTGTTCCTGTTGTGTCCAGCATGAGGGGAGCTAATAAAGCGACGGACCAGGTGGGGGGCTCCGCCGGCCCGGCCGCGCTCAGCCTCATCTGGAATCGTTATTCCAGCTCCAGCTCAGAAATGAGGAGAGAGGAGTGACGAGTGCGCACAAACATCCGTGACACTCTCACACACTTGTTCACCAACACCTGCCCCCGTGCTCCGGCGAGCCCCGGTGGGCCCGGGCTTCGCCTGCTCAAGTCCTTGAGAGATAATGAAGGGTAATGAAGGAAGCAGCAACAATGCAGCCATTACGGCACATTAACCATTCAAGCTGCTACACACACACACACACACACACACACGCACACACACACACACGCACAAATAAGCTGATCACAGTCCGATCTCAATTTGAATGTTTTGCTCACTCGGTCCTTGGAGTGGCCGTTTAACGTGCCGAGGTGTGAACGCTGAAATAAACACATCCTCACAGATAATTCCTTCATATCAGCGTCTGATCTAATTTAACTTTAATTTAACTTTCCTCTTTGCACTCGGGCAAATGAACAAACATCAGCAGAGAAGGAGTGCACGGCCTGCTTCGTTTTGATAAATAGTTGTTTTGGAGGCTGCTGCAGCTCCATCGATCCGCCCTGCTGGAGGTGACCACGTCCAGAACGGCCCAAAGTCACGGCGTGACGGGGAAAAGTAAGAAGTGCAGATGCGGAGAAGGAGGGGATGTTGTCCTGTGATAAGAGAGACGGCGAGAACGGGCGAAGGCGTGAAGGAATATCTGCTCCTGATAAACTGTCGGAGGGGAAGAACCTCTGATTAAATGTGTCGGCTCAGTGTCCGTGCAGTCGGAGTCTGCTGACCTCTGGAAAGGAGGAATTTGCTCTCTCTCACACACACACACACACACACACACACACTCGGCCATAAGGCTGTCTCCCATCGTATACAGCAGCAGGCGAATTGCGCTTATCTCCCTCATCGGCCGCAGATGGAGGCAGTAAATGGGGAGTTCCCTCCGCCGCCCTCCACTGCAGGAAGCAGGCCGCCGTGTAGAAATGGAGCAGAAATTTAAAAACTGAAGCCCCACGGGGAATATAAATCATAGAAATACAGCACGATCACCACCAGCACTCTGACCTTTCTCTGTCACACACACACACACACACACACGGTATGTCCTGAGGCTGCAGTTTTCCTTTCCTCAGCGGGCCTGGTGTCCCAGCTCTGACCTCCCGGCTCCACCTGGGGAAACAGATCGTCTGTGTTTCTTCCTCACCGTCAGAAGGAAAACGCCGCACACCTCCACCTCAGCAGTAATGGAGAGGCGGAGCGGCGGCGGAGGACAGAGATGGAGAAGGAAGGCGGCAAACACACCGAGGGCTCAATAAGTTTGAGATGACCTTTGACCAGTTTTTCCACCCCCCCTCCACTGTGTCACCTTGGAGTGTGCAGACCGGACCGAGTGTGTGCGCGGCGCTCCGTCGTGGACGCCGCGGCCTGTCGGCGGAGGAGTGAGCCGTCAGGCGCAGAACGCCGAACCAGCCGCTTCTCACGCCCATTAGAGCCCGGCAAGACGAAGCACCCGCCGCGGCGGGTTTTGTTGTGATTCCTTTATACACCCCGCTCTCACTCCTTCACACTCCTTCTTCCTCTCTTTATAGTGACACAGTTATTGATGGCCTCTCCACTCTGACAATGCAGGTCTATTGCTTTGTCTCTCCTGCCTGCCCGCCTGTGCTTTGCCTCGTTCTCCTCCACCTCCTCCACCTCCTCGCCCTGCAGCACCTGAACGTATAAATCTTTGCATTAATATCGGGTCTATAGATTGTTCCAGCTCGCCGCTGCTGTTGAGACACGTCGAGACAAACACGTTGTATAGAAATAACCCGGCCCCCTCGCGCTGTTTCTTCTTCTCTCGTCAGACAGTTGGAGGTGCAGACTGAGGAGTGAATTATTGAAATCTGTCTGCAGGCTGATTATTGATTGGCTTTGGAACAGCGGCTGGGTGAGAGGGTCTTGCTTTCATGGCTGGATTGCACTTTGATTTCTGTTTTAATATTGACCTGTGGTTGAAATCTATTCAAGGTCTGTTTGGTTTTCAGCTTTTCTGTATGCAGATTTATGATCATCATGTTCAAACTATGCGTCCGAACACACCTTTGATCAGTCTGCTGTTCGGTTTGCAGCTGGATTTCGTTCCTTATTAAATTGTCACACAGGTGTGCTCCTCGTTAATCTATGTGCTGCAGCTCTATCTGTTGACACGTGGGCGAAGGGACAAGTGAGTGATAATAATATTAATCACAAATGTGACCCTGAGTTAAATCCCTGAGGACCGCCTGTGTTCTCAGGGTGGCTTTCCATTGAGTCCGGCCGCGATTGGATCCTGTGACCCCTGAAGAACCCTCTGCCCTCTCCTATCCAC
The DNA here is from genome assembly GCF_902148845.1 of Salarias fasciatus. Classification (NCBI taxonomy): domain Eukaryota; kingdom Metazoa; phylum Chordata; class Actinopteri; order Blenniiformes; family Blenniidae; genus Salarias; species Salarias fasciatus. The sequence goes on along the minus strand of NC_043758.1, from coordinate 38,529,485 downwards.
CCCAGATCTCTGTCATACCATAATTCCTTAACCCACAGCTCCCCGGCGATGAATGTGTCCCCCCCCTCACACTGCCAGAGATGGTAATCCATCATGTGGAGCGAGGGAGGAGGCGACAGGGCGGAGGGCTGAAGTTCAGGCACCGGCTGATACGGGCTTTGAATCGAATGTCGTTGGAATTGATTCGCCCGGTGGTGTGCAGACTGCCGTCCTCTCTCTCCCTCTCTCTCTCTCTCTGATAGTCTTGCTTCCAATGGCCTTTATTTCCTTGGCGACTTTCACACACGCCCTTAAACACACATTCATTCACACACGTACATGCCTTTGCGCAACACCACTGGGCGCACAATGCTGCCGGGGATTGATGCAGTGCAAGGGTCAGGACCGAGCCGGGCCCACAACTCAACCTGTTTATTTTGGGTTCGGAGTGTGTCTCAGCACAGGGCCGCCGTGATGGATTTGCCTCGATGAATGCGATTCTGCGGACACCAGTTCAGAAATAGCGAAGGTGAACGGCCCTGGCGGCTGCTTTTCTAGTTGCGCAAACATTGAGGACGACCCCTCCTCACAGCGACCCTCTGGGATCAGAGGAGATGCAGCATTTCAGCTTCATTGGGCTCTGAACTGAACTATGAGAGAGGAGGAGGCTGGGGGAGGGGGTGGTGAAACCAGGGAACTGCAGCACAGCTCAGGGCTTTCATTATGTCTTACACCTGAAATGTTTTGGGAGAGAAAGCACTGGGATGTTCTGTTTTAAATCTCATTTTCTGGACTGTCTTATTGCCGTTACCTGCACCCTGCTGGAGCGATCAGGGTTGTGAATGTGTGGCGTGTCACAGACAGAGATTGTGTTTGGTTTGGATTACGGTTGCTGTAAGGGACACCTATCAGCGACCTGAGCCCCGAACAGCTGCAGCCCACAGCTGAAACCCAATCATCTCGTCTCTGCCGTCTCCCTCTCTTTCCCTCTTTCCCCCTCTCCCTATCACTCTCTTTTTCTCCTCCTCCCCTCTCTCATTTCCCTTCCTGCTGTTTGAAAGCGATACTCAAAGTATTTTGGTCACTTTCAGAAGTGAGGGGAGTGGAGATCAAATGTTTAAGAGAGTGGTGTCTGAGGCGGCTGTGGCTCCGTTCCTCGCTCCGGCCTGACCTTTCCTCGACTGCGCCGCTGCATCCATTGGGCTTGTCGGCAGAGGAAGTTGCACGGCTGCTGTGCCGAGCTGAAGGTGACCTTGTGTGTTGCCGCGCTAATGGCTTCCCATTTCGATGTGGAGTGTGTCCTAACTACCGCCTCTGCCTGTCACGCCGCCGTGGGATCAGTCCCGGCCCTGGGCCGCGGCGAGCGGCGTTTGATTCGGTCGTCCAGTCACCGCTGCGTCAACGCCAAAGGTCCTCGACTCCCGGGAGACGCAAAGACGCGGGATGCTAAAGAGGGACGCGAGCAGCCTCGTGTGCGTAACGCGGTGCGGCCAGGTGCGGGGGGATGGCTTCACGTGGCGAACGAGCCCGGGAGCTGCGGTATGCGCGGCCACCTGCTCCTGCAGCTGGGAGGATGATTAGCAGCTAGCCAGCCTGCTTATTAACCAGCCAGACACTCGTCCGGCCAAACGGATAGACGGGCGGACAGACTGCGACACTGACAGATATTGCACATTACCAGATAGGAGCCCGCGCATTGGTTGGCACAGAGGAGGCGAGACAGACTCGCCGAGGCCACTTCAGCGCCGGCGTGGCCAAAGGCCAGCTGAACAGAAACCGGGACCCGCCATTCAGATGCTAAGCAGAGTCTTATCTCAGCGCCTCTTGCTGCTGGCCCTTGTGCGTTACACTGTACAGGGCAAAGCTATTAACCAGCATGCAGGTGCTGCCTGTGTTTGTTTGTGTTTCTCTTGAGTGTGTGTCCAGATCGGGGTATAGCTGGCTGTCTATGTGAAACGTTGGTAAAGGTACTGCTCTGACAGGATTCATGTTGTTGGTGCATTCTCACTGATTCCTGTTGGTGCAACAACAGTCTGAATTCAGTAAAGCCACACGCGACCCCGCCCACGCCCAGCCGGGAGGGAGTGGAGGCAGTGAATCATCTCAAGTGAGGCTGTAATTGCAGGGATTTGTCTCGGATCCACCAAGATCGTCTTATTCCACAGGAAATGAAATCCAACGACAGTTAAGTGATCACCGAGGGGTGTGTGTCTAACTGATGAGCGTGCTCATTTGACTCCGCCGATCTTTAAAAGCCATTAACGCTCTCCTGTTTCATGCGCAAATTAGGCCTCCGACGCACAAAGGCACTCCGGCACAACGGCGCACGGATGTTTGGAACTCGTACGCAAGGCGAGGGTTTTGTGGAGGCACATATGTGCCTGCGCGCGCGCACACACACACACACACACACACACACACACACACACACACACACATGCCTGCACCCACACACTGTAACTGACTCCAAAGTCGCTCATCGTCATCCAACTGGCACAGTGAACATTTGCCCATTTGAGGCCTAAATGGCACAGTAAGGGAAAAACGAACCCCAAGACACTGCGCAGTAATGGAGCTGAAAAGAACAGCTTAATTGGCCAACATAAGCCATGCCCAGGCGTTAGCTGTGAAATTTACATGTTAGCTTTGCTGCCATCTTTCTTTTAAAGGTCCCTGCGGTGTTCGTGTGGAACAGACACACACATTGCAGCTCCGACTCTTCATGAATATCGATTCGACTGCTTTTTCTACGCAGGAGTTTATGGGAAACAATATTATTGAGATCGTGCTGAGTGTGATGCAGCTGCTGTCGGTAGGTTGATAATTGAAGCAGCTAATGTGTTATTAGCTTAATTGTCTGTTTCTGGTAATTCACTTATCCTCTCACCTGACCTTGTTCAGAGAAAAAAGATTCATAAATGTTTTCTTAAACCCTGGATAACTAAAGTTGTTTAATAATGTTTATTTGACGAGACGGTAGATTGCTGCTCTGACTCGGAACAGAGCGAAGGTGTCTTTTTGATTTAGCTCCATTTGCAGCAGTTGGATGGCTGATCAGCTGGGCCCAGATAGGGTGACCTTTGGCCGGGTTTGGGCGTGACCTGCCATTGATTGACCATCATCTGACCCCATCTGAAAACAGAGCTGCAGACCGGTCCATTTGGCAGTCTGGAAATACCTCCAGCATATGCTGCTAATACGGTTACGCTGGTGTTATTGGGAGATGTATGAAAGGAGGAATAGCTGGGGAAGGGAGGGTTATGCCTGTGTCAGAGGAAGAAGAGTACAGATAATTTGATTAAAGGCCGAGGGATATGAGCATCTGTCATCCAACTCATTCCTGTGGTACTCAGGTTCTGTTGTTTCTGCTGGAGCCTTCAAAGTGAGATTGCTCCCAGATTCAACCCATTACCTGCTTTATGATTGATGGAGCTCACATTCTGACATTTACCGGTATTTATCATCCTTTATTTGCCCTATCATCTTATACTACAGACATTTAAACCACCAGGAAATCTTGCAGGGGGGAAAAAACCCCCGAACAGTAGTTGTGCGTTGTTATCTGGTATCTTTCCTCAGCATCTTGGCACTCTCCCACCCCCACTCCTCCTCCGTCTCTCCCTTATTCCCTGAATTGCTGTTCCCTAACGGGTTGTAGATGATAACAGCTTCAACCTAGCAACCAAAGCCCCCATCCTCGTCTCCTGTTCTGCTGCGAAAATTCAAATAGCGGCCGTGTGATTGACTGGTAATAAAATTAGCAGAACTTCGTATGAAGCTTAATAAGTAACTTGACTGGATAAGGAATGCAGATGAAGGCAGGAGACAGCTGTATGACTGAATGGATGAAGGGGGGGGAGGGGGGGCTGAGGGGGGCTGAGGGGGGGTTGTCATTCTTCTCAGAGTCACTCAACAGTGCGTCCTTTGCTGATGATTGTCGTCAGTTTTCTCAGACTTTGAATTTCCACCACTTCCCAGCTCGAGCGTCTCTCCTCCTGTTTCTGGTGCAGCGGAGTGTTTACCACCCCTCCCTCCGCCCGCCCTCCCCGGCTCTTCCCTTTCTTTGGCCCAGCAGGGGGATGGTCGGCCCCGGAACGTGCCGTCATTAACTTCCTTGAGTGGCAGACGTTAGACGTGCAGAGGGCCGTCCTGTTTCACCCCCGGCTGGGCGTCCCTCTCCCGCCATCACTCCTCCCTGTCATCCCTCGTCTTCCCCCAGAACACTGGCCACAGATTTCACACACCGAGTGCTCAGCCGTGCATTCTGGGACGCCCAGTTTGTTTACATCATTTAATTTCTTCGTCTAAACGCTGTCCTCGCGTGGCACTGTCTCTGAAATGAGCTGCAGACGGTGTTTTATCTCTTTAGCGGATGTGGCAGGTCGACCGCCGCTCGGCGTCGGGAGTTTTTGTTGTTTCCACCAGTGGGGCGCGTGCTGCGGCGCTCCTCGTGGCACGATGCCCCGGCTCATTAATCAAAGGCTCCATAATGCCTGGAGCTGTGACAACCCTCCAACGGGTGGCCTACAACCTCCCCTCATGTACACAGCCAGGCTGCTCCGTGATCGGCTCGCGCGGCGGCGGCGGCGGCGGCGGCAGTAGCAGCTGCTGGTGGTCATCTGAACCCCCACCGCCCCGCTTCTCAATCCAACCTCCTCAGCACACGTATCCCCCTCTGAGCTCTTTGGCTCTCGCTTGTCTCGGGTTCACAAGTTGCGAAGCGAGGGGGTCAGAGGTCAGTGGATTTGCCAGGTCGTCGCAGCGACTTTCAACAACATCAGGCGTCAGGAGAGGCGGCCGAGCGTGACGGAGGCGGGCAGAGGGCTCGGCTCGGGCTGCCACATCCCGCCGGAGAGCAGGGGGGGAGGACTGTCTTTGTTCGCCGTCCTCACGCCGTCTTCCTCGCCGTCTTCCTCGCCGTCAAGCTGAGGGCTTGTGGCTCTGCAGTGTTCAGTCTTTTGAGGGCGCGGTGTTCAGGGCTCGCTGGGGTCCAGCAGGGGCTTGTCCGGCGGCGAGCGGGGCTCAGAGCGCTGCCGTGGTCTAGTTGTGTCACGGCCGTGTAGCCGAGCTGTCACTTGACTCTAATTGGCTCAGACCGGCCCACGAGAGGCTCAAAGCTCAGTGACCCGCCCTCTCGCCGTCTCTGTCCATCTCCCCCTCTCATTAGCCCTTTTCCCTCTGCCAAGCTAAGACAATGGCCTCCACATGCTGCTTTCCACCGGAGCGTTTGATCCAAACGCTCTCTGTTCCCGCAGAAGGCCGTGGCGTCCTGCGGCTGTGCACGCGCCTCGCTAGGAGGCGGGGCCGCGAGACTGATGAGGGGGAATTCAGAGGGCGGCTTGATCTCATCCTGATTGGAGAGCTGATTGATTTGGGCCCTGGGGTCACGGCAGGGTCAATACATGGACTGACGATAACAAGGTTCATCTTTAGGGAATAACCCCGTTCCTGTACTTTCACATGCCATTACACCTCATATCCATCCCAGCAACAACTCATATCAGTCAGCGCCAGCCGGACGGCTTAAGAAGCGCCGTCGCGCCTCACATCACCGCAGCAGTAATCAGTCAGCCGCTCGGACTCCTGTCAGAGCGGGTGTTCTGTCTGGGCGGCGTGCGATTTACGGCGTGTTGGAAGGGTCTGGGAATGACCCTCCAGTGTGCATCCCTGATGATGTTCTAATTGGATGGGGTGACCTTTCCTCACTGTAATTTTGAAGCGTCCTTGATCCTTGGGGTGGGAGCAGATTAAAAAGCAGCGGGGGCTGCTTGATGGATGCGTGTTGTGGCAGCGGATGGACAGTGGCAGGTAGAGAGACAGTAACATATGAGTCTGCAGCTGCTGAACTCTGACATACAGACGGATTCATGGGCGGCGGCCGGCTGATTGCTGCCTCCTGCTCCGGCAGCCCAGCGGCCTGATGGGACTTCTGTGACTGAGCTGCTGGGGTTCACTGTTTGGTTTGTGCATGAGAAATGTATTATGTCCTAGAATTCTTATTTACATCAATACAGCTTTTAAAGTGACGTATTTGCTTCCAGCATGATATTAAAAACGAAGCAGCTTTGGTTCTCGTATCGATCTCCTGAATGATTGTGTAGTTTTTTGTTGTTTTTTTTGTTTTAAACACAAGTCAAATGTTTATTTGTTTTTACAACTAGCCACAGTAAAGTGGAAATGTGGGGAAAAACTTTCATAAATGCACCGTCTGCAGCATTTGTTGAAGTATTGCCAGGCCGTGCAGTCCAGTGACTGAGAATCAGGAAAGTTTCTGTTTAAACAGAATAAAGAAACACGGATATTGTGATGCAAATATCAGAAGGTTTATCCCGAGTTTGTGCTGTTATTTTGGTGTGTGTGCGTGTGTGTTGCTTTTCTTTGTAGCCAGACTGAATGGAGGTGTGGTGAATGGGGCTGTTTTGGTGCATCGGCTGCTGGATCCCATTTTAACTGCATATGAAGCTGGAACTAATTCCTGCATATTTATTTGGGTTGGACTGCGCAAGCTAAGCACTAACCCTACTTAAAATTCTGCAGGAAACCAACAGATACAGGCTATAGATGATAGGAAAACAGCTTCATTCAGCCTTTGGAAGATCGTGAGTGGAAAAAATTGGGAACCTTCAGAATGTCAGAATAATTTTCTGGAAAATGATCATATATGTATGCATCAATTTAATGTCTTAGAATTTGCTTTTTCCAGCGTTCTTTTGTTATTTTATGTCATTTAGCTCGCAGTTAGACTCGAAGCGGTGCTCAAATGTCAGGAGAAAATAAGCCAGTCAATAAAAGAAGACGTACAGCACTACAGAATGATCAGTTGGTGACAAAAGCTTTGTCTGCAGCTATATTCACTGTGATTGGGGATGGAGATGAATTGTCATCCTGTAAATGAGCTGCTTTGTTTGGGTTTGCGCTGTGTGTACAGTCTGGAGACTCTACACTTCGAGTGCCTCCTTTAAATCCTTTATGCGTTTTCTGGTCTCGGTACGACGGCGGGCAGAAAATGGGAGAGAAGATAGCAGAGCGGGGAAGAAAGAGGCAGCCTCCACTCCCCGGCTTCACACACACACACACACACACACACACACACTCGTCGTTGCGTTGTGCGTTGAAAAGCTCGTCTTTAACGACCATGGAAAGGCTTGTGAAGGGTGGACCTTGAACCTTCAGTAGAACAGGTGTGTTTTATAGCACCGTGTTTCTCCTGTGGTCTTCAGTGCTCTGCAGTCCCTCGTTGAGTGTGTGTGTGTGTGAGTGTGTGTGTGTGTGTGTGTGTGTGTTGAAGCTGCGCTGTGGCGATGAGCCGGTCCCAGCAGGAGGCCTGCAGTCGACCTGGCGGCGTGCGGGAGCTGCGGGCTAACGAGGTGTCCGGGCAGCTGACGGCTTTGTGCCGCCGCCCGCCGGCGGCCCCGGCACAAAGAGGGTCCTGCAGAGTCCTGCAGAGTCCCGCCTGGCCTTTGTGTCGGCCTCTCTGCGCCGCCCGGGACTCCGGGCCACAAAAGGAAGCCGAGCGAGAAAACAAGATGGCATCAGGTGGATGCGGCGGCGTGCCGGTCCTCCTGGCCCCTCCTCCCCGGCGCCCCCCCCCTCTAACATCCTCTCATTGTGTGTTGGTCTTCAGGACTGTTTCTGACAAACCCTTGGTAACAATCCTGTTATCAATTACATCGCTTTATGGCGCGCCTCTGCTCCGCCGTGCAGCCGTGGCTGTTTTGTGTTTTCTTGTCACATTGTGCGGAGGTGAGCGACGATCCAGAGGGCGGGCTCTCCTCTGTCATGTGTTTGCTGCTTGTGTTTGCTCAGTCTCCCGTCTTCCTTGTCTCTAATTTATGAAGTGCTACACTCGAGTGAGCCTGGTGCCTATTAAAACCCGGCCTTTCTTGCGCTACAGGAAGCTCATCTGGAGCCTTCAGTGCTTAATGCCACCGCAGGAGGTGAGCGAGAAACGGGGATCTCTGTGGATCCTCTGCCCACTGGAGGGAGAGGCTTCACGCTCCTTCTGAAAGGCCAAAGTCATTTGTCTTTGTTGTTTTTAGTCTCTCTGGGATTGTTTAGAGAGAAGAAGACAGCCAGCGAGATAAAGAGTGAAAGGGGGGAAAGAGCCTGCTGGAAAACACGCTTTTTTCCAAGGACTCTTATTGTAAACAGTGTAAATGTTTCTCATCTGGGCTACGCTGTGCTAAAGCCTCCTTTTTTCCGCCTCTGGTGAAGTGATGGATTAATAATTTCAGCAGTTCATCCAGTGTTTTAACACCGTCGGCCTCATTTACGCCTGTAAAGTAAACTTAACCAGAACCTTGTGTCTGTGGCTCCGTAACTCTCCATTAACATTTAATCATTTGGACCGGAGAGCTGAATAACGGTCTGAGGATTAAAAACAAAGCCCCAGAGCTGCGCTCATTCAGCCGGTTCTCCTCCGGCGCTCGGTCGGGTCGCGTTTGCTCTGGTGAGTCAGCATCGTGAACTGACGGTCCAGGTGGAAACAGAAACCCGCCTTCAGGAAACACACACACCCCTGGCATGGACACACAGCGCGTCGACAGCGACAGCACTGTGAGCTTTTATATGTGAACGCCACCGGCTGAGCTCAAGTGTTCAACCGAGTGTTTCCATATTGTCGGGGTAATCGGATTTAAAGCGGAGGAACACAGGACCAGACAACCAAGAGAGAACCGCAAAAATCAGAGGACGGTTAGGAAGGAATCCCGGAGGACTACAAATCCCTCCTCTGAAATCTCATTGTTTGGAAACCATGAAACCGGATTCCTGTAACAAGTCTCTGATCAGTGGATCAGAGCCCAAAGGACTCAATTAGACCAGAACGGCCCTTTCTGACCAGACCTTTATTTTGCCTCCCTCGCTCTCCCAGCATGCCCCTGCCGCTGCAGAGGAGCCGTCTAACGCTCCAGACCGGGAGCGGGGCCATACGGCACACCGAGCAGTCGCATGGCTCGGCCTCTGGCCCTCTCATTACACACCGGCGCTGTAAACCCACACCCCGACGCGAGCCTTGCTTCCCAGCGAACCTGTGGCACCCGTCTTGACTCGGTGTGTTAATTGGCGGTACGAGCACGGTAAACATGTATTAAAAAACACTGGCAGAAAATAGCAGTTACTGCACCATGCCTGCAGTCAGAGGCAGTAATCCAGAATTTAATTTCAGTCATTTTGCCCTCCTTCACTTATGATTAGAGTGAATTATGATAATTTCTTGATTACAGTTTGGCCCCTGCCTGTGAGGACACCACTCGTCTGAGCTCAGCAGAGGATGGCGGTGGGAGCACGAGCAGCGCTCGCTTCAACTTATCTTTTCCCTCATTTCCAATGCAGAGATGTTTCTGCCACTTGTGTGCGAAGCCACACGTTTCAGAAAGGTTACTTCATTTGGTGTGGTGTTGGCAGAAATTCGATTTGTGAACAGATTTCAGGTTTATTTTAGGATTGTCTGAGGAGAGAGAGGGAGCTCATTGGAGCAGGGATGCTGAGAAGCGAGCTGCCAGGCAGAGGAGGAAGAGGAAGACCTCAGAGAAGACCCAGACCTTAAGTGAAGGAGATGGTTGGCGTAGCAGCGGAGGAGACAGACGACTGCATGAGATGGAAGCGAATGAATCACTGTGACAACACCTGAAGGGAGCAGATTAAAAAGAAAGCATAAAAAGATTAAAATGAATTATTTAGCTCCATACACGGTCGACTGTATTCAATCTTATTCACTTTTTCGGAGAGCATAGCAAGAGCGTGTTCCTCAGGGCCAGCCCTGTTCGTGCTTTATGGAAGCCGTGGTCCCACCAATATCATTTTATCATGCTCCATGTATACTCCAGTAGTAAGAGTATCAGTCCTGTAGTGTTTTTTGTTCTCTGCAGATCTTCAGTTTTCACATCTATGTGCTCTCGCTCTGTGAGAGGACAGAATAACTCACTGCTGCTGCTGCTAAATCTGCTCTTTGTAGCATTACATTCACATTTGGGTTGAACAGCTGCAGGCATGGTCAGAATGACGCAGAATCCATCTTTCATCCATCCACGGAGCATTCAGACCGTTACTTTAATGCAGCATCACACTGCTCTGCTGCAATCAACCAAACCAAACACCTTAAATGCAGAAACAGGCATCAAAGGGATCAAAGACTGAGATGAAAAAAGGTCAGTGCATTTCCGATACTGCAGCTTTGTGTGATAATGGGTGAAACCATGTGTGGCGCAAAGGAACATCAACGGGCCAGGCAGGAATCTTCCTCTCCTGGCTTCTATTGTCCGCGAACACAATGCCTCATCGCTAATTCACATTTAATCAGTGATTCGGGGAACACGAGCCAGACCAGCCGCATTGCTTTCTGCACACAAAAGTCAATTAGAGCTTCATTCGAAAAGCAAAATTAGTTGTTCTAGATTTAATAAGTGACCTAGGCTGTGGCATGCTGGGCCGAGCCGGGGAGACCGTGGCTGGAGGTCCACGGGGAAATGAGTGGCACATCACCAAGACCACTCGTAATGGCTTCTGTTGAGTCTTGATAATGTCTCCTAATTAGTTAATCAAAGACAATGGCCCTCTACACACACCTCCCACCTTAGCAGCTTCTGTGCGCTTGGTTGAGCAGCAGCTTAGAGTGTAAAGCCCTAAAATCCCCACTCGCCCTCATCACTGGCGGACACACCTGGCTGGGCTCGCTGTATGCCTGCAGCAAGATGTACAACACATTAATTTGTTGGAATAATGGTAATGGATGCATGCATAAAAAATTATGCAATGTTCAGTGTTCTAGGACATGTCGGCGGATAATGAAATATTACAAAAGTACCACATCTCACACCCCGCGTGGCGTCCATGCTGGCCGCAAGGTCGATGGAAAGACCCTTCGGGCCGAGCAGACGGGGAAAACGGCGCATTGACAAAGTGTCTCTGCGCCCCTCGGAGCTGCCATCACTGGGTGAGTAATACTCTGTTTTCTCCATAATCAATTAGTAAGCCTTCATTAGCCGGGCCATTCATTATGCTGGCGTGTCACGGGCGGGACGTGGCGCGGCGCTCGCCCCTGGGATGGGCGCGTCAGTGGGTGCTGATACATGACAAGGCTCCCACAATTACTCTCGCATCTAAAGAGGACGGAGCCATTACTCTGTTGCACAGTCAAGCAAGCCAAATGTTCGCCTTGTGCATTAGCATATTGTTAAATAGCCAGAATAGTAAACATATTCATATTATTCATTTGGGTTACATGGCTGGGTGTGTCTACAGAACGGTTTTAAGGAGAAGGCAGTCCTGCTCTGCACTGCTGACTTCCACATCCTCAACATATCACAATTACGTCGCTCTCTCTTAGCCCTGGTGAATATTACAGTAGCTTGTGCTGGATGTTAGGAATCATTAATACAGAGCAGATGTTCGACACACTCCCCGGCGCAGCGGCTCTCCCTGCCGCAGCAACAACTGCTCTTGTCTGGATGCATATTTAATAGAAACGGAATTGATGGTATATTTAAATACAAACACACATCCTGCTATCGCTCTGGTCAATATGCAAAGAAGCCTGAGGCTTTGTGTGTGGGCAGTGTTAAAGACGTCCGCCCCGCAGCGTGAGCCCCCCCCCCCTCTGTGTAATGGCCTGTGCTACAGAATTATGATGAGGGGCAGGCGGAGATTAAAAGAGTAAGGTATTGAATGGCTCTATGATGGATGGGAGCTGTTTGCAGATCAATTAAACAATAAGAAATGAAATCTGCCAGCGACATGCTCATTAGGGACTTGGAGCAAGGGAAGCAAGAGGGAGAAAGAAATGTGTTTTTTCTTTCATTATCCTTGAATTACACTTTTTTTAATCAAGTTTTTATTATGAATAATTTCCAGATTCAGTTTAGAGTTCCTTTCAGCTCATTTCGTCACTGTGACCCTGATAATGAATACTGACAGTCGGTCAAGTGTTTCCCTGCGATTCTGTTTGCATACTGCTACTCTTTGTTTACCGTGTTGTTGACCTTGTTTAAAGGCCTCCGATAAGAAAGCGCGTTTTCGCCCTCCCTAATCTGAAGCGAAGCCGCGGTCCAGTGTGTGTCCGCTGTGCGCTCGCGTCTTTGTGTTGGCCGCCGCCGCCGCCGCCGCCGCCGCCGCCGCCGCCACATTTGGCTGCAGAAAGAAACAGAGCAAAGTCAACTAACGATGGGAGCAGCGCCTATCAAAGGGCCGCCGTGCGCCGGCGACGCGGGAGCCGGCAGATGTGAGGAACAGCTGCCATGCTGAGTGTCAACCTTCTCGCGGCTGTCAGTCTCCATTTGCCCCGTGCGCGGGTAAATAACGTGTTGTCTTAATTCATTTGCCTCCGCTTGCAACAGCCGGAGCGTAATGGATTCTAATATTAAACACGATCCCGTTCCAGTGCGCAATTAGTGCATAGCTCCACCTATTAACACCGACACATTAATGGCGTCTCCCAGGGTTTGCTGGATGGTGATTGTGGGCGAGTCATTGGAGGAGGAGGAGGACGCTGGTTCTGGCAGGAGCCGGCGGTCGGGGACTCATCAGTCTGCCTGCCGTCGGAGACTCGGTGGAACTTCTGTGGTTCTGCAGCCTCCTCCTCCTCCTCCTCCTCCTCTTCCTCCTCCTCCTCCTCGTCCTCGTCCTCGTCCTTCCCTCCGTGGGGGAGGCCGTCCTGATGTGCCGGCTCTGGGGGGGACAGACGGACAGGCGGAGCGTGGTCCGCTTGTGTGTGTGTGTGTGTGTGTGTGTGTGTGTGTGTGGGCTGTCGATGTGGACGGACTGCTAAGTGGAAGTAGAAAGGATGGCGAGGGGGCGTGGCTGCTAAGTGGCGGAGGGTGCGCTCTGTGCAGATGGGGGATGTGAGGCCTGCCTGCTGAGCAGATGTTTTCGGGTGTTTGTTTGTCTTGGGGGTGTGACACGGCCGGTGAAGGGCAGTCAGGGGACCGCCGAGAGGACATTTGCTGTTGAGTCTGCTGTTCTTTATAGGCTATTCATCCAAAAATGTTTAAGGCGAGGCTGGGGACCTGGCGTCCGGGAGTCAGCTCTGCCCTCCATTAAGGGTCAGGATGTCACTGGTAGCCAGGATTCCTTTTGTAACTGTAATCCCCCCGTGCCTACGCGATGCAGGGAGGGTTAACGGGGAGCTTGTATTTTCTCATCTCTGGGGTAGTGAGCGGCATTGATGAGGCATACGCATTACGGCGCTGCTTTCATCCCAGCCTGCCCGACTGAGATTCTCTCTGCTGCACAGCAGCAACAACAGATTGGAGTTTTCACTCAGGCAGGGAATCTGTCAGGATCTTGACAGCTGCTGGTCTGGACATATGCTGCAAACACTGGAGGCAAACACCAACAGCAACCCTGGAAAACCTCTCCCTCTCATCTGTATCGTTGTCTCTCGGTCGTCCCTCCACAGCTGAGGAGAAGCGTCCTGCCGCTCGCTCTGAGCTGTTTTTCATATTTGGAGGAGCTTTTTTAATAATTGGTAGAGAGAGATGGGTCTTTGAGCACGGATCATGGCTCTGTAATGACTCTCTCAGTGTGTATGGGTGTGAGTGTAGGGTGTCGACCAGTGCTGAATGGGAATGAGATGAATGCTGGGTGGAAATGAATTTCTAAAGGCCACGGTGCTTCATCACCGGCCCGGCTCTGCCCGTCCCACTCCTCCTGAATAACAGCAGAATTATCACTCAGAGGGAGGAGAGAGCGATGAATACCCCTCACTACTACACCCCGGGGACTGTGGAGCCCCCGCCCCTCCCCGCCGCTCTCTCCTCCACACACACACACACATATACACACACACGAATGTGTTGCACACTCACACAGGTAGAGGCAGGGAGGTGGGGGTGGCTAACATTAGGCACTAATGGTGTGCACCATTAATCATACAATGATGAAGGCCATTTCCTTTATTTAATTGGCTGCCAGCGTCTCTGTGTCTTTGTTGCTTGTCATTTCAGACTCTCTCCTGCGGTACGCTTGTGTGCGCGACTCTCTTTGAGCTGGCAGAGTGCAGCGCCGGGGCACGGCTGAGAGCTCCACACACATCAAACAAGTGTCTTTTGTATCGGTGCATCGCGTCTCGCTAATAGACGGAACAATACGAGGACAACAGACCTCTGTTTCCCTCACGCAGTGTTTCCACCGAGCGTCCTGCGTCAGCATTCAAATGGTCTCACTGCGTTGAATTAATACGAGCAAACCGTTTTCTCCATTAGCAGTAAACGTGTGTGAGCTGGCAGCAGCTGTCCTTCTGTCTCGTTTTGACAGTTTTTAGCAAAATGTCTCGATTTCTGGAGGAATGAATCTGACGGGTCCCGACACCATGTTGCAGTACGACCAAACACACACCCCGAGCCGTCAAAGGCCTGTCAGTGGTAGAAAGTCCTGCAGCAGATGGGATTCAGTATCAGTCAATTGTGAATAAGATGTCCGGAATTATTATTATGTTTTAATTTTTTTTAACTAATTTATCTTTTAAGAAGTGTTTTTTTTCTTTCTTCTAGGCCATAATTATACAGTAGAAAGTTCAGAAAACACATTCAGTAGAAACTGTAGCACCTAAAGAGATAAGTTCATTATTCAAACACATTACGCTGTAAAAACTTCTTGAACAGGATTTGTGAAACATATTCCCAACACAGTCCTGTGTGCTGCAGCTAATTAGACGAGACGGCTCTCACTGCAACAACAGGAGCAACAGAAAAAAGAAGGAAGTGTGTGTGTGTCTGTGTGTGTGAGTGCGTAGTGCTGGCGAAGGCCTTTCTGATTCACAGAGCGCCGCGGCGTTCCACTCGTCTATTACCATAACGCGCAGCGCCGGCAGAATGCTGCGCTCGGCTTGTTTTGCTCTTTGAAGGCTGAAGGAGGGCATGGCAATATTTACTGAGAGTGGCCCCCCCTCCGTCCCACCCTGCTCGGCCGGCGTTTGAGCTTCACAGCCGGGGGATGTGTTTTGCACCAGTACATCTCCTCCCCCCCCCCCCCCCCCACCCCCTCCACCCCTCCACCCCTCCACCCCCACCTCTGCAAGCCCTCGGTGGACACGCTGCACAGGGACACCCACTTCCTCATTAAAAAACCAACAGCCATTAATGTTGGATGAGGGCGAGAGGAGCTGGAGGGGGGGGGGGGGGGGGGGGGGGCGGCGGGGCGGGGGGGGGGGGTGTTTTCCCCTTGATCGACTCCTAAGGATGCATGATGAATCCTCACAGACACACAGGCCGACACGCCGGAGAGGGGAGGAGACGCCAGGCTGCAGACTCTGCTCCCCAAGACAGACTGACAGACGTAATCGAGGTCGCACGAAGCGACTGCAGCGTCTTCCGCACACACACACACACACACACACACACGCTGACAGAATGATGGATGTGTCGCACATTCAAACAAAATAATTACTGCAAAAAAAGTGCAACATTTGCATGACTGCAGGAAGCTTAATGACAGATTTGTTCAAACACGCATTTTCCCTCCCCACACACACACACACACACACACACACACACACACACACTGGTAATGGCAGCAGTGAGTGCTCTGTATGGATGGACTGTTAATACTCAATACACCCCTGCTGCGAGGCCTCAAATCGCCGCGCTCCCTCGAGTGTGGAGAAGTGACAGGCGAAGGAGGGGCCGACACCCTCCCTGCTACAAGTCTGGGGTCAGTGTGATAACACACACACACACCCAAACAGGCAAACTCACAAATCTGCACCGTTACACCCGGGGCCCTTCACACCTCACTCCACAAATGTATGTTATGATCAATTCTCTTTGGTCGCTGACGGATCGGCCGGTCGATTCCTCGTCCACCTTCCCGCTCGTGACGGACAGTTTGCTCCAAGAGAATCAATCCCATCAATTTTAGGACTGACCCCAGCTCCACGGCCAGCGAAGACAGCGGCTTAGAAAGTGTTTAAATACTGACATGCGGGAGTTTATGTATGTCAAGAAGCTTTTCCTGCTGCTGTCATGAAGATCAGCTCTGTTCACTGAGTGTGTGTGTGTGTGTGTGTGCTGATGTGTGTGTTGATGTGTGTGTGGGAGGAAATTGGGGTCATAGTTATTCGGCTGTTTTTTTTTACACTGAACCTCCAGAACGAAGCAGGGATTACAGCCCAAAGCAGTGCGGGCGGATGCTACGGTGTGTGTGTGTGTGTGTGTGTGTGTGTTTTGCAGCAGTATTGGGGCTGCTGGACGGCGGCGGAGCTGGGAGGAGAAGGAGTATTATGGTCTGCGGGGAGTTTCCTGTGCATGCGTGTCTGCAGGCCCTGTCTGTGCACAGTGTGAAGGGAGGCAGACACTGAGCTGGCTGGCTGGTGATGAACACACTCCTCCGGCGCTCTCTGAAGCATAATTACACTCATCAAAGCCAGGAAGGCCTCTTTCGCCCACTGACTCTTAGTTGAAACAAAAGCAGAGCAGAAACGCCGCAGCTTCGTTTTCTCGGTGCTGTTAATCCGCCGCAGCCGCCGCCAGAAGCCAGGAGAGCACCGTCCTTCTGTCTGCAGCCAGAGCTCAGAGCTCAGAGCTCAGACTGCCCGCCTGCCTTTCTGCATGGAAATATAGCTTTGAGCAATTTGAGTAGAAACATAGCTCCTTGATTAAAGTTCACACTTTAGCTTTTATTACGCTCACGGCTTCAGTAACATTCAAGCCCACGCTCCTCCTGACGCCGCTGTCCGCTGCTTTGATCCCCCTTCACCTCCCATTTCTGTGGAGAAAGGTCAAGGTTGTGTGAGAGCGGTGTGTGCAGGGGGGAGGACTGCTGGGAGCCTGCGAGCCCGGCTACACCTGTTCTGGTTCGGCTGCCGGGGGGGTGAGGGGGTTAGGGGGTGAGGGGGGGCGCCCGGGGGGATTAGTCAGCCCACCTCTTAAAGTGGGACACCGAGGATCTGACTCCGCCGGGCCACAATTATTTACAGAAAAATAAATTACACTTGTTTCCCAGACAAATACGGAGTCTCATTAATCCGTATTTGCTCAAATTATTGATTTCTTATCATAGAAATGTGCGTCAGTGTCCCTGACCCTGCTCCAGATCCAGATGTGGGCGCAGCGGCGCCACACCGCCCCCCCATAAAGAGAGCCTCCTCCGCTGAGTTCTGATATGAGCCGCTGCCATCCTGCACTATAAAAGCTGACATCCGCAGACTGACAAATTCATCATGAGCGAGTCTTTTTCATCCCACAACCTGGTGCGTGAAGCGAATCAGTGCAACACGGCCGTAAACAATAAAATATCTGCTGTGAAGTCTGTCTGGACAGACGGAAAGTAAAAGCACTGGCTTTATTGTTTGTGCTTTTGTCTGGTGCTGCGTGTGTGTGTGTGTGTGTGTGTGTGTGTGTGTGTGTGTTTGGGCAGGGTGTGTTCAGCCTAATCACTGCAGCCCTCTGCCTGCCGAGCTGATTTACACGTTGTGTTTTCTCCGCTGGGTTTTTGGGTAAATTTGAGATAAGCTCGCTCGCCCCTCTCCCTCCGCCTCCTGCCCTCGGTCCCTCTCAGTCTTCACACCGGCTCGCTGCAATAAATATTTTCAGTGTTTTGTTTTCCTCGGCGAGGCCTCTGTGTCTCCGGAGGATTTATCATCTGCCTACAGTATTTTAGGGTCTTAATCTCCTGCCGTTTGATTACTACCAGCTAATTAAAGAGAGGCGGTGCCAAGCAGGTGACGGCGGCGCCGAGCGGCGCCTCTCTCTCTCTCTCTCTTCTGCTGCGGATTGCAGTCAGCACAGCGAAGTACAGTCGATCGGATCTTTTCCATGAGCAGAGTTGTTTTTTTTTTGTTTAAACCGACTCGGTTTGTGTTTTTGCTTCAGCCTGGCTGCTGGAGCGCCAGAGGCCGGAGGAGGGAGGAGGGCTGGGTTTCAAGGTTCTGTGGCTGGAAGTGAGGAACTGCTGACTTCAGCATCCAAAAGTCACATTAGTGAAAAGGAAAAAAGCACAGTGGGGGAAAAAAATAGTGCTTGAAGATATATTTTTGTGAAGGCTGAAATGGGCTGCGATCTTTTGAATGTCCGTGGCGATTAGGTTGAGCAGGAGGTAACGGATTTTGCTTTCATTCGACCTCGCCACCTATGAGGAGTGGAATGGCGGCGTGCAGATATGAAGGCGACAATGATAAATGCCAGCGATGACAATGAATTTGTCAGAGGCCAGAGATGCCCTTTTCCCCGGTCCCTCGGCAGCGGCGCTCTCCTCGCAGCGCAGGTCTCAATCCCTTGTCAAGTGCTTGAACCTGGACATCCATATGCATGCTGCGACACACGAAACGGGCTGCGTCTGCCTGTCGGGCTCGCCGGCCGCCCCGCCGGACAGGCAGACGGGCCGTTTCTAGCCCCAAGGCCGGCGGAGCGACGCGCGATCTGCTGACCGGGGGAGAGGGGCCGGCGAGGGCCCGGGGGCAGACCGCCGCCCCGCTCCGACCGCGGATCCAGTCCGGTCTCGTCTGGACAAAGCAGACTGTCAGCACGTCAGCAGAGCCTGATTCAACACGGCCTCCTCTGGCGTCTCACCAGCTCGCTCTGTAGAGGGAGAGCAGGGGGATCGTGGTCCAACGGCTTCTCAAACTGTGTCGGTTCTTCATCCTTTGAAGAGTTAAACTGGACTCAATTATGACTTTGAATCTGTTCAACTAAACATTTGCATTGTTTTTTTTTTATATTCTTATCCATCAGAAAGACTGTTTTTCAGTCTGAAGTGTTTTCCATAATCAGAGTGAGAATTCTCTGTCACCCTTTGAATTGCTGTTCATTAATCCAGGAAGAAAACGGGTATCTTTCTGTGGGGGAACTATCTCAGAAAGGATGATTCATTTTTTAGTGGCGTCATTGTGTTAAATTCTCAAGTTATTCCAAAGAAATTTATGTTTTCATAGGGCTTCTTAATGTGGAGCGCTGGCGATAACAGAACAACAGTATCTCAGATATGAAGTGCCACAGCAGCACTTAATTAATCTTAATTGCTTCGAAACGAGCCAGCCTGCAGAATCACCTCATTTTTCTAAATGACTCTTGCTTCGGCGGCGCTGCATCCAGCCATTCCTCCCCGTCCTTCCTGGCGTGATGAAATGCGCCTTCCCTCGCTATCTATTCCTTATCCGCTCTGTTCTGCCACACACTCCTCTCTCCGGCGGAGGAGAAGCTTTCGCTTCCTGCCAGAGCCGACTCGTCATCTGCTGGCAGTCTATTTGCTGTTGTTGCTGGGGGATGAGTAATGGCAGTACCACTGTCCTTATCACCAGTCCACACACCTGCACTCCTGCCTGCGCCACACACTTTAATTGCCCCCCCCCCCCTTATATCCCCGCCCCTGCTTTAGGCCCTGATATCTGCTTATACTCCACATTCCTGGATAGAGGCCTTATGTCCATTAGTGCCATGGCTGCATGGGATTTATAGCAATGCTCCAGCCAGAAAGCTAGAAATCAGCGTTAGCGGCGTGACGGGACGGGGCAGGCTGTCACTCTCATGATGGAAGTCTTGTGTTTTGAGTGCGGGAGAGGAGGCAGCTGTGAACGTGCCGCATACAGAAAGGAGTGGTGGCATTTGCTCAGAATATTCAGGACGGACAGATTCTCGGTGCTGAAGGTGACAGATGGCACCGAGCCAAGCAGAGGTGCAGGTAATGTACCAAACCAATCACAGCAGAGGGACGGCGGCGATGTCCGCAGGCGTCAGGAGGTTCGTGTAAACAGAGGAGCAGCTCCTTTTGCATGAGATGCTTTGCATAGGTTTCTCTTTTCCATCTTCTCCACGGGCCAGTCCAGCCTGACGGTCGGCGAACACCCAAACACTGAGGCAGACAACCACACACACCCGTGTTCACATTCACAGCTGCAACCAAGCTCACAAGCTGTCTTTAGACTGTGAATTATGATTGATAATCAAGAATGTTTTCCTTTTACTAAGTTTCCCTAAAGTTTACATCACGTTGCTTTAAACATTCATCTTCTTCAAAATATTGAGCGTTTGTGGTTGAACTCTCTCCCTGTTTTCCTTCTTGCTCTGGCGGTGTTGTCAATCTGTCAGTCGTCTGCTGAGCTGTTTGATCCGTGGTCGAGGTCTGAACAGAACCAGGATCCCCAGATGATGGAATGTGCTCCCGACTTGAAGTCTTACTCGCCAGGATGTGCTTCACGATGCTTCTCCTCGTATGATGTGTTTGGCTGGAGGTTATCTGGCGTGATAGTCATCAGCTTGACGAGTTAAGACCCCTGAGCAGGAGCCGCCTCCTGGCTTCCGTGGAGATCTTTCCCAGGCAGCATTACTCGGGGCTGCTGAAGGGTAATTGGAGAGCCATTTGAAGTCCTGCGGTTGGAGATCCTTCAGGTCCACTCCTGCTTTGACAGGCCTGTAATAGCCTTGTCTCTCAGTCACCATGAGATGAGTAAAGCACGTCCAATCCGTCCTCCCGGTGGAGGAACTCTCTCCGGAGATCATGATTGCACCTAAAGAGATTGTGTCTGTGTATTATCTGTCTTTCTAATAATGGAGAACTTGTGTGGGGTTATTGGTTCTGCGTCGGGCCTTCTTTTCTGTCGAATGCTTCAGTTAATATCTTCCACTGTCTTTTAAGCCGTTGCATTTGAAGGAAACGAGCGCCGGTGTGTTCTGGTAGCCCATTTTCCCCCTGCCCTCCGGGGGTTATTACACAGAGAAGCTGGAGTGAAGACCTGAGACATGCAAATCGTCATTGTGTGTGAGACTGATCTGCAGACAGCTGATTGGACCGGGGGAAGCAGGGCTGCAGCTCAGCTGCTGCAACTCCACCGTCGATTTAAAGTTTCTGCTCTTCTGGATCCCCGTGAGATGCCCTCCATTACAGCTCCAGCTGTGGACAGCAGCAGCCACAGTCCTGCTTGTGTCCGGCCGCTGGCCCCCCCGAGGTCGGGAGGGTGCTCAGAGTCTTCCACTGGCAAGCCGCCCCTCCCCGGTGATAAATATCCACAAGCCTGCTGGATGACACCAAATTTTTCATCATTAATCCGGGCCATTATGAGGCTGTTTCCCCGACATTGATCCACTGGTGCAGTCCAGCTGACGCAGCCCCTCTCGGGTGGATATGTGGTGGTGGTGGTGGTGGGGGGAGGGGGGGGGGGGGGGTGGGGGTCACTGGTTGAACTGGGGCTCAGCCAGACTGTCCACTCAAGTGCAAAGTGGGAGCTCCAGTATGTGAAACTCAGCCGGTGCATACCAAGCAGCTGGTGCTCTACAGCATGTTTAAACATACACACATTCAGATGCAGGTGAAGACTCTCTCTCACACACACACACACACACACACACACACACACACATATATGCACATAAATATAAACCCAAGATCCTCCTGCAAGGAGGAGGATCATATGAATCAGGGCCAAACGTCCAGGTGTTTGCTGATACTGGAGCCCTAATTATATTCATATGGGCTGCAGCGAGACTGTTACGTTTCACACACACACACACACACACACACACACACACACACACACACACACACACACACACATGCACTCTCCCAGCACACACCAGTGAGCTCAGGGGGCCAGATGCACAGCTTTTGTCTTAATTTCATTGCCGCCTTCTCCTGGATTTGCTCTCCTCTCGCCGTCCTCTCTGGCCCAGGCGGGCCGGGCCTGCTGTTGCTCGCTCCCTCTATTCCAGAAAACGAGAGGAGCAGAATGCGTTATATCCCACCGGGGACACACTCCGAGCTGAGAGATTTACCTTCTTTTTTTACAAATGATATCAAATCAGGGAAAGGAAAATCTGTCAGCTGTGAAATTACTGATCATCCGGGTCCTTCTTGTTTCTGCTCACAGAGAGAGAGAGAGAGAGAGAGAGAGAGAGAGAGGGAGAGAGGGGAGCAGTAAATGGAAAGAGGATGGGAGGTGTTTGGCCCAGCATGTGTTCCTCATATCCTTTTTTTCCTTCCGCTGTCATCAGTTGGAGAGAACAATCTTGCAGGGCATAATTGTGTGTCCTCCTCCTCTGATGAAAGGAGGAGCGGGGATGGTCGCCGGGGTCGGTCGGAGCTCTGAACCTCACCTCCAGGGTGACAGGTGGAGGCCGCTGAGGGTCACTCCCCTTAAATGCTTCTATTTTCCAACAGCGAGCAGGTAATGGCTTTATGAACTTCGGGGGCTTAAATGAGGAGTGTTTGTCAGCTCTCACCTTTAGATAATAATCAGAGAAACATGCGGAGATGGCATTAAGCTCTGGTGCTTAATAGAGCCGCACGTGGCTTTATTGGCGGCGCAGCTCCACTCCTCACCGCTGTTGTGACAGCCAGCTTGGTCAGAGTGTTGCTGCGGTGGCGGCGGCGGCGGCGGCGTTGTGTCTGAGGGGAGGGGGTCAGATGGACGAGGTAATTACCCGGATCACTGAGCATGAAGGTGGGGCCATGGACCGCTGTCATCACCAGGCTAACAGCTGGAGGCTAAAGCCCCTTCAACAGCTGGGTGATTACAGGCACACACACACACACACACACACACACACCAACACATGTGCACAGTCCACAAGAATTATCTTCACCTGCACTGAGAGGAGGCGAGTCCTCAGTGCTGTGATAATTAATGGCGCCGCCGGCCAGCGACTTTCCTCTTTCTTCGCTGAGCTGAGCGCTGCAGGAGCAAAACAACGAGCATCCAGGTTTTCTGCGAGTCCCGCCGTTCTGCCCTCGCTGGGTGTGTTTTCCGGCTCTCGACGTCCCTGGTTTTCTCCTTCATCCTCCTCCATGAGCAAAATAGAGACATTAATGGAGCAGGCAGTCCTACTGTGTGAGTTATTACTCTGCTCTTTCCCTAATGGAGAAAAATTTAATTATCAGCTAATTTGCTGTGTTGTCTCTGGTGACATGAAGTTCCCCGTAGTGTCGGCTTCCATTATATGCTCTGCTTTGACTCCTTTATTCATGCTCTGGGAGCGAGGAGCTCAGGTCAGCTCGGTGGAGTCTGCCGCCTCCTGCTCGGAGTAGACGAGTCTGACCATAGTCTGGGTGAAGAGAGGACGGTTTTTGATCGACTGTACCTCAGATCGAGACCAGGCTCACGTGTGATTAACAGTAACATGAACTCAATAAATAAATGTTTTGTTGTTTTATGTTTCCTTCCACATTTTTTTTAAACCTGCGTGTGTTTTTCTTGTATTCGTCTGGCAGTATTTTGGTTAGACTGCATGATAACAAAGAAAGGATGGGATAGAAACAACACCGCATCGGCAAAATGAATAATTCACTTCCGTCTAGCACTATTCACAGTAGACCTCCTTGAAAAATAAGGCACCTACATTAAAGCCTCTGGTAGTCGGCGGTGTTGTTATCGTCTCTCTGCGTTTCTCGGTGTTCCTCGTTTATCTGTCTGTCTCCGCTTGTAACCACTGGGTGTAATAATAGTCGGCGGTGGAGCCGTCTTCCTCCCTCATATAACGTGGATGTCATCCAGAGGGACCATTAAAACAATGTGTTATGATTGGGCGTCTTGAGCAGTGAAAAGGATTGATTTCCATTTACCCCCCATTAAATCCTCAGACATCTGGCATGCCTTTTCCAGCGTGCCGCCAAATTCCTCTTTTTTGTTTTCTGCTGAAATATTCAGGAGCGCCCCTTCTTCCCTGCCTTTTACTACTCCCCTGTCAAAATACGCTCAGTCTAATTTATTTACTTTCAGGAAGTGTGCGCGCACCGTGTTCTGTGTGCGCCTTGGCGGCTGTGATACGGCGAGAGGTCACGCCGTGTGCAGGTGTGGGTTTGTGTACCTGCACACGTGTGGTATTGGTGAATGAGCGAGCTCCGGGTGCACGTTGTTGCGTTTTTGTGCGTTTTTGCAGGCGGGGGCTGCAGTGAGTCCGTGAGGAAGCTGGGAGTGTGTTGTTGTATGTTAGATCTGCAGGCGAAGCGTAAAGGCTGGAAAGGCACATGAAAAATACATGATAATCATCCCACTGCAGTGCACACAAAAGCCTGTTTGGAGCGAGAGAGACCCTTCATGCACAGAGAGAGCGAGAGAGAGAGAGAGAGAGAGAGACGCCACAAGAAATAGAGTCTCTTCATTAGGCCTTTGTTTAAATCTTTACTCTCAGATCCATGGCTTCACCGCAGAACAAACAAAGGCTGCTTTTAATTGAATAGATCATAATTGAAGCAGCAGCTACAGTCATAACACGCAGCTCAACATTAACAGATATTTGTCTCTTTGTGTGTTTTCTGTCTGTGTAGTGTTCCAGTTTCACCGTCTTCAGTCTGAATATTCTAGTGGCTGTTATTGAATTTGGCCCGAGGCTCTGTCAAAAGGGGTATAAATATGTGGGTCAGATGTGAGAAGTGTTTGGCCACCCCCGTCTGCGCTCTCTCCGCCATTAGAACAAACACCACACAGCTGTTTACCCGTGCATACGTCCCCGCAACACAATATCCTATCAGCCCAGAATCCAAGGCGGCCAAATCAATTAGAGCCTGTGAATATCTATGGATCTGCAGTGTGAAAGCATCAACACCCCCCTCAGCTCCTCCGGAGAACCGCCAAATTAATAACTGTAAGTGGATAATGCCCTTGCTCCCATCAACATCAAAATTGAATTTTTGCAAACAGCTGAAAAATAGCGAGGGCGCGTCGCACTGCGGCGTGCAGCGTTACAGGCGTTCGCTTTGATAGCCGCGGAACCCGGGGTCCCGCTCTGCGCATTGAAATTCAAATTGCAAATTCTTAACAGTATCTAATTGGCAGGGGGTGTTTAATATAAAAGTGTTCCTGCAGCCATTTCTTCCCAGACACCCTGTGCTCAGCAGTAATTCTCCGCTGAGTGGCCCTGCTGAACAAAGAGCAGCGATCTGCCGCACGGAGGAGCGTCGAGCACAAACGGGTCAGATAGAAGTCAGGTCCAGGCTGGCTGTGGAAGAACGGGCCGTCTGCGATGTGAGCCGGTGGAGCTTTTGAAGCGAGCCGAAAGGGCGGCGTGAGTGCTTTTACATAATACTCGGCGAGACAAGAGCCAGCACGTCCCTCCCCTGTTTTAATTGCCCTCTGACTGTCGAGCTCTCGTAGCAATCTCTCATTTGTGCCGTTTTGTCCTCTGTAGGTCATCCATAGTGCCAGAAGCACCATAACACACTTACCCAGAGAGTCCTTGTGTTGGCGCCCGCCACTCAGGCTTCCTCCATTCAGTCTGGCCGCCGCAGCGTGGCTGACCGCGATGCGTTCGAATAGCAGCCGAGATAACGCCGTGACGCCGAGGCAGGACTGCTTTTATTACTCTTCATCACTGGAGTGTAGAACTCTGGGTTCTGTCTGTACATATCACTGATTCAAATTCTGATCGTCAACTCAACCAAGCCGCCGCCGTCCTACCTGCTCACGTCACACAGCTTCATGAAGTCTTGCTAATTCTGAGGGTCACCTGTTTCCCCGTACGTTTGTCCCCCGGTCAGGAATCCTGCCGATGTCCCTCGTGTCCTTCTTGATTTACTTTATCGTCGGACTGTTGTCCTTCTTGAGTAGATTCCCGGATGAAGTGCTCCTCATGCTGTATACGTCTTTCACTGTGGCTTTTGAAACTGCCAGGAAAAACAGATGCAATATCCGCCACATGGACGGAGAGGGCACTGGCCTTTTTATTTCAATGTCAGAAGAGAAGTACGAGCAAATAACTCAAGTGGCTGTAATGAAATAGCATCACAGGATGCCAGTGATTGGATCTGAGGAGGAAAAAGAAGAAGAGAAGCTCTCCAGCCCCGAGGATACTCCATCAGGAGCCGCTCCGTGACTCCGATTGATCTTCTTTTTAAATACAAATGTTGCATCTTTCACATTGTGTTCAGTCTGCGCTGCAGTTGGACTGCTGGAGCGGCTTCCAGCAGCCTTCCTGAAGCGGTCAATGAGGCAGACGAGGGGTTAAGAAAGCTGCTGTCGGCCCCCTTCTTTGTTCTGCCGCTGCAGTCGCGCCGTACGTGAAGTTATTGGGGTCCGCCGTGATCTGATACAGGGGGAGATGGGGTCAGGTAATCCACTGGCCTTCCTGCAAACACTCTTTCATGCTAGACTGCCTTTCAATAAATAAGAAATGTTGTCTCCCTCTCCAATATAATATTAACCCGATCTCCCCCGTGGAGAGTGTGTGAGGGCTCCTCCTGGGCCGGTGGCGGCAGGAAGGCCTCCGGGCCGCAGTGCTAATGGATACACACGAACACAGTGTTTGAGGATTAGATGAAAACCCATCTAGAGGGAATATAGCTGGGAAGATGGAGGGGGGTAGTGAAGGCATCTCATTTCTGCTCATTTCTACAACAAAAAAGAAAAAAAAAAAAAAACCTCTCAAAATGGTTGAGATGAAAATAGCGTGTTTGTTTTGACTCATAAAGACGCAGAGCTCAGTCTGAACTGTGAAGCCGCACGTTTACCTTTCAATCCTCCTTCCCGCTCATCCTAAATTCACTTTCCTCTTGGAGACAATCTATTGGTCACAGTCTGGCAGCAGAGAAGCAAGGCTCCGGCCCGCGAGGATGAGCCCCGTTCCAAACTGACATCCCCGTTCAGCCCGCCCCGGACTCCCCAAACCCCGGGCCGGCTGATTTAAATCATGCCGGGGATTATACGAGATAAAATATTGTGCTGGAGACACAAAGAGTAATTGCTAATGGTGGTTTTAGAATGGCCTCATTCTGGAAATGAGAATGAGGCTGACAGAGAATATTTCAATTCTTTATCTTGAGCTTTCATTAATGCAAGTTTAATGGAAAGGATGCTGGGAGAGGAATGTTAATTATCGCCATTCGTTTTTCAAAGAGCAGAAGTTTAAGGATGGTTCCACCACAGCAGAGATTATCCAGGCTTGTTTTTCACATCACCTGCGCCTGCATGCCCATGTCCACAGCCTCACAAGAAGCTTTACTCTACAGAACACTTTTAGAAATGTTCTTCGTGTCGGCTGCTAATCAATAGCGGTGTGGGATATTGAGCGTCTCTGTGAACAATGAAGGTGGAGAATCCTAACCATGCATGTCTTATTTATGCCTCCACTCGCTTGTGATTTATCAGAGAACGCAGTGAAAGGTGGAGTTTGTCTGTGGAGGAATGCAGATGTAGTGGTGAATGCAGAGTGGAGGCGCCATTGTTCACTGTGTGAAACTCCTCTATAATTTACAGGCTCTCCTCCTCTCTCTGTCACTAATGGATAGGGCTGTCTGCTCCCAGACTGAAGGGCCTGCATTGAGATAGGCTGCAGGACTGCCTCCTGGAGACCCCCCCCCCCCACGCCCGGTCCGCACCGTGGTCTGCCAGACAGACCTCTGGGTACAGCGTCAGGTGCTGAGGTGGGACAGAAATCTGAGGAAGGGGTGATGGAGGTGTGGAGGTGTGGAGGGGGGGAGTGTACACAGATCATTACCATTCTCCATGGCTGCAGGGCTTGTCACGCTGAAGGCAGGCAGATTGAAAGGCCTGATGGGAGCCGGGGCGAGGGCGATGCTGTGTGGAGTCATTTGCTGCAGGAGGCGTGGCGCCGGGGAGAGAGGCAGGAGGAGAAGGAGCCCCGTAATCCCCACCAGGAGGAAGACAGAGATGGTGTTTCACCTCGGTGTGGAGGAGCAGGACAGGTGCTCGGCTCGGAGCGAGACGGAGGTCGCCTCGGCCTCCGGGCAGCGGCGAAACGACTGGACGCCAAACGCAGCGCCGGGTCCGAGGCCGGGCCGCCGAGCGAGACAAACAGCAGGCAGCGCCGGCAGCCGCAGGAAACACTCCGTCACACCAGCAGCTCAGCCGCTACGACTCACTTGTTACTGACTGACAATCGCATCCTCTTTTATTATTCATTTATTTGCTCTGCTCTCAGACGGACTAACCCCGCTCTTCACTTATTTATACTGAGAGACAGAGACATTTCGCTCCTGCCGGCAGACGGAGGATCAAGAAACGGGGGTTCCATCCAGATGGCTTTAGGCAGAGCCGTGTGATGAGAGCCTGATGAAATCATTGTTTGAATCTGAAGGACACAGAGGAAGCTGTCTCAAACAGTTAGAATCAATTTAATTTGAGCTTTGGGATCAAAGGCAGGCCTCTGGGCTGCTCAGTATTTTTAGTGCCGCCTTTAAAGTCATCAGTCATTTTCAATCCTGATTAACTTATGGAAGCGGCGAGCTATTTTTGAGGTGTTAATTCTCATTAGATTGTTGATGGGCAGATGATGACTGATGCACATGTAGGAGTGTTGACTGGAACTTGACTGAAGTCTGCAGCTTTTCCCTCGGGGTGCTGTGCATCGCGAGGCTCACGTTTCAGACCTTTTTTATAACATAACGAGGCTGGACTGCGTGTGTTCACCTGTATTAAATCCTTTTATCGCTATTCTTTGCATACAATTGTATGCAACTGTGATGGTTAACATATTCAGTACAGCAGTACGTTGTAAGTGTAAGCCTAACGCCTCGTCTCCGGTAGTGTCAGAGTGAAAAGATCCTCTGATTGAAAAGAAATGTCCTGCGGTGGCCACGCTCCCTCAGACGCTCAGCAAACGCTTCCATGTTTAAAACATAATGCTGGTGGTGTCGTGTGTGGTGGTTTTAAAAGGTCAGATGCCGTGTCCTGAGGACACACTCTTCAGTGTGAGAACGGCGACCTGATATGATCTCCGGCTCTCTGAGCACACCGGAGGCGTCACCGAGCGTCGACAGGAAGCCGAAAGACGTGGAGGTGTATCAGTGTTTGTAGAAGAGGGGGAACACACTCCAGTGCTCCCGGATTAGCTTGTAGGGCCTTGTGGGTAACCTGATGTTTTCTGCATCATTTCCAGCCTGGCTTCTTTTCAGGGGGAAGATTAGGACAAGGCCAGATTGTTGAGTAATTGGTGGAGAGAGGCCACGGTTCCCTGTGATCCCATCACACTCTTCACACCTCACTGGTATCCCCAGGAGACACACACACACACACACACACACGGGCCTATTTACATCAGTGTGTGCAACAGTGACACAAGACACAAAAGATGGAGATGCGGAGGGTGTGGTGGAAGGACGTGCGCGAGGAGTGCACGAGTGGGAGCCATCTAGTGTCGGAGCAGGAAGTCGGTCGAGCCGTGCGCCCGTCCTGGGGTTCACGCCTGGATATGCAATCTTCCCTCGGATAGCCCCCACCGGCTTCTTTCCCTTTTTCTTCCCCCTTTTTGATCTCAGACGGATAAATTCTGCCTGGCTGCTCCTCCGTCGGAGGGAGGAAAAGAAAACCCAGTGGCGGGTGAGGCAAGGTCGTGTGAAGAGAGGGACACAGAGAGGACAAGGAAAACAAAACCAAACCGAGAGAGAGAGAGAGAGAGAGAGAGAGAGAGAGAGAGAGAGGAGTTTCACCTGCCGTCGCCGGCAGCATTAGTTTCATTACAGATTTAAGAACAGAGTGATCCAGAGCAAATTCCCCGTTAAGTGGATGGCGGGATCAGAGGGATAATGCCGGTAATGGGCCGTGGCAGTATGCACCGATACCATCTGACTCAGTTTCCCTTATCCAGCTGCCCCCCGCCTCACCTGCCGGCCCTGCAGCCCGGCCTTATGTCTATTTGCGTAGTGGTTAAAGAGACACCGAGGCCGCCGTCATGTTATCATCCGCAGAGCTCTCTGTTTATTTACCCGGCCCTCCATCCTGATTCTGCTCATGTCTCCCTCCGTCCCCGGCTCCATTTGCTCTGAAGTAGGTCATTTCATAGATAGGGAAAGGTCACCGCCTCAACACACTCCCGCGCGCTGTGTCTCTCTCCGCTGTCCACTTCGCTGAATCTGTCCGTCCGTCCGCCCGTCTCTCGCTCGCTCCATCTCTCTCTCTCTCTCTTTCTCCAGTCAAGTGAGGCTGACGCACGACCAGAGGCCGAGTCCCGTCCACAGATTGCAGTTTAGCGCCGCGTGGACGTCCTGGTGGCGGCTGAGTGACGGCCAGGACTGCTCCGCTCCGACAGGCCTGTCCACAGAGCCGGTGCCTGGTATGAGTGAAATTAGAGTCCAGAGGACGGACAAGCCAAGGCGCGTTTCAGTGCAGAAGAAACATTTACAGAACGGCCCCACAAGTCTGTGCGATCATCACCACTGAGGAGTCTTTTAAAGATCTTACACTGCTTTTATATGCTGTCAGATTTTTTGTCTGTTTCAAACCGGGGTGTTTCTGCACAGCGATCGGCAGCCAGGCGGGTGGGCGGTCGGAGGCCCCCCTCCATCCTCCTTCTTCCCCCCCCCTCTGAAGACCTGTAGCCCCAGCAGCAACGGTCAATAAATCCCTACCTGATCCAGCACTTCAAAACGGACTGGCCCCGGCCCCAGCTCCAGCTCCTGCTCCGGATCCGGCTCCGGCTCCGGCCCCGGCTCCGGCCATGGCCCCGGCTCCGACTCCGGATCCAGCTCCGGTTCCGGCTCCGGCCCCGGCCCCGGCTCCGGCTCCGGCCCCGGCTCCGGCTCCAGCCAGCAGCATCATTAATAACAATTAACACCCACTAAAACCAGGAGGAACCTCGGATCGCTCCAGTCTATCTGGCATCTGTGCCGCATTTGCATTAATGACTTCTCTGACTTCCTCATGCTGCCTCTGTCAGGCGCTTTGCTTCTCGAGCTCCTGCCTCTTTCCCTCACACACACTGCATGTTTTTAATGTGTTTCTGACATTTACAGCTTTAAATAGATGCAACTTGCATTGCGTGCTGTTCATGTGTGAGGAATTGTGTATTTTGCTCTCTCTGGCGCCACACCGGAGGAAGACAGGAAGGAAGAAAAACAAAAATCATGATTCCATAAAGAGATGAACATGCTCTTACTTATATCTGATATGAAGCTCAGATGTGGAAAATAATGTCCAGAGTTTGACTCTAACATAGTTTTGACAGGATTTAAGCTAAATTGTAACATATAAAGTTAAAATCAGGAGCAAAACATGTTTGATTGATTGACTTTCACACTTTGATGTTGATATTTAAAATGATAAATATGTTTATTTGTAAATGATGCCCTGCGGCAGTGAAGAGCAGGCTGGATTTCAGATGCCGTACATACATAAATGTGGTCTGTTCCTCTCTGTTAAACTCAGACGCTGTATCTTTAAATGATGTCTAATTGTCCCTCTTGTCTCTTGTCTCTCCTCCTGCTGCTCCCACATGATGCTGTCCTTTTCCTGAACCTCGTCCTGCAGGTGAGTCGTTATTTACATCCCGTTCAGTCATTTGATGTGTTTCAGTGGAGAAAGCGCTCAGAACTCGTAGTGACTTACTGCTGAGTCAGGCCGGCTGCCTTCTTCTCATTATAAATCGCACCAACCAGATCGTTTCTGTTCGTATCCTCCGCCATTGTAACACACTCACACACATAAACACGTGCGGTGTGTGAACAACATGCACGCCTCAGCCACTCCTTTCCTGCTCTCTGGAAAAGCTGCTCCGGTCGTCCCAGGAGATCCGGCTGAAATAACTGAGATGTTCATTTGAAGGCCCCTTCAGAGCGCCGAGTGATGAACGCTTTCAGCATTCTGCGCCGCCAAACGAACAAGATGGCATTTACACTGGCTTTTCGTGGGGAGCTCACCCACCACACACACACACACACACACACACACACACACACACACACACACCTATTTTCCTTGTTGCTGCAGCAGCTCCACTCTCGCCTCTCCCGGCCTCCTCTGTTTCCTCTGCGCCGCTCTTCCTGCCTGTAGCATCTCATTTCTCTCCCTCTGCTCTTGTCTCCAGTTTTTCTTCCTCATACATCTCTCTCCCTCACCTCTTCCTCTCCACTCCGCCTCCCCTCCATCCCTGCCTCCATATGCTGTGTCTGGGCTCGTTTACATGGCTGGAGGAGAGGAGAGGAGAGGAGAGGGCTATTCTGAATTATACATGCAGCAACAGTAGTGCTCCAGTCCAGAGGGACCCACCAGATGCTTGCCCTCCAGATTCACTGCTTTTGTCTCGCTCTCCTCTCTTTACATGCACTCTGTTTCTTTTCCATTGTCTGTGTGTGTTTTTATGTGCACCCTTGTTTAATAATTTTGAAATCAGCGCAGTGTTTATGGGACAAGGGCATCAGTTTTTGGACAAAAAAGCTTTTGTTTGCATTTGAATCGACGGCCCCGCTCCGGACGGAGCTGAGCCGACTCCTAATTGCGTATCCTGTCATAAAGCCGCCCTCGTTCATCCTTATCGTATGTATGAACCGAACCTTTTTACCGGGTCCCGGGGTTACTGACTCCTATTTCTCAGACCAATATAAGTGCGAGCCCCATGTGCGCGCTCCTGTGCGTCTGTGTGTACCTGTATGTGCGACAGGCAGATTTACATGCTGTAATGATGAGGGATCAGGGCGAGGACAGGGCCTGTCAGCACCCCTAATGAGAGCCGGTCTGCCTGTAGCCCGGGGCCAGGGTAAAGAACTGGAGACGGGTAAAAGGGAAGGGGCTGGGGGTCGCACTATGCAGAGAGCAGGGGGGGGGGGACAGAGGCTGGCATCTGTCTTTGGTGACATTGCCCTCATCTGTAATTCACAGCATCCGTCTTGAATTCCTGCGTGCAGAAAGGATGTGGAGGCATAAAAGCGGCGCCTCTGCCGTGCTGGAGAGGCCCGCTGATTAGGGTCGTCTTACACCGGGCTCCTCGCTCTGGCACGCCGTGTCACCCTGCTGCCTCCAGCCTGCTGAATTATGCTGCTTATTGACTCAGAATCCAACTATAACCGCCTCACGCTGGAAGACTGGGTAAACGGATGAAGCCGAGTGGTGAGGAAGAATTTCATGATGTAGCAGCAGTTCTCAGTGGTGCTCCATTGATTCCAAACAGATGCTGACAATCCGCAGTTTTTGGGTGAGCTTATTTTTTAATGTTTACTCGGTACAAGGCAGAATCCCGCGGATTAGCGGCGTCTTATGCTAAGCCGGTGAAGACGCCCTGCAGACCTGAGCCTCCACCTGGGGGACTTTCTCAGGTTCTCGGCTCTGCATTAGCGCGAGGGCCGGGCGCTGTAACACCACACCCACCGCTCTACCTGGGGCACTCGAGGCGAGTGTGTTGAAACCAGAAACGGCGAGGCTGACCTCCCTGCCGGCTCCTCCTCTAACGGCAGCTGAGGAAACGGTTTTGTTTAACCTCCATCATTAAACTGAAATACCCCAGTATCAGCGTCCATGTCAATGACCGTTTTCTTTTCACGAATAAGCATTGCATTGTAATCTCCTCAATACATTTAATGATGGAGTTGACAATGCGCAGTGCATTAATGCAGGGCATTGACTTGACCTCTGACCTGAGGAGCATCCTCGGGGCATGCCCCGGCTGTCGGGAGATCTCCCCTGACAGTGAGGCTGCTCTGTGTCCACACATGTTGCGGCGTGGCTCCGCTAAGCCCATTGATAATTCGGCTAATGAGCGTGAGGGGATGACCAGGATTAACCCTCTTTAGCATCCGACGGGCTACCTGCCTGTCCGGCTCTGCCTCGCTGAGCCGCCGCCGCCGCCGCCGCCGCCGCCGCCGCCGCCGGGGGGCGATCAATAGTGCCAGATCTGTCACACGCTGAAAAAGACTATTGAAGTAAAAAGCTTTGTTTGTTTGTGACACCCTGCTGTATGGAGACCTCCATGGTGGTCCCACATTGAATCAGCCATTTGCAGAGAGCGGTCCGGCTCTGCCGCATGCAGCCGGCCCGGCCCGGCCCGGCCCAGCCCGACCCGGCCCGGCCCGCTCTGCCTTTCACCACATCAGTGGAGACGGCCTCATCCAGCAGCTCCTCTCCACCTCCTAACCCAGAGAGCAAAGCCAGGCCCAGCCTCCACGGCTCTAATTATAACAGGAGCTCCACAATCTGTAATTTATAAGTCCGAACACTGTAATTAACTGCAGCTTTTATAGGGAGTCATAAATAATGCCAGGCCCTTTCTCTGTAAACCCAGCGTCCCTTCTTGTTTTCCCTGGTGCTTCTGGGGTTTGTTTCAGGGTAGCACGGGGAGACCTGGGACGAGTTTTGCACCCGCCTACCTTACACGACCCCGCGGCACGGCAGGCTCAGAGAGCCGTTTTCCCTGGAGATTTTGTGGGGTTACCCGGTGTGGTTGCGTCAGAACTTCCTGTCAAGTCTTGCCCATTTTGGGATGTTTGACTCATGGCTTGTCGAGGGGAGTTTTGAAGGACGGCTTATAATGCGTGCTGTTGGCGTTCCTGGAAATGTTTCTGTGTGCGGCGAGGGATCCCTCCGAATGATCCTGATATACTCGTCTTAAGAACAGTGATGTAATTAATGACTCTAACAGAGCAAGACCGAGAACCGCAGAAGGCCGGGAAAACGTTACCATATGGCTCAAGGAAAGACAGATCTCTCTATAATGCCCTGAGAAAAGTATAGGACACACACACACACACACACACACACACACACATGCTGGGTTCTCAGGTTAACGGCTAAGCTGAGGCTGTTTCATGTGGCTGAAGCATCGTCTCGTTTCTGTGTAGTTTAAAAAAAGGCGAGCCTCTCCTTTCCCTGCCCTCTTATAGACGTTTAACTGGAGCAGTAGCAGATTTTCCGAGATAGCCGAGATGGTGGGAGACGACGGTGCACATGGATGATGGTTCCTGCTGTAATCAGCCGTATTGTCTGCCGCCGGTTTTGTTCCCTCCTTGTTTGGGTGGCTGGTGATTTATGTGGTGGTCTTTACGCCGGGTCCTGAGGGAGGAACAGCCACCAAACAGGCTGGAACAGCCCGACTCAGCATTCTTCTCCTGTCACAACCAGCCCTCCGACTCCTTCCTGAGACAACACAATGCAGCCCCCGTCGAGAGAAATGACCTGCCTCAAAAAAAAAAAGAAAAGAAAAGAAAATCCAAACAAAAACAATCATCGTCTTTCTTCAACTTCACAAAAGTGAGATAGGCTACATCGAGAGACACAAAACAACAGCAAACAAAACAGGGTCAGACAAAGGAGAGGGCTGATGGGAAGACACGGAGGTGAAGTATGGGGCTGAAAAGCGGGCCACCCTGGACACAAGGGGAGCTCTCAGCACCCACTCCCCGGGACCGGGCCGGGGGACAATGGTCCATCTGCTGGAGACACTGGCGCTTTCAGGCTGCAGAAAAGCCCCCTCGCTCGGATCCAGCCTCCCAGTGTCCTCCCCTCCCCTCCCTTCCGACCACCCAGACACTGCCGCCGCCCCATCTCCCCGCTCCCGCACATCACACATATGCAGGAGATGATTATAGCCCTCCCCGTCTTACGGCCCTGCCTCCAGTTTTTTAGTATCCACTGGAGACAGATCCCGCTGATAGTTTAAGGCAGACGAGGCTCTGTTCTGCTGCTGCTTAAACCCTTCTCTTTAGCGGACTATTCAGCTTGGAATCAATTAATCTTCAGTCTGTCTGGTTGTGTATGTATGAAAAAAGAAGCCTTCAGGAGGGATTTCCAGTTGAAACCAGCCCCCAAAAATCACAGTAGAGTAGTTTTCTGTGTTACATTGAGCCAACAGAATTCTGATCCAGTCCACCGTGTGTCCCAGGAGGTGATGGAGAAACCCTTAAAAAATCTTCCCCTCCTTCACTTTTGAAGATGCACATAATGACTGTTCACGCACACGCCTGTGTACTGTGCCGGTGTGCGCGGGCCTTTGTTTGAGGCGGCGGCGCCGAGCCGAGCCCAGCGAGTCGGGCCTCCTGAGAGCTGGCTCTGGGGTTTCCTCTGCTTCCGAGCTTCGCCGTGGTCTTTAATGACAATATGGTGGCCCAGGCAGTGGCAGCCCCTCTGGGGAGGGGGGCCGGGGGCGGGGGCGGGGGGGCACAGCAGGGGCTGATTAGCAAAAAAAGCCAAAGATGTTTACCAGGCTTCAGCGCTCTGTGTTTTAACCCCTATCAGGCGCTCTGTGGAGATTAGGCTCGCGTTTTGACTCCACCAGAGTGTTTGCAGCTTAGCTTAGCTTAGCTTTCATTAGCTTCACTTCTCATTACCTGATCTGCTCTGAAACAATCCACCTGCTGGGTCGGTTTGTCGTTCAGATTATTGAGTTTTCTTGTTTTTCCTTTCTTTCTTTTTACTTGGCATAAACTGATGTTTGTGGGGGAAGAGTGGTCAGGAGAACCGGGCGCTCTGACCTTGTTTGCTCTCTCTACCATCCACAAGGCTCCCAAGGAATCCTGGCATGCTGTGGCCTGGATTTCAAATGTTTTTAGTGGGTTTACGAGAAGGTTTTAGTCTTAATATAGCTGGCAGCCTGCCATCGGTCCTGCACTGATTCTGCTGAGGATAACTAAAGTAATTGTGTGTGTGTGTGTGTGTGTGTGTGTGTGTGTGTGTGTGTGTGTGTGCGTGTTTGAATGTTCTTGTGGATGCTGCAACCCGGAAAGCTCTTGACGTGAAGTAGATTTTAATCCCCCTCCTGACTAAGCCGCCAGCTCTCGGGTATAATTCGAACCCATCCAATCTAAATCTCAGCGCGGTTGTTCATTCGGAGCGGGGCGGCGGACGGCGGCGCGCTCGCAGCTTTTCTCTCGTGACATAACGCGCTCCGTGCGTCGGACCGTCGGCGGCAGCGTTGCATAATCCGGAAGCGTGCGTAAGTGGCGGGGAGCGGGGATGTTCTCCTGCAGCTCAGCCGCGGGCCCGGCGGTGACCAGAGGCTTTGCAGCGAGGATGAGAGCAGCTCAGCCCGTCCCTGCCACCGCCACTTCCCAGGGACGGACAGAATGGATGCTGGCAGGACGCCTCATGTCCCTGTTTCACACTCACCACACCTCACTATGGCAACGCACACACACACACACACACACACACACACACACCTGTGGGAGTAATGGCAGCAGCCTGTGTGTCTGCTATTATTGTGTTTACCAGAAAACACTGCAAGCTGCTCATCACGACTCTGTATTTATGTCTCAGATGTAAATATAAATGTATATTTTTATAGACTTTAATTTATTTTATGCTTTTTCTTACCATCTCGTGCGACGGATGCTGCAACATCCACCTCGGGAGATTTGTGTTGCACATTCAGCAGCGACGCCGCAGAGTGGCTCCATGTATAATAACCATAATCAAATCAGTGCCAGTAAATACGTCTCCTGAGCTGAGCCGGCTTGGCGTTAATGACAGAAGTGTGGAGACGTAGCAGTGAAGAACGGCGCTGGATGATTTATTTGCTGAGGAAACGGCTGTCGCAGCAGCCCTGCTCTCAGCCGTTCTCGCCGTGCCCAGTGGGCCAATTAGAGCAGCCTCTGATCCACGGCTCCACACCTGGGAGAGTCACCGGAGAGCCCCGCCGCCGCCGCCGCCGCCGCCATGCTTTCCACTCTGCTTTTCTCTTCTGCATGCTCACACCCCGCCCTGCTCTCCGTTTCCCTGCCTCCCTCTCTGTCCCCTGCGGACGCCGCCAGGCAGGCAGCATGGCCGCCCGGCCGCGGCCGTATGCTCGCCGCCGTGCTCAGGTGATTAGGCTTCATTATGAAGACATTTGTGCTACACTAATTAACGGCCCTGTTGTGTTTGCCTCTCAACCTCTGGTCTCCTTGCCGCTGACGCCCGGTGCTCAGGTTCGCGCTGCGGTCTCTCGCCTGCCCGGGCGCCCTTGCGCTGCGGCGGCGGCCAGATTGCGCTCTGCACCTCCTCCACCAGGTGCTGACAGTCAGTTTGACTTCACCTTCATCAAGAGCAACAATAAATCAGAAACGGCGTGACGCTCCATCAGCGCAGACCGGCGGCGTGTCAGGCACGGCCCTGACTGTTTGACATTCTCTTATCAAGTATTTATCTGCGAGCGCGTGCACGTCTCCCAGCAGACACTCAGTCAGTCAGTCCCTCCAGCAGCTGCTGGAAAGGGGACATCCCACCAGAAGAAGAGCCCCATCTCGTCCATTCTGGCCTGAAAGCAAATAAATCTCCTCAAGACGCTCAGCAGAAGGGTCTGGGCGTTCTGCCGCCGCCGCCGGACGTCCCTGACAGTGCCACCATTAGCAACTGGTGTCAGGGCAAGGGCAGATCTGGGCGGGAGCGGAGGGTCCCCGGGGGGAAGCCGGGGACGAGGGGGAGGGGTCATATTGCAAGCCGTCAAACAAAGCAGTCAGATTACCGCCGGTAACCGGTTTTAATATCAGAGCTCCGATATGGCCAGGACGGCCGCGGCGCCATCTTAAAAATGTCAAACAGGATTTAGAAGGTTGTTGGTGAGGTGAAGCACCTTCCTACTTTGTCCTGTTTTAAATGTTTGCATTAGTTAAGTAATTTTTAAGTATCGATCCCCCCGCTCTTCATCACTGTTGACTTCTTCATCACTGGAGGCATGTCCTTGAGGAAGAGGAAACAAAACAAAATCAGGCAAATTACATTCATCCTTTAAACATTCGCGTGTCAGCTGTTGTTCTGGAGGCGGAGCCTTCAGTGGGAAGTCACAGGGAAAATGTTGCGACTCCAGTCCATGGCCCTGATCTCAATGTGGGGTCTCTCTGGCCTGGTTCGGGTCCCGTGGTGATCGGGGCCTGTTGCGTCCCCCGTGTGGCTCCGCTGTGATCTGAATTCACAGGCGGGCCCCCCAGCCTTGTTGTTGCCGAGGGGGGCCCTGTCAGAGCCGGTCTTTCCGGGGGCAGGCCTTTGATACTGGCAGGAACCGTTAGATGTCTTGTTCAGGCGCATTAGTTCCAGTGTTGACGCGGGACGGCCGGAGCGCGCCGGAGCCGGCTCCACCCTGGTGTCGGCCTGACGAAGCGCTCGGCTCGCCTCGGAGCAGGGCGGGGCCAGTCTGCAAAGTCAAGGCGGAGGTCAAGAAGGCCGCAGTTTGCTTTGACTCCGATCCTTCATATCCGCCGCTCGCTGCCCCAGCTGAGTGTTATTCCTCCTCGAGCCATCGCTCGCTGTATAATCTGAGAATCATGCATATGCAATGACTTCTGAATTCCCATGCACCTGCTCTCTATTCCCCGCTGCTTCCTCATATCTGGGCCCCTCAGGGCAGGAGCCGAGCTGATATGCCTGCCACCCCGCTCCACCCTCACCCTCCCACCCAGCAGTCAGTCTCCCTCCCCTCGCTCATTTCCCTCCCGCTGGAAAGCCAGCACGAAGTCACGCGTTTGACGACACAAAGCAAAATGGAATCTAATACGTGCGTGATAATCCGGCCTTTGAGGGGATGCTTGTGTTCGACATGACACTCTCGGTTAGTCGTCAGCATCCCGCTCTTTCAGTGTTCTACTAGAATGGTTCAACGGTCCATTTCAAACCATCTCTACGATTCAACACCTGCATTCAGCGAGCATTGTGCTTTTGCACCTGTGCCATGCTGGTTTTTGTTCCGAGCTTGAATTCATTCGGTCCTCATAATGGAGAATTACATGACGCATCCAAGCTTTCGAAATCCCCCAAGACACGAGTGTGCACTGTGTGTGTGTGTGTGTGTGTGTGTGTGTGTGTGTGTGTGTGTGTGTGGAGCCAGGAGGCGAGGCTCTGCCACATTGTGCTCTTTTTGTTTCTCATCAGCAGGTTTGTGGTGTGGCTCGTTCAAGTGCTGCATGCTCATTTACAAATTTGTTTGCTTCATAAATCATTTGCTCTCTCTTTCGTCGATGCAGAGGGAAACTGGCAGGGAGTGAAAAAGTGCTCCTTAAGCACCCCCAGCTGCTCAGCTGTCCCACTCCTACACAATGCCGCTCATACACGAGTCAAGACTGAGGCAGTGCAAATTGAACCAATCCATCAAGCTGGATACAATTTCTTTAACCTTCCCTGTCACATATTTAACGGTTGTGTTACAGTTTTTTTTGAAAAATGCCACATGCACAGTTCTTCTGGCTCAAACAGTCATATATAAAGATGCAGGATGGGTGAACACTGAGGCATCATTAAAGGGAATAAGAGAAGTTCTCCGGAGAACACGGTGGAGTGTTAGAAAGGAACCAGAGAGAATCCAGGAAGAAGTGAGCATGCCGAGCAGCGGAAAGACTGCAGGAATAATAAAACAGTCGCTCTGGCAGGAAGCCAGGCAGAGCGTGAGGGCAGGGTTCAGATAAAAAGACGAATAGGAGACTTGGAAGTGAGCCAGTCAGATTTCACAGTTTTCTCACTCCCCCTTCTCCTCCCCCCGTTTATTGTCAGAGCCAAGATCTTTTGCCAGAAAGTAATGGAAACTCCCTTGTAGCGAGCGCTTCAGTTGTAGAATAGAAGAGCAGGTTTGTTGGAGGGCCACTTCTGATTCCCTACATGACTGATAGGTAAACTGGAACTTGTCAGACGCCAGTTTGACATTTTGGCCTGAATGTGTCTTTAGTTTGTCCACAGTGCCGTCACCCAGATCGGTTTCCTCAGCATGTGTTGTTGTTTAACGTCTCAAAACCTGCTCCAGAAGTCAGTCTGGAACTGAGAGCTCTTCAAATGATTCATTTCTAGAAATATTACTAATAATAACAATAAAAATAAGCAACGGAGCGATTTGGAGCAGCCACTGTTGCAGCAGAGGGTTGAACTCCCCAGCTGTGGAGCTTATCGGTGACAGATAGCTGCTCTGGGCAGCTTCCATGTGGGGATGTGTGAACGTGAAGCACTGCGTTTCTGAGAAACGGCACACTCACTCCCCTGGGTGAATAGATAAACAATGCATCCTGCTTCCCAAAAATGCCATATTAAAGAAGCAAAAGAGCAAAGAGGATGGGTTTCCATGCAGGTGACATTGTGCCCCTGTGGAGCACCAGCGGCCCCTGTCCTGGTCCCAGCGGCCCCCGTCCTGGTCCCGGCGGCCTCCTCCCGGAGCCCGGAGCTGTGTCAGAGCAGCCAGAGGAAAACTCCGACATGCAGGGCTGGTCCTGGTCCTCCTTCCTGCAGCCCTGGTCCCGGGGCCGTCAGGGCGGAGCTGGGGGTGACTCGGGGAAATTGGACTGACTGCTTTCGGGAGGGCGTCCCCCTCCTGCTACATGAGAGAACAGCCACGATCAGTGGACCATCACCGGCCGGGATCCTGGAGGAGAAACAACGGCACCTTAACTGGAGCCGCCGAGTGCATTTGAAAGTTTGTTTGAGAAGCTCAGGACTCTTCAGAGTCTTGAGCCGGACTCAGTGGAAAAAACTTATCGGTGATTAGTGGGAGATTGGATGAACTAATCCCCACAAACTACTTCAAGGCTCCCCGGTCCCCTCCTCTCCCGGGGGACGGCGGCCCGGCCTGTGTCTGTCATGCTAATATTCAGATTTCCACACATAAACACACACTCACAAACACACACTCCTTATAAACAGAAATACCGAATAAAAAGGTCCAGTCATTAAACAGGGCTTCACAATGATGCAAATGTATTCAGATCGTCGTGTTCACACACACACACACACACACACACGCGCACACACACACACACACACGTCCGTGCGCTCCCTTCTCCACCACCTGCTAACCCACATCCATAATGTTTTCCTCTCCCCTGCAGCTCATCAGGGATTAGGGAAATTGCCTGGAATGAAAGAAATATGTTCTTTGATGGCCCCTTTTCATGCATATGGTGGCACCCGGCGCAGCTGGAGGTTCTCTGTGGAGCCGGAGAAAAGGTTCAGCTGCGGACCAGCTCAGCCGTCGGTGGCGGGGCGTTGAGTCCCGTTCCCTCGCCGCTTCATACGGGGTATTTTTAGCTCCTGCTTTATCACGAGTCGCTCTATCCACTGTTTGCTGTGCGGAGCGGCGTTGCCGGGGATTAGGCGCTGCTCGTCTGCTGGCGGAGCTCGGCGTGCACGGCTCCGTGTTCTTCCAGCAGATGTCGGGTGGATTGGGACATCCTGTGACCGCGGTTTTTACCCTCCTCTAATCTAATTGGCTCTCCAGCCGGCGGAGGTCTGCCGCGGCGTCACGACGCGCACGTGGCTCCTCGCTCCGCTCGCGGCCAACCGCCTGACGGCGAGGGTGGAGGTAATGACCCCCCGAGCGTGCGTGGGCGGGGCCAGGAGGGCGCGCCAGTGTGTAATTGTACCCAGTGTGACTACACATCGAGGGTTTCATCTCTGCGAACCCCGTGCGTCCTGTCGGAGGCCGGGGAGCTAATTGAAAGGTTTTAGCGGCGACTGCTACTTCACCACAGCAGTTGAGGTTTATCGCCGCAGGAAGACAACGCCAAAGCATTCTTTGCAAGAAGTGTGAAGTACGTCAGAATAAACCAAACCTTACAGCCTACGAGGAACATGAACGATGTGATACAAAGAATTAAAACTATAAAATCACGATCAAACACAGCTGATAAAGAAATGAATATAAAACAAACTTCAAATACAACAAGAACAGAAGAGCATCCATCCTGCTTTTTTATATAATAGATGTTGAAATGTCTCTTTAATGATCCGGGCCCTGTCACTGTAGAGAGCAGGAGTTGGAGCAGGTCTCGTCTGTACTAATGTGTATTAGATTATGAAGGCAGGCGGACATGCTGCTGTGGAGCTTCTTATTAGCCGCCACTCTTCATCCAGCTGCCTCTGCACCGGTCAGTGTCACTTCCAGCTTACATCAATCTATTGACGGGGCGCAGGTATCGACAGCCTCTGCTGTAATGTGTATTCTGCCAATTATCGGGGGCTCGTTCTCATGCTTATGCATTTTTATCACCTCTGACCTTTACGTGGCTGCAGGCATTTAGACCGTGTTATCAAGATAAATACGTTGTGATATGGCAGGAGGGGGAAGGCCGGAAACATCCGCACGGCGTTCGGCTCAGTGTGCCGGGATTGTAAAGCAGATTTATCAGCTGAAACTTCTGTGGCTGGAAACGAGCTCCCTCCAATCACTGCCTTTGATTGCTTTGGCTCCTCGAAGGGAATACGATACGGCCAACTCTTTATGTTTCATTAGCAATCAAGTTTTGTGATTTTTCATTTGGAGTAGTTGTTTGCTCCTCGTCGGTCTCGGTTTTTCACTTCAAAATGAACATCCCACTCTGCGGCTTCCACTCTCGTTCTGGCTTTGTTTCTGCCGCGGCAGCGAGGCTTTGATCATTCTGAGATGGACCCTGCTTTTTTTAGGACATGTCTGTTAATGATCAGCCCGGAGGCAGGTCTGTGCTGCAGATAGGATGTATCGGGCGCTACGGAGGGCGCCGAGAACCAAAGACGCTGCATGAACAGCGTCCCTGTGTTTGGCTTCTGGCCGCTTTCTTCATATTGTTCGTCCAGACTACAGTGCGGCCCAGGCTACACATTTTCCATGCAAAGGAAATGGGAGAAAATGTCTTTCCACCCCATTGTGGGGCCAATCTGTTGCCCCAGTGAAATGAAGGGTGGAGAGGAGAAAAGCGAGGTTGGATTTGAAATGGACTCCCAGCCTGGGAGCCAGGACGCTTTCCAAGAACCACAAGCAGACCAGAGCTGCTCCTCTGTGGCCGCCGCAGCCTTGTAGCGTCCTGGCACGGGCCGGTGGCACCGAAATAACAGCAAAGAAGGAGGAAGTCATTACTGGTCCTCACATTGAATTATTATGACGGTGTCCAAAATAAATACGAGCACCACAGTTCACTGGGTTATGAGGAAAGGGGAAAAATAATCAAGACGACAAAATAAATGTGATTATGAGAAGGAGGCATCGTATTTCTTTTGAAGCCTGTAATTTTGCTTTAATTTTGCGTTCAGCTGGCAGCGAGCAGCTCCTCAAATGTCCTCTTATGATGTTGGACTGATACATCTAAAATAGATTCACATGACTAATATCTTTCAATCTGCTTCCATCCAGTTCTGAAGAGAGAGATGAACATCCAGGAACACGTTTAGCGCCATCACACACTCCTGGAGGCTGAATCTCCACCTTCCCCTGCGTTGCTA
The DNA here is from genome assembly GCF_902148845.1 of Salarias fasciatus. Lineage (NCBI taxonomy): Eukaryota > Metazoa > Chordata > Actinopteri > Blenniiformes > Blenniidae > Salarias > Salarias fasciatus. The sequence continues at coordinate 38,485,792 of NC_043758.1, read as the reverse complement.
ATGGAGGGGTCACATCTTCTTAGTCCCACAGGAAAGTTGTGCCTTGTACCTTCCCGTGGTGAGATCAATCTTCAGTTTATGGGCCAGAGAAGGTCTCACCAGCCACAACAAGTACCCCGTCAAGAAACTCTCTCAAACCACACAGGGTCATATCTCAAGCAATTAACTGAGCTCAGCCTAACACATAAGCCGCCTGCTCCCAGGCTTGGGGAGGCGGGCGGGCGGAAGTTGGCGGGGTCCTGGGATGGCGGCTACCCTGGGGGCTATTAGAATTGATTGGCTATCCTTACTTAGGATTGACCGAGCTTCTCTAAGCTGTAAGCATTCTGACCTAAGAAAGATGAGGTTAGTGTCCTCTTGGCAATTTCCACACAAATCCACTTCAGAGTGGCTCTTGACTTCAGTCTGCGGGTTCCATTCACTCCAGAGCGGCAGGGAGAGGAGATGCATGAAATGAGATTGGGCGGGCGGTTCTCTTTTCATCTCTCTGATCCCTCCTTTGTTGCGGAGCGGCATAATGCTCACCTCGGGGTCGCGGCTGCAGCGCGCCCTGCGAAGGTAAACGGCCGAGTCGGGTAATGAAGGGGATGAATAATAAATGTGGGAGGGTGCCGTGTGGTGCCAGGATCCCGGGGCGGCCCGGGGCCCGGGGTCGGGCTGCCGGACCATAACAGATCGACTGCAGGAGCATCCGGATGCCTCTCTGCTGCGGTCAGCTGGGTCTATATAGCATCAGAGAGAAAACATGGCTCTTCATAGCACTTCTGCTGGAAGTCATCTTTGTTTTCATGGTATACTGAGCAGTGCTAGCCAACTGCAGACATTTGGAAAGCATCCCGATTTGTAGCGTACAGTTCAATGTTTGTTTTAGGATTCGCTCCTCCCCTCGTCTTTATTGCCTTTATTATCCTATCCCTCTGACAAGCGTCTAATCTTTGCACTTTAAGAAGTTAATGTAACTCTCTCAGCTCCTTTCCTTCACATATATTTGTTTTTTATTGTGCGCCTGTTTTAACAGCTGAGAGGAGATAGACACGAAGTTCTAAATATGTGAAGAATCCACAAATTCACAGGGATATCAGAGCATTTTTCTCTTTTGCACATCGCTAAAAGGCTGGAGTAACTTTAAGCAACATATAGATTCATACCAAAAGTCATAAAAATTCCCGTTATCTGTCGGTATTGAGTAGAATATAATTGCTCCTGGTGTATGCTGGGAATGTGGGGGATGTCTGAAACCATATAATACGGCATAAATAACTGTTTTCTGTGTTTGGTTGAAATCACACAGCTTGACTATCGCAGCTCTGACACAACACCTTTCAGACCCGCATCCCAGAGTAACCCCCCCACAGCCTGTGGCCCGCGAGTGCATGTTGGTTCATGGGAATTTAAATTGTTTTTCTTGGCCTCAGACAATGGAATGATAATGGGTAATGGTGATTCGCCAGGCATAGAGAGGAGGGAAGAAGATGGAAAATGGTCAAGGTTGAGAGAGTAAATTTCCTGGGGTCAGAGGTCTAGGGATTAGCAGATGTCAGAAAGAAAGCTGGGGGGGTGGAGGCGGGGGCTGGGGATGGGGGTGGGGGGTGGAGAGGGCTTGTGGAAGTGGGGAGTGCAATTTGATAGCAGCTTCAGACTTAGTTCCCACTTTAACCCCAGGTCACTGCCAGTTCCTGGGGTTCCCCCAATTCTCTCTGCTTGTTTGTTTTATTTCCTGCTTTCGTGTGTGTGTGTGTGTGTGTGTGTGTGTGTGTGTGTGTGTGTGTTGTCCTCTGCTCTGCCCTACCCTGCATATTTAAATACATTTTTAACCAAACACAGAATTAACAAGTGCCGATGTTCAGTTGCTGTCCTTCCGTTGACGTCAGTCGGACTGAAAAAGCGGTGAGTTGATCGTTAACAGACAGAGATGGTGAGACGGCGAAGCCTTCAGAGGCGCACAGACTAGATTTAGAAGTAATGCCTTTAACAGGATTTCCAACATATGTTCTTGTGCCCCTAAATTACACACTCAAACAAGGATCCAGCCCAATCCTCCCGGGCTGAGCAGTTAATATTTGTTCTGAGGACCCGTCTGTGTGTGTTTAAGTCCAGCTGGGATCCTGCTGGAGTGTGTAGGGAGTGAGAGCGGCACACCGACGGGAAAATAAAATCCAGAAAATCGGCTTAATTGGCTTAAATTAAAACTGCGCAGCAGAAACTGGAGCGGATGCGGTGTGTGAGGTTATGTGGAACGATGCACTTGTACGTTTGTGCATGCACGTGTGTGTGTGTGTGTGTGTGTGTGTGTGTGTGTGTGGGAGGGCACCATAGCAAGTGCTGCCTTGGCCCCTTCCTCTGGGTTTCTTGGTACCAGATGCCCCCCCTCCAGTGAGGAGCAGCTGAGGAGGACTTTGGGAGCCCCCATGTGGTCGGAGTGGAGCCCACCTCCACCTCCAGAGGGGGGGGCGGTTAAACTTTCATCTGCACAGCTGGTGCAGCCTCAGATCCAAACAGGCCACAGTGCACGCCCCCCCCCCCGTGTAGCCATAAAACATGCATCACTCCCACAGAGGAACCTCGCCTGCTGATGTCCCGTCATATTTCAGTTTCAGTCGGGTTTCTATCGAGCCGGAGCTCGTTAGACGCTTCGCTCGGTGTGATTTCACTCCCGCCAGTCGGGGTCTGGCTCGTCTTCCCCACATGTTGAGCATCACACTCCTCCCTGCAGCATTCCTGCGAGCCGGGTGCTATCTCTCCGGGGTCAGGGCTGGGGAGGGAGCGGGGGCGATCCAGACAGACTTCATCTGGACGGACAGCCTGTGCTCAGACGGGAGCGGTGTCCCCTCTCCCTGGATCCACACCCCAACAGAGACACGTGTCGAGCTCTTTTCGTGTGTTTGCGTCCGGCTGGTCCTCCGGTGCTCTGTTGGAAGGTCAGGTGGCTCCGAGCAGGTGGTGAACTCACCAGGCGGCGATCGAGCTCGGAGGAAGCGTCTCAGTCCGCACCGGGCTGCATGTCGGCAGTCCGGTGGTAGGAATACAGCAGCGCTTCTGGAGCCGATGAGTCGGGAGACATTTCTCCGACAGGCCGGCCGAGGCGTGTCTGAGAGGAGCAGCGACTCACTGCCACTCTGGAGAATGCTTGCTGACAATAAATGTTGACTATACAGTGGAAAGCTTCCAAATATGCAATGACTTGACCAAAATTTAAGAAAAAAAAAAGGAAAGGAAGAGGAAAAAGTCTGCAGTCTGTAACCCTGTAGAGAGAAAAAGGTCTTTTTTTTCCTTCTCTCCAGAGGCACTTGATGAAATAACCAGAGCAAGTGAGAAGCGGAGAGGAAACGAGCGTCCATAAACATGGCATGTTTCATCTGCGAGCCTGTGATTATTGGAGAAGGCAGGCGAGGCTTCCTGGAGAACAGAGCGTCTTTAATGGCCCTCTTCTCTTCTCCATGACTCTCTGGACAGTCGGACATGCTGAATGAGGCCATCTAAATGTGGCAGCGGAGGATCCTCCAGCCGGAGGCTGCTGTGAATGTGGCGGCGTTGTAGCGCTCTGCATGTGCGATTATGACAGATTTATTGCAACACGCTTTCTGTTTGGGCTGATTTGTGAGAGTTCTATGGCAAAATATTCTCGTTTTGATTGACTCCATTCCAGAGCTGTGCTGTGAGGTTATTTTAGCTGGAACCTTGGGAGTAGATAAGGCAAGCTGCCGTAACAGACTGAATCAACAGCTCCTGTCTGAGCATCTTTTCTTCCATTTTTTACAAACATGTCAGACTTAAATTACACTGCAGGTATTTTAATTGGAATTTTGCCCCTGAATTCATTTGCATGTTTGTGAAACACAACATTAGCAGCCACAGAATAAGTAATGTTCTCAGCAGCCCTGGGTCTCTATTGCTGGTAATATATTAATAACACATACGGTAATTTTTTCGTCCATGCATTGTCAAAACAGGTTAACGTTAAGGACCTCTGGAGCATCTTTTCTTGCACTGGATGTGCACATTGTGCACATGCGCCTGTGTGGATTTATCACCCTGCATTCTGCAGGTGTGTGTCTGTCAGACGAGGTTTTGGGCCTCTCAGTGTTCCCGTGGTGATTTCCGTTGCTTCTCCGTGTCACACCGCGCTGCTTATTGCTTGAAAACTTTCCTTTGGAGGTGACATATAGCAGCTCAACCATATACTTGTTTGTCATCGCTGCCAAGCCTCTGCTGCTTTTACTGAAGGGAAAAAAACACTGAAAACTTTCCAAAAGTAGTTTGGAATTCCCAAACCTGCGCTGCCTGTTTCCTGTGGCTTTGATGCTTCATCCCTCTCCGGCTCGGCGGATGGCGAGGGCAGGAGAGGGTATAAGATTCAGACAGGTTTCATCTCCCCAGCCGAGTTGCGTTGGAACTCTGAAGTGCCTGCGAGCTCACCCTGTCAGGACCAGGCGGAGGACTCTGGAGGAGTGAGACCCGGTGTGTCACTCTCGGCCTGATTCTGAGCCGCGGCTGTCTGAACGCCACGGGCTCAGCGGAACGGGAGGCACGCCGAAACGCACGGCGTGGGGAGTCGCATTCCTGACGGCGCTGCCTGAGCCAGCCACACGGAATTGTTTATTTCAATATTCTGCTGCGAGACAACTTCCTCATGTCAGTCGCTCGGAAAACAAATTACAATGAGCAGCAGTGTTGTGCGAAATTGGGTGACGAATGGCGCCGCCAGTCCCCGTGCGCACAACTTGGCAGAAGATGTAGCAGTTTATACGCACAGACTGTGTTTCTAGTTTTCATGAAGAGAAGCGCTATCGTGCCTTGACCCACAGGTTGACCCTGTTGGCTGACAGACTCTGCATACTTCCACGCTTTGTTTACGCAGTTTAACCTGCAGGAAGGGGAGAGAGCGCAGCGACCAGCAGAACTGTCCAAATAAACAGCGCCGACCTCGGACTGCCACACTTCTGTAATAGTTAACTACACTGGAGGTAACCCCGTGGATTTGCTCCGCCCCGACGGCCGTGTCCGCGGAGGATCAGGAGCACATCAAACACTGTTTACCCATCAAACAGTCTATGCAGAGTGGGAGATGTTTATTTGGCCCTGGGCTCTCGTTGGGCTAATAGGCAGGGCTTCACTCCTGATGAATTGTCAAAAAGAAAGTGCCACATTCCTCCTCTGATGGCACTTTGAGAGTGTTATTGCTTTTTTATTGCTTTCCTCCCTTAATGAGTGGAAGGGAGCCCAATTACCAGCAGAGGCCATCAGGTTTCATCTCCGTAACACATTTCAAGCGGAGAGCATTATTATTGTTCATTAGGTTAGGTCCAGAGTCTGCGTGGCTAATGAGTGAGCTCAGTCGCCAAGAACCCTCATGTACCAACAAGACCACAATTCAATTAATTATAACATATTGCCTAATAATGCCTTGAGAGGGGCGCTCCTCTCTCTCTCCTCTTCAAGACACATGCCGGCGAGCGGAGGAGTGTTTGTTTAAACCGGGACTCTGAGAAGGAGCAGAGTCCAGCGGAGGTCTGCTGAAAGAGCGCTCTGTGTGTTTGTTGGCAGCGAGAAACGCTGGAGACAGGAGGAGGCCCGCCGGCGCCGCCGTTTCACGACGCCCAGCGCTGCTGAGGCGGAGGGAGGAGGCCCGCCGGGCGTTTCCCGGTGGCCCAGGACCGGGCCGGGCCTGCCGCTCTGAGCGCCCGACAGGAAGAGCGAGAAGCGGGGAGGCTGCACAGCCGCTGGAACGGCCGCCGCTCGGCCATTTTCCTCGCCACATTTACTCCCTCTCCTTTCGGGGCCGTTCCTCGTTGATAGTCTGCGGTGTAAACAGGGAACCATTTCCCCTGGTGTGGGAGGGCTTCAGGTGGAAAACAGGAGCTATCGCTTCCACGGGCGTCCCCGGCGACCCCCCTCGTCTTCCACTCTACCGGTCCCCGGCTCACGTCTAATTAGCTCTCCGACGCAGAACGCAGCCGCAGTAATTGCGCCGAGTGTGGAAACTCAGCCCGTAGCAACCTGGCCCGTGTACACAAGGCTGCTTAAATAACGCGGCGCCGTGGCAGGCGGCCACCGCAATCTTCTCTCCTTTATTTATTCACTTACTCATCCATTGAGTCACTTAGCCCCGCTTGCCATCCTCGCTCTGACGCCTAATCAGATTTACCACGCCGTTAGGACTGCTCCAGTCGTCATGCTGCTCTCTGCGGTTTTACTGCCTTTTTATTTGGAGCTGTCAATCATGGCTGGCTCCTCTTTCTTCTTCTTTCATGTAGTAAATTGTTTTTTTTAAACTTTTTTTCCCGTCTTGGTGACTTTCTGTGGATCATGGTGTAATTTGGCTGTGCGTTTGTTCCTCTGTGATGAACTGGATGCTGGGAGAACATGCCTTCATTCACTGTGTTGTGTTTTATTGGAGAGGCCAGAGATTGACTCACTCAGGTGAGCAGAGCCAGTCAGCCCTTTCACACACACACACACACACACACTCCAGGAAGCACTCACACTGCAGGCCTCGGTGCTCAGATTGGATTTTCTCCCTCAGTCCAGTTTTTCTGACCGTGCGGTTACGCGTATTTTATCAAGGGATCCGTATCTGACTCTCAGGTTTTCGCTTCACCGTCAGAAACCCGGCACATGTGCACTCGTAGTGTCTACAGACTTCAGACTGCTTCTGAACCAAGCGCTAACGGCGAAGCCAAGAAAACGCATGATGACAGATGTTTGACGCTGGCGGAGGAGGAGGAAGAGGGGCCATAATTGGATGTTATGCACGTTGAAGTGCCGGCAGGGCGTGCTCCGAATATTTCACTCACGTTTTGTATTAGAACTTAGAATTTGGATTTTATTAGCGCGAACTCAAACGCATCGTACAAAAAAGAGAGCTGTGATCGGCTGCAACACGCCTCTCAACCACGGTGTTACCCAGCGTTGACCTGCACGGAGCGGAGAACAACATCCCACAATCCCTTGCACTGTAAATTATTTCCTCCTCTCCCCAAAGACTGAGGCATCATGGGATCCCCTCAGCTGACCGCTGTGTGGGGCCTTTCTCCTGGCGGATAGCTTCACGACTCTCATTTCCTCACTGCCCTCTCTAAATCAGGATGGGAACGGCTTTTACACACACACCGTGTGTGTGTGGATGGCATGCAGGCTGCGATGCACTCAGGAAGGCGTGGGGGTTTACGCCGCACGAGCAAAACAAGGGAGGATAACTCATCCCTGAAATAAATGGAGAGACTATTCACTCCCCTGGAGACAGCAGTATTTAGTAATGTCACCTGGGCTAAGTGGGGAGGGGGTCAGGATTCAAGGGCGAAAATGGACTCGTCTGCCCTCCTCCATCGTTCATCGTGACGGCTGGTTTAAGGGAGGAGACGGGAGGCCGGCTTGGCGAGGACGGTCGGAGCGCCGGGCTCCTCAGAACAGGTTTCCCGCCATGATGGATGGAGGATGTTTAAAGAGAATGGAGCACTTGATACTGCTGTGGCTTCAGAAGGAGGGAATAAAAGAAAGGAGGCAGAATAAAATGATTCATCGCTGGGGAATAGGTATTAGTCTGATTGAAGGACCGGTGAGGAGAGTAAAAGAGAGGGAGGGGTGCAGACAAGAGGCGGAGGGAGTGACATAATCTCAGCGGTGTAAAGGTGAAGATTTAGTAAAAAAGAAGGAATTAATGCCGACGAGCAGATGGAGCGTATTCCAGGGAATGTTAAACAATCACGCTGAGTCAAAAGCGAACTGGGAGCAGTGGGTATTGTTTCGTCTTATCCCCTGCCTTCAAAGTGCCGTTTTTCCCCCGCTGTCTGTCTCGTGGTGGGTCGTGGGTGTTATAGGGATTATGAGTTTTGCCAAGCAGACCAGGGTTAAGATGAATGGTTGTCCTTTTGGATCCAAGATGGTCATTATCATTCCCACATGGTGCAGCCAGATAAAGCCCCCAAAGCCTTTTTGATTCACGCGGTTTTGTTGTCCGTCTCCATTTGCTTTTGTTTCTTTGTCTCCTGCTTTATGCCTCCTCTCGGAGCCTGCCGTCGCCCGCTTGTTACTTCTACCTACATCATTTTCAGTTTTCCACTGACGAGAGCAATAAATGGAACAGGAGCAGTTTCCAAATCAATGAACAAAAATCATTTCAAGTAAAAGTGACGTCAATTAAGGATCTCAAGCGTTTTTCTCATAGCTGCTAAAAATCTGACACCAGCAAAACTGTTGTAATGTGCTGCAGCATGTCAACACATTGGCAAATAAATTACTTTAATTATCAATTTGGACCCTCTGTATTCTAGCATTGACTCTCTAAGAGCAGTTATTTTCCAAAAGGAAAGTATTTATTAGCTTTCTCAAGTGTTGCCTACAAGGTTTCTCTCGTTCATTACCATAGCCGGTCCTTGGACAGCCGTTATTTCCGTCCATAGTGAGACGCCACGATAAACGTGTTTCCATCTGTTGCCTTGGTAGCAAATAACAGGGTTTGAAACCGTTTCTCACATGGATTCCCTTAATGGCTATCTCTTTCCCATTCTTCCCCAATCAGCGGCCGGTGTGATTAGCTGTGTCAGTCGGCGGCGGGAGCGCCTCATGCACGGCGACGCTGCAGCTTCCTGTCTCAGGAGACTTTGGAGGAAACTCTCCAGCAGCAGCCTGGACGCTGGACGGTCAGAAAGAGAGACAAGTTGACGGTCTTTGTGCTGTCCGTTACATCATTCTGATATTGGAAGCCTGGCTGTGTGCTGCTGTTGGGTGGAAGTGGTGATTTTCTGACCGGGAGATGAAACGTCTCACTCCCCGGAGCCGGTCTGCTTGTGCATGTGAAGCTGACAGCTTGCGTCCAGAGCGTGCGTGTGAAGAAGCGTGGTGTTGATCTCGATGTCTTTGCGGAGCCTTTTGCTCTCTTCCTTTGTGCTGCCCTCGGTTGCTGAGTGGAAGACGCAGGCCTGGGCTGAGAGCATCAGAGTGTTATGATTACATATTAAGTCAGGCGTGTGATCGTTTCCTCCCGGCTTCTCCAACAGGAGTGAGCGCAGAGGGTGATGCTCAAACCCTGGCCTGGATTAGCATTCAGCAGAATACATGGTTTCTTCAGGCTTGCTTTCGGAGCTACCACTGCTGAGCTGAGATGTCTCAGAAGTCTGGCTTTTCTCCGCGGAGGTAGTGTCTCCAGTGAGGCGGGAACCAGAGAATGCAGCTCAGTCTTCTTCCCTCTCCTTGAACAGATCACTTGATCTCTGACCCCTGCTCGGGATAGATCGACACTCGTGCCACTCAGTCAGCGGCGAGGCCTCCCCAACTCATCTCTAACCCTGCGGGCTTCCAATTAGGCCCAACGTCCGTCATCCGGCCGGCCGGCCCGCTCCCCCCTTCTCCTGTGGATGATAGCTTGCCACAGGGAGGCCATATTGGGCCAATCCATTTGTCTTCATCAGGGCCGATCGCAGCGGAGGCCTCTCTAACCCCAGAGGGGCCCCCGTCTCCGGTCACGTCTCACTCGCCGCCTCTAACTTTCCCTGAGAGGTCCATGCATATTCTCATCCTGCTCTACCTGGAGATGCGCCTGATGGCCGGTGGCAGGCCGGCCCATTACCGCGAAGCTCTTTTTGTTTGCAGCATGACAATGAAGACTGCGAATTGGGTGCAAGCAGAGGACGGCACGTGGGATGAGGACGGCTTTGGAGGGGCTGCAGGGCGCTGGAGCGTACAGTAGGGCCGTGCAGGCCGGCGGCTTCCCCTGGAACCGGAGAGGCTGAAACGAGACTGAATCGGCTGTCAGAGGCCAGATAATGGGCCTGTCAACACAACCAGCCGCCTTCTGAGTTTACTGTTTTAGAATTTATACACACCCAGTGTGTGTGTGTGTGTGTGTGTGTGTGTGTGTGTGTGTGTGTGCGCATTTCCCACATGCGTGTACACGTGTGTGCACGGGGGCCCGCTCCCTCATCACTCAGGCTGAATGGACGTCAGCCGGCGGTGAAATTAGACCGTCTGGCCCTCGGTGTGTGGACTGTCACCGCCGAGATGGAGGCAGGGCGAGCGGCTCGGTCCCCAGGCTCTTTCAGAGGAGGCCCATTTTGAAGCGTTTATTGTTTGACACTCGCTGACACACTGTCAAAAGCACACTGACCTACAAACAGCCCGACTCCGTGTCAGAGAGGTGCAGTAAAACCTCAGCGTGGGGCCACACACTCCTATTAGACCAGACAAGCACCGGCTCTCTCTTCAGTGGGAATGTGATTGCGGGACAGTGTGGAAAATACCCTTCCTGACTTCGATTCAGGGATTCAGGCTGTTTCTGATGCTGCATTGTTTCAGGGAGGGCAGAGGGGTGTGTGTTACTTACTGTGACTGAGGTCAAACGCCATGAGCGCGTGTTGACACACGAGCCTCCAGGTGAAGCTCAGAAACGCCCCCTCTTATCGCAAGTGTGTGATGAGAAAACAGTAATTACTAGAGAAGCCGTCCACACACTGAAGCGTTTCTCTCTGTTCTCACCTCTAATGAACGAGTCCTCATCCGCTCCAAGCCCATCCCTTCATGGCTGCTTCTGTCAGTCATATCCATCAAAGCTTTTAGTTTCAGCACAGCGTTTTATTGTAAGGGGAGGCAGACGGGGGGCTGACACGCAGCATGCTGGGACTTTTTGATGATATTGCTCATGCAGTCCCTAAAGCATCTCTTTGTCTGCTGGCTAAGTGGAGTGAGGTTGCAGTCTCTTATTTTATCAGGCTTTTACCACTCCTCCGCTCCAGCCTCGCTCCCATTACAGGTCATCCTGCAGCGTCTCCCGCCACGGCGCGTAAATGTTTAAAAGCCTTTTCAACTTCTGCTTTACTGTTTGTTTACCTATTTAGGGTTTTACCGCCCCCTTTATACGCTCCGTAATAATATTACTCCATCTCTTTCTTTTTCTCTTTTTATATCAAGCTCAATTTTGCTGACTGAGATTGACGAGAGCGAGCCGCTCGCCGGAGTCTGGCCTGACATTTCTGTACACTGACGACAGACCAGATACGCTCAGCCAGATACTGCGATCCGCAGGTCTTGGCTCGCCTCATGACTCTCCAGTTTATACAAGGTCTGGGTGCCCTTGCAGATTTAGTGGCTTTAATTGCGGTTGCCCGTAAACGTTGCTGTGATTGAGGGCGGGTGTTTGGCCGTGTGGCCACAGAGGCAGTGGACAGACCCTGCTGCTCTGCTGCCAGCAGTGGGGCTGGGGGCCGGCCGGGCGGGCAGGAAGTCCTCCAGTGGCCTCTGAGGCCTCTTCAGCTTTCCCAAGCTGTCGACGACTCCCGCTCTTCTCCAGGTTGTGCGTTTCCACAGAAGGCTTTTCAGACGGAAGAGGTGTGTGTGGAGGGTGTCGCCAGCACGCAGTGATTTGTTTTAAGTTTTCAGAGTGAGCCATGATGGGCTGATCGCTGATTATCCTCTAAATCCCCGCTAACGTCCAGTGAAAACACGGCTGACCCCGATGGCTCAGTCAAATAAGCTGTCTGGGGTCAAAGGTTGCCTGAAACAGTTAACAGAGCAGAGTCACACCTGACCTGACCCCTCAGTGACCCGGGAACCAAAGATTGACCACAGCTTGGAGTCACTGCTAAGCCTTCAGTCTTGATAGATACTCTAAAGGTCGCACAGGTTCCAGTGTTGTATATTTAAAGGTTCTAAGGAACATAATCTTAAAACTGGGCTCAGTGAAGACAGCAGACACGTCAGTAAATCAACCGGGACAGAGAAGCGTGTGCATATGTTTATTCCGGAGCCCTCTGTCTTCCCTAACAAAGCCCCGTGTGTGCCGCCAGCCCTCTCCAGCATGGCGGCTGAGCGTCTGGCTGGCCCCGGTGTCAGCGCTGCTGAGGCCCCGGCTCCTCTCCTGGGAGCCTCCTTCCACTTGCTCACTTCATCCTCCTGCTGTTGCAGCCTTGTGGGACTCGGAGACGCACAGAGCCCAGATTGAGCCACTCTCGCTTGGCCCCGCTCCATCCCCGCAACTACGCTAATTACATCTCAAATGGTAATAGATGAGGCCTCGTTAGCAGCTCTCACTCCCTTGAAAGATTCACAAACATACATCAGAGGGGGCCGCTGATCGGTCTGAGCTTCTCCTTCAAAGGCCGGACTTCACAGGGAGCTGGGGGCCCGATCCGCTAATTGCTCCTGCAGTTCCAGGCTGCTGCCTCGCACGGCGCCCGGCCCGGCAGACAGCTCTCCTCATGCCGCCCCTCAAACCAGGGCCAAACTGCACAGGCGTGTTAAATCCACAATTCCATGATCAAATTAGCTCTCTGTCTATTTTCGTGCTTCTATAAACCAGCTGCTGGTTCAGTGACGGCACCGGAAGCCGACGGTGAGAGCCGGACCGAAAACATCATGGGAAGAACTCTGACAGCTGCGCAGTCAGTCTGCTGTGCTTTTCTTTGTGAAATCAGTTTATTGAAGGCATTTCAGTTTTTTATTTTACTGGAAATGTGTTTGTTCGAGTCCCACTAACAGGTTAAAACTGTGGGTTCCTGAGCAAATCCCCCGAAGCCCCGTTTACACGACGACGTTTCAACTGAAAACGCTTCGTTTTTGCATTTTAATCTCAGACAAGTTTTACATTTACACGGAAACAGCAGAAATGGTGAAAACGATGTCGGGTCAGTGTTAGCTGTTGATTGTTTTTGGAATGAAAAACACAGTGAGGACGATACTCTGTAAACATTAGCAATGGGAGACGTTCACCTGAAGGGTGGAACGGAGCGGCGCAAACCTTCATGCTGGTGTTAAAAAAGTGATTTTATCCAGCAGAGGTGAAACAAAAAGAGTTACATTCTGCTTGTGTTTACCTTGATTTCCTTTCCACATACATATTCGTGGTGTAGAAATGCTGTGCTGCTCCCCAGGGTTTGTTGCTGTTGCATATTTGTGTGTTTACCTGTTGAGAGCTGCCAGTCCGGATGATGTATCACCTCCCAGAAAAGCTGCTTTGCAGGCTTGTTAAGCCTGGGTGCATATAAGATATTGATTGGTGTATACCTCCATGTGGCTGGGTCCTCCACGTTGTTTAAGTGATTTAATTCCACAGAATCCCATTAGATTTCATTATCATTTGTGTTTTATACGCCGGCTGCTGTGAAGGAGATAGAGTCAACAAGAAGATTAGACGCCGCTCTAATTGTGGTGTGGTTTACAGTGGGCCTGTTGGCCCGCATCGATCCGCTGCGAGAAATAATAATAAAATGAAAGTAAGGCGATGCGGGGAAGGCAGAGGCAGCAAACGAGCGGGGCCTTGTTACTGAAGGAATGATGTATTGATCGCGTCTGACAGGGCGCTGCGGACTGATCAATCCCGATGGCCGAGAGGAGCCTGTTAGGAGATTCTCCTGGGTCGTCAGGGTCATTCAGGCAACGGGCAATGAGGGAGAAATTAACTCATCATGGAAAAGCAGTGGATGGGAAGGTGGAAGGAGGCATGAATAATCAGGAGGGGAAACGAGAGGAGAAGCACGGGGTCATGTGACCGCAGAGCAAATCATGAAATCCAAGAATGGAAAACACTCTTCTGTAAATATGGAATCATCTGGAATCTGCTGAAATAGCTTCAAATGTGTATCCAGTGGCCGTGTTTTCATGAAGCATCAAGTCAAAATGATCGACCTTCAGAGAGCCTGCTGAGAGGATTTTTTTTTTTTTTTTAAGAATCAATACGTCAGGCATCAGCAACAAAAAGTTTAAAATTGTTAAACTTTAAGGATTTTTAAAAAATCTCTTTTAAATATTCCATTGTGTAGAGTAACGAACATAGAAGATGGATAATATCCCACAATATCTGGTATCTTATAGTGACACATGCTGTTGTTTTTAACGTAAAAATTGATTTAATTAATTAAAGTGTAACTAAAAGTAGATCAGAAAAGGTGGGATTTGGGGTCATTAAAATACCGTGGATTCCATGTGGCCCTGGGTCGATATCAGCTCTGTCCAGCTGTTAACACACATGTGGGGCTGGCGTAGTGTTTTGGGACTGGCACGTCTCAGGACATCAAGTTCTGGTCTTTCATCAGTTTTAGGTGGTTGAATGTAAACTGGTGAGTCGATTCATGATCACAGCTGTTTCAAAGGTGAATAGATCAAGAATAAAGATAAATATCTGATGCTGATAGAGACGCTGTCTGCTCTGTCGTCTCGCCACAGCGCCTTTCTCCTCCTGAGTTCACTCCGTCTGGTCTTCCCTCGGCTAATTGATGGCCTGTACATCCATTTAAGTCAGACATGAGTGGCTGCTATTAATGAAGGTGGAATGTGGCGGCCTGACAGTGAAGTGTGGGCTCATGGGAGAGAGATCTACAGCTCCAGGCTCGGTCCGGAGGCAGGCGGCAGGGCCGGAGAGAGACGGCATTCTCTGTGAACTCACAATGAAGGAATCCATTTTCACGTGAAAATTACCTCCATAAATTGGTGTAGAATGTGGAGGAGACTGGAGAGCAAGGTTTTTCCCTGCATGACGAGCAGGAGGGCAGGTGGAGGCGCTCTACAGCAGGAGGTGGAGGCGCTCTACAGCAGGAGGGCAGGTGGAGGCGCTCTACAGCGGGAGGTGGAGGTGCTCTACAGCAGGAGGTGGAGGCGCTCTACAGCAGGAGGTGGAGGCGCTCTACAGTGGGAGGTGGAGGTGCTCTACAGCGGGAGGTGGAGGCGCTCTACAGCAGGAGGGCAGGTGGAGGCGCTCTACAGCGGGAGGTGGAGGCGCTCTACAGCAGGAGGTGGAGGTGCTCTACAGCAGGAGGTGGAGGTGCTCTACAGCAGGAGGGCAGGTGGAGGCGCTCTACAGCGGGAGGTGGAGGCGCTCTACAGCGGGAGGTGGAGGTGCTCTACAGCAGGAGGGCAGGAGGAGGTGCTCTACAGCGGGAGGTGGAGGCGCTCTACAGCAGGAGGTGGAGGTGCTCTACAGCAGGAGGGCAGGAGGAGGTGCTCTACAGCGGGAGGTGGAGGCGCTCTACAGCAGGAGGTGGAGGTGCTCTACAGCAGGAGGGCAGGTGGAGGCGCTCTACAGCAGGAGGTGGAGGCGCTCTACAGCAGGAGGTGGAGGTGCTCTACAGCGGGAGGTGGAGGCGCTCTACAGCAGGAGGTGGAGGCGCTCTACAGCAGGAGGTGGGGGCGCTCTACAGCGGGAGGTGGAGGCGCTCTACAGCGGGAGGTGGAGGCGCTCTACAGCGGGAGGTGGAGGCACTCTACAGCAGGAGGTGGAGGCGCTCTACAGCAGGAGGGCAGGTGGAGGCGCTCTACAGCGGGAGGGCAGGTGGAGGCGCTCTACAGCAGGAGGTGGAGGTGCTCTACAGCAGGAGGGCAGGTGGAGGCGCTCTACAGCGGGAGGTGGAGGCGCTCTACAGCAGGAGGTGGAGGTGCTCTACAGCAGGAGGTGGAGGCGCTCTACAGCGGGAGGTGGAGGCGCTCTACAGCAGGAGGTGGAGGCGCTCTACAGCAGGAGGTGGAGGCGCTCTACAGCGGGAGGTGGAGGTGCTCTACAGCGGGAGGTGGAGGCGCTCTACAGCAGGAGGGCAGGTGGAGGCGCTCTACAGCGGGAGGTGGAGGCGCTCTACAGCAGGAGGGCAGGTGGAGGCGCTCTACAGCAGGAGGCGGAGGCGCTCTACAGCGGGAGGTGGAGGTGCTCTACAGCGGGAGGTGGAGGCGCTCTACAGCAGGAGGGCAGGTGGAGGCGCTCTACAGCGGGAGGGCAGGTGGAGGCGCTCTACAGCAGGAGGTGGAGGTGCTCTACAGCAGGAGGTGGGGGCGCTCTACAGCAGGAGGGCAGGTGGAGGCGCTCTACAGCGGGAGGTGGAGGCGCTCTACAGCAGGAGGTGGAGGTGCTCTACAGCAGGAGGTGGAGGCGCTCTACAGCGGGAGGTGGAGGCGCTCTACAGCGGGAGGTGGAGGCGCTCTACAGCAGGAGGTGGAGGCGCTCTACAGCGGGAGGTGGAGGTGCTCTACAGCGGGAGGTGGAGGCGCTCTACAGCAGGAGGTGGAGGTGCTCTACAGCAGGAGGGCAGGTGGAGGCGCTCTACAGCAGGAGGTGGAGGCGCTCTACAGCAGGAGGTGGAGGTGCTCTACAGCGGGAGGTGGAGGCGCTCTACAGCAGGAGGTGGAGGCGCTCTACAGCGGGAGGTGGGGGCGCTCTACAGCGGGAGGTGGAGGCGCTCTACAGCGGGAGGTGGAGGCGCTCTACAGCGGGAGGTGGAGGCGCTCTACAGCAGGAGGTGGAGGCGCTCTACAGCGGGAGGTGGAGGCGCTCTACAGCGGGAGGTGGAGGCGCTCTACAGCGGGAGGTGGAGGCGCTCTACAGCGGGAGGTGGAGGCGCTCTACAGCAGGAGGTGGAGGCGCTCTACAGCAGGAGGTGGAGGCGCTCTACAGCGGGAGGTGGAGGTGCTCTACAGCGGGAGGTGGAGGCGCTCTACAGCAGGAGGGCAGGTGGAGGTGCTCTACAGCGGGAGGTGGAGGCGCTCTACAGCAGGAGGGCAGGTGGAGGCGCTCTACAGCAGGAGGCGGAGGCGCTCTACAGCGGGAGGTGGAGGCGCTCTACAGCGGGAGGTGGAGGTGCTCTACAGCGGGAGGTGGAGGCGCTCTACAGCAGGAGGGCAGGTGGAGGCGCTCTACAGCGGGAGGGCAGGTGGAGGCGCTCTACAGCAGGAGGTGGAGGTGCTCTACAGCAGGAGGTGGAGGCGCTCTACAGCAGGAGGTGGAGGCGCTCTACAGCAGGAGGGCAGGTGGAGGCGCTCTACAGCGGGAGGTGGAGGCGCTCTACAGCAGGAGGGCAGGTGGAGGCGCTCTACAGCGGGAGGTGGAGGCGCTCTACAGCAGGAGGTGGAGGTGCTCTACAGCAGGAGGTGGAGGCGCTCTACAGCGGGAGGTGGAGGCGCTCTACAGCAGGAGGTGGAGGCGCTCTACAGCAGGAGGGCAGGTGGAGGTGCTCTACAGCGGGAGGTGGAGGCGCTCTACAGCAGGAGGTGGAGGTGCTCTACAGCAGGAGGCGGAGGCGCTCTACAGCAGGAGGGCAGGTGGAGGCGCTCTACAGCGGGAGGTGGAGGCGCTCTACAGCAGGAGGTGGAGGTGCTCTACAGCGGGAGGTGGAGGCGCTCTACAGCAGGAGGGCAGGTGGAGGTGCTCTACAGCGGGAGGTGGAGGCGCTCTACAGCAGGAGGGCAGGTGGAGGCGCTCTACAGCGGGAGGTGGAGGCGCTCTACAGCAGGAGGTGGAGGTGCTCTACAGCAGGAGGTGGAGGCGCTCTACAGCGGGAGGTGGAGGCGCTCTACAGCGGGAGGTGGAGGCGCTCTACAGCAGGAGGTGGAGGCGCTCTACAGCAGGAGGTGGAGGCGCTCTACAGCGGGAGGTGGAGGCGCTGTACAGCAGGAGGTGGAGGTGCTCTACAGCGTGAGGTGGAGGCGCTCTACAGCGGGAGGTGGAGGCTCCGGCTTTGTTTGTGCTCTATCTGCAGAGATCGATAGGTCCATCCAGGCTGGCACGCCATTTGCATTTAGCCCCTGTAATTACTGGCATTAATAGTGCACACATTTACAAAGTATTGTTACCCACAAAGCGATTATGGTAATCAGCGAATGAATTTGAAAAGGCAATTTTAAATTGTTTTCTTTTTTTTTTTTTTTCCATCCTCAAATGAGTTGATCGACTTCAATCATGTGAGCGCTGGAGGAAAGAGTGGCCATCAATTATCGGTGTTAATAACAGGGTTTTAGCCGGGCAGCCGTGTTCGTGCGCCGCAGCACACACACACACACACACACACACACACACGCATTGCTCTGGTTTTTTTGTTTGTCAGTATTGCAGCGTTACGCCGTCGTCCTGATGTAAAACAGGCAGCCGGACTCCGCCGGGCCGCCGCGTTGCTGTGGCCTGGCGAGGTCAGGGGTCGTGCCTTCCACGTTACCGTCCTGCTGTTTGAACCGAGGCGCTCCGCCTCGTCTCCACTCTCACCCTCTGCCCTCATATTTAATTCAGCAGCAGCCGTGGCGGCGGCGGCGGCGGCGGCGGCGACGGCGCCCGGACGGCAGCAGGGACGCTCCACTCTGGACCTTTCCTCGATATTAGCCCTAATAACTACCGCTCCCACAATGACTGTGTCCTCATGTAGGACACATCTTTAGAAGGAGACATTTTAAACATCATTATTTACCTCTTTTTTTTTCCGAGGCGGGGTGCAGGGGTCCGTGCTGTAATGGAGGAAGCGGTCATGCATGAGAGGAGCTTCTAGCTCTTCATTTAAAGACCACTTTTAAGGGAGGAGGAGGAGGAGGAGGATGCTTTCTTCTGGCTTGTAATCCCCCCTCACCCACCCCAACCACACACACACACACACACACACACACACACACACACACAGAGCATAGCCCTCCATCCCTGCCATCCTGGATTCAGATATTCAGTTATTCATGGCTTGAGGCTGAATAATGAAAGATGGTGGAAAAACACTACAATGTTTTTGTCTCTGCTGCTGTATATTCCCGTCTCTACTCCCGTCTCTCTTTCTGTCTCTATTCCCGTCTCTATTCCCGTCTCTATTCCTGTCTCCTCACTGGGTTGCTGCTCAGTTCATAGCTCGCACCGAGCAGGGACACGTGAGATCAATACTGTTGGAAGTCACTAAAATTATATTTGTTATTCAATAATACTCGCTTCATTTGAAAATAATTGGGTAATCCATGTTAATCCGGACGGTTAAAGCTCAGAAGAAGAAGGTGTTGCTGCGCTCCGTGGAGGAGACGGACACACACACACACCCCTGGTGCAGAATGCCCAGTCGTGTATCTTTCTGCGCTGTTTTCCAGCCACGCAGTGTGCTGGGTGGGAGCTCCAGCATCTCGACAGTGATCTGTGCCTTCAAAGAGCCGGGAGTGATGCAGCACATGAATACAGAAGCAGAGCGGCGGAGCAGAGGCTCGCTCGGCGCGCTGGCTGCGATTGCCACCACTCTGCGCCGCTCTTTTATGTGGCTGCGAGAGATGGAGGCGTTTGAAGACAGGGATAAGGCTGATGTTGTGACGCCGTCAGCCGCTCCTTCATTTTCACATTCTGCAGCCATTTGAAGGCGAGAGGAGCGGCTCCGAGACGCGCCGAGCAGAAGCAGCCGTAATCTCTGTTTAATTACACACAACACAAAGGAGGACGACTGCCTCGCATCACCTAAGATAATTACATGATTATATGCGTTGAAAGGGACACATACAACATGTGTCTCTGGTTGTGTTGAGGCTCGCCTCTGTTTTCATGTGCAGCGTTGTGAATTAGCTCAGCCAAAACAGACACACACTGACTTTATACTCATTTATCTTGATTAAGCCTCCTATGGAGAACACATTAACTCCGAACACATGATCACAGTCATTTATCCCCCACGCGCCTCTTCTCATTCCCCCTCTGCGTCTGCCGGCTTTGTCCAGCAGGGGGCAGGAAGCCAAGCGGGCAGATCAGTCGTGTGTAAGCTGCTATCTGTATGTGTGGCTCTAACTGAGAGAACTGATAAAACCACAGACACTAATTGGGTTTTACAGCAACCGCAGTCTCACAATGCTCTTTCATTACCCAGGGGACACTGCGTCTGGGTCTGCAGCGCCACAGAGTGTGTGCATGTGTGTGTGGAGGTAGGTTAGCATTGTGTGTGTGTGTGTGTGTGTGTGTTCCTGTATCATATGTAATGCATGTCAACCGCCCCCACTGATCTAGGAGTGCAATGCCGAGCGTGCAATCAGGGATTCCAACAACAGGGGCTAAAAAAAAAGAAAAAAAAGAAAAAAGACACCCAGCTGAAGAGGTATCTATGGCCACACTGGAGTAAACGCCTCCCCCAGCCGCGGGAGTCGGCCGTAATGGCTCCCCAGCGTCCTGCTTCCCGGGGTTAGACATGACGACTCCAAATGTCACTGTATCACAGTAACCTTTCAGGGACCTGGAATTAATCACAGAAAAATAATGTGACTTCGCTCTTAAATGGCAAGAATGGTCGCCTTTGATCTGCGCGCTGGCTGGAAGTGTCCTCAGAAATGAACTGATTTAGAACCATTATCAGCAAAGGTTTGTGTTTATCCGCTGCACACTCCATCCATTAGTGTGATTTCCACACGCACCAAAACATCGACGCTTTAACACAGCAGGGGGTTTTCAGTCAGGAAATTTTAGAAATCGGTAATAATAAAGTATCCGCTTTAAAGAGCATCTGTTTATGGACAGTCGGTAAGCAGAGTCATACTGTTCAGGATTAAATGTAATCTTCATGAAATGATAAAGCATCACATCCTGAGGCAGCATTAGCTTGTTCGTAGCGTCGCGTTGCTTGTCCATGCACCGCCTGAAGGGACGGTCGGCGGCCAGGCGTCAGTGGGTTAACCAACCAGCTTTCATTGAAAAACATGTTTATTTAAAATGAACTGAATGTGAACGGACATCGGTATATTTGCTGCACAGACCTGATTACTCATTGGTAAGGAATTTTATTTCCTGATTCTCCCTCATTTTCAAATTCATACTACGAGCTTCCGGGTCTCTGAGAGGAAATCACCCTCGTTTTTCCCGCTATATCCGGACTCGGGTGCTTCAGTATCGAACAGTCACGACCATCTTCCCCTGCACACGTCGTGTCACCCCCCCCTTAAATGCTTGACTCCCTTCTCAGCTTTTATCAGGCAGTTGCGGCTCAGTACAGGCCTCCCTCGTTGAATTATTAGCTAATTGCCAGGCGGAATCAGTATTGATCGCTTGTTGCTCAGCAGATAGCGGTAATAGTGGCGCGAGGCTGCGGCGGACTGCGTTTTCTTACAGGGTCACGGTAAAGAAGCCCGGGCCTGTAAAGATAAGAGACGCTGTGTGTGTGTGTGTGTGTGTGTGTGTGTGTGTGTGTGTGCGTGTGTGTGAAAGGGGAATAAACGGGAATGCTTGCACAAACACACACACACATATTCACACACACACCCAGTATCTTTTCACTGTTGTGTCGTTTTCTGTCTCTGCTGCAGAATCTCTGCCCGGGAGACTTGTGGGATCACTGTGCCGTGCTGCCGTTGAGCCACTGTCTTGTCCTTGCTATGTAGGTCATCGGTGCCCTCCAACGATATCTTATCCCCATCTGCAATGCAGTCGATACTGTTGACAGAGCTCCAGAGCTCGGGATTAGAAGTTGCCTCATTAGCTTTGTTTCCTCGCCTAAATAATTAACCTCACATCTCCACGCCGCTGCCGACACCGAGCGACTTTGGGCTACTCACACGGCCGGAAACGGCCCTGTTTCATCAGCGTTTTGTTGTTTCAGGATGGGAATAAACGGCGAGGCGGGGATTAAGCGCTGAGGACCGGAGCAGGGATGGTTTCGACGCAGCGATCTGCGCTGATCTGCAGCTCGGCAGCCGCTGCCGTGTTTCACACCGTTCCCCATTTGCATGATAATATAAGCATGGATAGATTTACACACACACTGATGCTTCCAACAGGCCAGATTACCTGGGTGAGCATCCTCGGCGCCCTGACATGAGCAGCATTCCCCCATTAGCACGCAGGTTACATAAGCCCGGCGCACAGGTACAGCCATCTGCACTGAGGCAGTAAGCTGATTACAGATGGAACCAAGACAATTACTCCTCTGTACGGCAATTAACATGAATTGTACTGTGAAATAAACAGGCAGGCTGCTGTATGGATCCTCTAAAGACGTGAAGCGCCTCCTCAGAACGATTCCAGAGACGCCGGAACATGATAAATCTTGTAAATGCTCCACTAAGCTGGTTAATTTCAGAGCATCTCAGCAGCCACCCTCCAGTCGTTCACACTGCATGTACATGTGCAAACACGTGAGTCTCCTGTGTCCGTTCGCAAGCTCTGTCGTCTTGAGAGATGTCTTCACGCGGGGAAGCGAACACGAGTGGGATTTCTTCCATTTGGGTGAGGTATGGAGCGATCGGGTCGTCGTTAGCGCTCTGCCCCGCTCTCCTCCGCGGCACCGACACTCCACGCTGTAATTTGTGTGTGTATCTGAGTGTGTGATGCTGAGGTGGGCCTAATGTAGCGGTGATCTGCTGAGCAGGCAGCAGCATTTAGATGTTATGTGCAGCGTTCAATCATGGCTCAGCAGACTCTTTGGGGTGAGAGTTCTGCTGTTTGTATGCGAGGGGGGGGGGGGTTTGAACGCTGCTCTCTGACTAAATGGTGAATTGCTTCATCCTCCTCGATCATAAACAGCTCACACACACACACACACTCACACACTCACACACAACAGGACACCAATGTGACGGGAGAAAAAATACCTGTCTATGGGCGAGGCTGTTGTAAAGGTCATCTCTGTATCCAGTTTAATTTTTTTCCTCTTCCTCAAGAGTTAAGATCTATAAAGCGATCAATAAATCTCTTTAAATGTCCCTGCATCTGGGCGGTGTGTGATTTAACACCCCGCCTCTGCTCGCCCCTCTGACACGCCGCAGCCTTCCTCTGCCCACAAATCTGCCTGCAGCGCGTCCCGCACGAGCCACCCACCTGGAAAACGGTCAGACCTTTACATTTGATAGATATCGGAGCGGGTTCAAAGTCCTCTGTCAGGTCCTCAGCCGGAGCGGCCGGGTGACTCCCGCCATGGAAAATATGTCACCTGTTATCTACAGCCGCCAACAAAGTGTCTGTCGGCGCGGGATGCTGTCTCTCTGCCGGTATTGATTGAGGGACAGGCGATCTGAAGAGGCCATTAGGTGGATTGAGGGGGGGGGGGGGGGGGGGGGGGGGCTGTGATGAACACCCCCTGATCATTATGCCACTCACAGCCGAGCCTCCGGCGTCAGCCTCGCATTCAGATTCACACTCGCCCGGGACAGTGACGCAGGAGCGGTTTGGAGTTTACGGCGGCGGCATGAGACAGTTCCACGTCGCGTCTGTTTAGATCCCTCTTTACAACCACTTGCGGCCGCCATCTTGTCGGCCAGGCTCTGCATCTGCACAGACACACACACGAGCGCACACGCTGATGGGTGGGGCTCTGTCACAATGAGCACGAGGCGAGGGCGAACGCACAAACACACGGGGCTTTCACCAGGCTCCTCTGTGTCTTCCTGGGCCAGGCTGAGGACAGGAACCCCCCGTCCCCCCTGAGGAGCCCACTTGCACTCGGGGCTCATCAGACCGAGCCAGACAGAAGCTGCTCAACTCCAGCCGAGAGCTTAATTAAAGCGGGGCCGCCACGGCGGAGTGACACCTTTTACAAGCTCCTAACGGCGCTCTGCTCACCGTTACTGCCAATCCAATTATAGAGCAAAACAATAAAATTGACAGGGAAGGAGCTGCGGCGTAAAGCAGGAAGACGGGAGAGCTGGTACAGATTATATGAAGATTGGCACGGCGGACGACAGATCTGGGCTGCAGGGGTTTCACTCTCGCTCGGCGAGGTCCGTGTAAGTCCGACGGGATGAGAAACTCTCAGTCTCCGAGGGAGTCCAGCCCTGTTCTCTGCGCCTGGACACAGTTCAGCGGCATTCTGGGGATTATCTTTCCCTGTGGAAGGACACTAGCTCAATGCCATTAGGCCACAGCTTAAGCAGCACAGGAACACACACTTCTTCGCCCCTCACATTTAGCTGTGGAGCCACGGATGTGACATCTGTTCCAGCTGAACGGCCACACAGGAAAGCTGTGGGCGGTTCTACATATTAACTACCACACTGCAGGTGAGAGCGGGAGAAGAGCGAAGCTCTTCAGATGTCATGTGAGGCAGCATGAAGCGGCCACGCTCGGGCTCTCCTAACGTTCCAGAATGCAGCTTGAGATTCAGCACAAACGCTCTCAGTGATCACGATGTGTGTCCGATCACAGCGATTTCTCCAAGACGCTGGCCCGTCTGCCCGGGATCTGAGACCAGTACTGCTTCTCACTTTCCTTCCTCTGCCCGGCGCAGGAAGCAGACCCACCTGCTCCATCACGATGCCTCACTACCTCCGTCTCCGCCGTCTCTGTGCCGGAATTGGCAGGAAATCAATCCCGCTCTCATCTGCAGCCCCCCTTCCTCCTCCTCCTCCTCCTCCTCCTCCTCCAGCACCACCACCTTCCTCTGGTGCCTCCCTCACGTCTTACTCCCCCTTCCGGCTGTAAAGTGTCCGTTCTGGACCGAGCACAAGCATCAGCTCAACATCTCGCCTTATCGGAGGAGGCACAGAGGCCCACGGGCGCATTGTTCATCAGTATCAGCCGGCTCCAGTTTCAGCACACAGTCTGCGTCGCGGCCCGGCGCCGGGTAACGCCGCAGTGGCCACCGACATCATTCTCTGACAAAACGCATCTTTAATTGTAGCGACTGTTAATTACAGCGTCGTGTGAGAATAGGAAAAGATAGAAAGGAGGACATCATTATTTATTATGCAAATGTATTCCATTTTAGACACAATTAAGTGATTAGAAAGCTGTCGCTCTCTGCTCTCTTTCTTCTCCTTGTCCTTACTTGTCTTTTTCTTTGCTTTTCAGCATATTACTGTAATGAAGCCATTACTTCTTCAAGTGAATTTTAATGAGTTTTTAAATAACATTTTAATGAGCTATACATTACCATAAAGCATGGATTAGGCTAAATTGAATTGTGCGAGTGTGCGCGCGTGAATGTGTGCGTATGAGTGTGTCGGTATTGTTAAAGGAAAGAGGTTCATTAACAGTTGATTGTATTGTTTCTCAGGAGCAACAGCACAGGTTGCTCCTGGCCTGCAGACTGGCCCGCGGTGGGCCGGCCCGTCACCGGGGCGCCACTCGGGGGCTTGTTAGGCCACATTAAGGACGCTGTTTGAAAAATGAGATCTGAACGGCGCTGCTGTTTAAATAAAGATGTCTGTTGAGGCTTATCTGTTGAAGCAGAGTTAGAAAGTCAGGGGTACGGGTGTGATGGAATCCTCATTTCCATTCAGCCTTCATTTATTCCCCGCCTTTGTTCTCATCGCCACCTCTTCACTTTGACCTTGATCAGCCATCCTCTCATCTTCCCCGGTTGTGTTGCGTTAAATCTCCCTTTATTTTTTTCCCTGAGCATTCTCACCACATTGCGCGGGAGTGCCGCCTCTTTTATTTCCTCCAAGGCTCTATTAAAGACGCACATTTCATACGGTATCGCCACCTGTGATTTTGCCCCTCTATAATATTACTGCCCGCCATATGATTCTCTTTACTTCCACTATTTTCCATATTTCCTGCATCTTATCTGGGAAAGTGACAGTGTTATTTACAATCCCTTAGCTGGGGATTTGCAGATAGGGAGAATGGTGGTGGAGATGATATCAGGCTTGGCCATGGTCTACAGAGAACGGCTGGCGGTGCATGTATATAGCTTCATCTGCCGCGGCTCATCTGCAGTCAGAGCAGGCAGCGCTGACAAGCAGATGAAAGTGAGTGGCGGACAGAGCGCGGGACAACGCCGCGGGATTGGCCAAAAATGATTAACTGAGAGGATGGAGGGGAAGGAAGGCCAGAATGGCCGCCGATAACGGCGATAATGAGGCAGACAGACAGAGATGTGTTGTGCTAATGGCGAGCGTCTGTATTCAGATCTCCGAGGAGGCGCAGCCTTGGGCTCGGCCAGACGGACATATTTTTGCAGCTGTTCCTCTGGTCTGACCCGCAGCCCCCCCGGTGGAAGGATACGGGGGATATGTGTGAACCTGCTGCCTCCCCGCCTGCTGTGGGAGTAATTTCTACATCTGGAAGGGGGGCAAAGGTTAGCGCTGGCTGGTGGGGGGGCAAATGAACAAGTCAGAGCTGGACAAATGGGGCACATCTCCTCTCTGTGTAGTATTGTAAAGTGGGGTATTATCCATCTCCTGCCTTCAGCATAAACAGTAATACACAACATCAGCTACAACATCCAGAATCGGTTTGGTCGAGTGACGTATATGTTCTCTTTTTCTCCGAGGGTGGAATTGAGAACGGCCGCATTGTAATGGCACTCTGCCGGATGAAGCGCAAAAAACACTCAAATAAAATGATATTATAGCTTGGAGCTACGTCTCCACAGCTCTCGCAGTTTGTGTGTGCATGGCTTATTTTCTAATCAGAGTGTGGGTAGAGGGCGGTGGGCTCGGGTGCCGGGGTATGGCCCGGGGCCTCCAGCTCTTGTAATCTCCCTGTGTGTTTCTTAGCCTCCGACCCGGGAGAATATCTATGAAAGCACAGCGGGTCTGTTCGGCAGTAAATAGGGAGAGAAAAGTAATAACAACCAGCACAAACATGCACAAACATTCACATTTGGAGTATTACAGAGAGATACCAGGCCCCGCGGCGCTTCGGCACGCCTGGCGGTTTCTGTGTGTCCACGATACAACGTCGATCAGAGTGATGCGAATGTCAAAACTGTGAGGGAAAAAAATCGGTTTCAGACGCCGGCGGTGTTGTGGCAGTGAGGGCAACCTCCGTGAACCGAGGAGAGGCGCGCTCCTGCAGGTGAATGTGTTTGTCAGCACTTATCTCAGTATGCAGGCTGGACGTTTCAGTCAAGGCTCCCCACTAATCTTCCCGACAAGCCGTGTCACTTTCCACTGAGTAATATCTTTGGTGGGAGAAGAGGGCGTGTGCCACAAAATATTTCTCCACATCCTGTCCTTGCAAATGGACACAGGAGACACCGGCTCTTTGCAGTGCCATGTGTCTCTGTCCGGCTTTTTTCTTTTGTCCTGTGCCTCATATTATGTTGTTTTTTTCATGCTGTTGCATTTTACCTGACGACAAAAACAAGTGAAAATACAAAACTTTTGTCGCATGTTTTTTGTGTGTTTTAGAGATACCGATTACCGGTAGTCAAGGAGGCCAATGAATGATATTTACAGCCGTTATTCCTTTACAGTAAAAGTGAAAATATTGGTGTCAAATTTTTGAATAGTAACAAAGCCTTTCGAGCTTTGGTAGATACTTCCTTTTTCTGTTTTTTAGCATAGCAGCAGAGATTTTCTTTGTTGTTCCTCTTTTTCTGAGAGAAGAAAATATCTGCCTGTTAGTATTAAAGTAATTAGCGTTAGTGTTTTGTATTCAGTAACTGAAATGTTGCTGAGTTTAATTCCTTCAAGCAAGTTCCACGACTATTGTGCTAACTGTTAGCATGTCAATGACTTTTCCCATAGGATTTAGCATTAAGCTAGCAAGACTTTTTTTTCGTAATGCATGTTGTGATTTACTGTGTTACGGCGTCACGTCCGTCAGGAAAGCAGGATTCAGCCTTTACATCATTAATCTGCCAGTCAGGAGACAAATCTCTTCTCTCCAGAGTTTATTTCACTGACGAAGCTTCTTCTCTCCTCTCCTCTGTGCACATGTATCTATGGCTTTACGCTCATGTATCTATGGCTTTACGCTCATGTATCTATGGCTCTGCAGGCACTGTGCATGCAGCTTCCACTGCTGACTGGCTGTTGGCCCTGCAGCTCTGAGTGTAACCAATCATGTGGAACTGTGGGCGGGACGATGCTGGAGGCAGAGTGGCGGCTCCAGACAGAGAGACATGGCTGCCAAAATAGTTCGGTTTCAAACTGATCTGTTATCAGCCGTTGGATTGAAAAATAAAAGGCCGATGTCGATACGCACCGAATGCAAAATATCGACAATTGGTCGATCCCTAGTCTGTTCACACAAAAATGGTGCTGAAATACTGAAACTACTGAAAGATTTTGAAACTCCCAAGTTGGAAGCTCTCTGAGATGTTTTGACTCCGCCCCCGAGGGACAGCGGGAGTGGCAAACATGGCGTCCAGGGTGTCCTGACTTCTAGTCCATAATCTAGTTTTACAGTTGAGATTTGCCTCAACAGCATTCAGTGTTGTTTATGTTCATAGAGTACTGTTGACATGTGTGTGTGATTTCACTGCAAACACAACCCACAGCGCCACCTCATGGTCTGGCAAGCTAACGGCATCATTATCAGTGTTCTTCTGCTGTTGCTGTGTGAACACAGAGCTTTTCTGAGATAAAAACACAGAAACGATGCGTTCTCACTGGAAGTGAGCGCCGATGTCCGTGGCTGAAGACAGATGTAGACGTCTCCTGGCCGCGGCTGGCAGGGTCCTCCCCTGCTGATGGAGGACAGTCTGCTGCACAGAGTTACTGTGTGGGCGTCTCCTTTGTGCTTTTATTTTGGCAGAGACCTCCGTTTTCAACCCCGTGGCTGTTTTGCAGCACAAGTTGCAACCTGACTCCCCCCCCCCCCCACTTTAAGTTTGCGGGGTTGAAACAGTGCCAGCTAAAGCACTGCAAATCTGCTGTGCTTTGCCCCCTGCCTGATGCTCTTTCATTCAAATCAGCCCACTCCTCTGATATTCAGGAAATAAATAAATAAAAAAGGCAAAAAAGGCGTATAATAATAATAATATTTTTTCAGATATGGGTTGTTTTTAGCCCGCAGCCGGCTTGACAGATGTAGCACTTGCCAACAGAGAGGTGTAAATGTAAAAATATATAAATATTAATAAGCGACTGAGCAAGACGGCAGAGTTTGAGGCCTGCTGAAACTCCATGGGAGGCGGGATGTTTTCGGTGGAGGTAGAGCCGAGTGTTTCAGGGGGATAGAAAGGCAATTACCTTCTGTTCTCTGGATGATTCGGGCCTAAATGCCTCCGGGCCGGAGAGCTGGAGCCAGAGTTCAACTGCTGACAGCGAACACACAAACACACTGCTGCTCTCATGGATAAACAGAGAAAACCGTCACGTTACAATGTGAGAGCGTCCATTTGCCCTGCTGCTCATGATGCTACGCCTCCATCCATCCAGTTACCTGCAGGCGACTGTGGAAGCATGCTGGAGATACAGACTGTTCCTGCTATGAGGCAAGGCCAGCCTCTCACTGACAGGGCGAGTATTTACCTGTGGACTGATGACCTTCGTGACCCCAGCTGTGTAGGATTAATAGTACACCAAAATATATTTGGGCTGTCTCCTTCTCACGTCTATGTTGTGAATGTTTGGATAAATTTTGCGTTGAGCCGACACACACACACACCATACTCCTCTCACTGGCGTTCCTTCTGTGTATTCATGTGTTTATATGTCCTCAACAGGTGTTTTATCTTATTTCCAGGAGTTTCTGGCCATTTCCTTTGTCCTGTGTTTATCCATGCTTTCTGTTTGTCCTGTATTTTATTTAGATTGCAGGGCAGGGATGCGTTTACTGTGGCGTACGGAGCGGCGTCAGATTAGATTAGACGGCGCGGCGCAAGCACTGTAATGATGCACCTAATGTGTGTCCTATTGTCACTGTTCTGTTTCAAAGGAAATTGATTCTGACAAAATCCCGTGGGTGCTATCAGCGGTGAATGGAAAGGAGCAATTAAATCCAACGTGATCTTGAAAACAGCAGCCTGTGTACGGTCCAAACCGGGCTATGATTTTAAACAGCAGGACATCTGTTTGTAATGCAAATCAGCAGAGCCCAGCGGTGGTGGCTGTTGTGCCCACCCTGGCCAGGGGGTCCGGCGCGCTGGAGCTGGCTAATTACCTGAGCTCTTTAGATTAGAGGGCAGCGCTGCACAGGAGAGAAAACCTCTATCTCTGGCTCTTCTGTATTCCCTCCTATTACCCCTGTGTAAAGGTTTCATTTGAATTCATGTCACACAAAAGTCCCACTCCATACCCCTGTGCATCCCCAGGATAATTGGGTTGAAAGCTTCCTCTCTTCCTCCACTCTCCTTCCCCTCGGTCTAAATAAATAAATAAGAAGACAATGGCTGTATGGCTTTCTGCAGAGATGGAGCGAAGAGCGAATGAAGAGATGAGAGAGGCCTGGAGCGCAGGGACCAGTTATCCCCTCTTATAATCCCGGGCCTCCCCGCCATTGTTCCCTGTGCCACACGGATTTACATAAGAACCTGTGGTGCTGCCCTTAATTTAGCCCTCCTCCAGCATCTTCCAGTATCTCCCAGCAAGCTCAGTCCTTTTATCCGACACTCCAGTCTCTCGCTGCTCCGCTGATGGACATGCTGCGCAATCCAAAATTCCTAAAGTGCTCCTCCACAAATTGCATTTATTGTAGATTAGATGTCGAGACATCTGAGTACACGGAGCAGGGGAGTTGCAGCAACCCAGTTTCATGCTCTGACCCCCCGTTAGTCTCTTTGCCTCTCATTGGTATGGAAGCTGCAGCTTCTGAATCCGTTGTGTTTAATTTCTTGCAGCGAGTTGAGCGTGTTTGTGCTTCCGTATTTGCATTTGTTTGCTTATTGTGTGACAGCAGCTCCGTGTGTGTGTGTGATAATGAGCCGGTGTGTTGTGTTCCACTGAACACGGTTCGGGGTGAAAGGCTATCTTTGTGATGAAAGACCTACCTGGGGGTGATTAGATACAAGGCCACAGTTGTTCATCGGACCACCCGCTGCTTTGTTTGGTGTGCGTTAACATGCGTCTGACTGGTATCTGGCTGTGTGTGCGTGTGTGTGTGTGTGTGTGTGTGTGTGTGTGTGTGCATCGATGCCAGCGAAGTGAAGCAGTGTTGCACCCCCAGTGAGCTTTCACAAGTGACTGACATCAGGCTTCAGGGCATTGCGGCTCTGTTTGTTCTGCTCCCTCTGCAGGG
Organism: Salarias fasciatus; assembly: GCF_902148845.1. Classification (NCBI taxonomy): domain Eukaryota; kingdom Metazoa; phylum Chordata; class Actinopteri; order Blenniiformes; family Blenniidae; genus Salarias; species Salarias fasciatus. The sequence continues at coordinate 38,455,272 of NC_043758.1, read as the reverse complement.
ACCTCCATTAGCTCCAATTAGCTTTCACATGTGTGCTCGCCCAGTCAGATGAAGCTGCACGTCCCATTTAAATGGCCGCTGTTAAATGCGGCATGCATTCGCACCTAATTGCAGGGAGACACTTTAAAAATTGCAGAATTAAATGTCCGGGCATCAGAATTCAAATATGATCCGTGCTCCACAGCTGCACTCTGTAACGGCGTCTGCTGTTCCCCCCCCCCCCCCGCAGTGCTGCGAGACGACTTCAGACAGAACCCTATGGATGTGGTGGTAGCAGCGGGAGAGCCGGCCATCCTGGAGTGTGTTCCTCCCAGAGGCCATCCGGAACCCACCATCTACTGGAAGAAGGACAAACTGCGGATCGACGACAAGGATGACAGGATCACTGTGAGTGCTGAACTGTCTTTAATAGAAATGTCTTTGAATCTTTTAGTGGGAAAAATGATTCCTGGAATGTTCCGTCACCAAACGTTTGATGCTGATGACAGGAAGATGGAAACAGTGTTCAGATGGACTTTTTTCTTGTTCAGATTCGAGGAGGAAAGCTCATGATCTCCAACACCAGGAAGAGCGACGCCGGCATGTACATCTGCGTGGGCACCAACATGGTGGGCGAGCGAGACAGCGAAACGGCGCAGGTCACTGTTTTCGGTGAGGAATGCGTCTTCAGGGCGGAGGAAACTTGTTTAAGCTTCGTCCTGATGCAGAGCGCTTTCCATTCATGGATTTTAATCAGTAATTACACCTAGCTTAACATAAAATCACCAGCAGTTACATTACATTTCATATTTGGCGTTTGCCATAATCTTTAATTATCTAAACCTCATTTCTTCAGTTTACTTCAGTTTCTTGCGGAGCTCAGTTAGAGATATTTTTCTTCCCCATGTAATGATCATGGGAAAATGTGAAATAAATAATGACCTCAAGTTGCCAAAAAACCAGAACGTGAGTGATTAGTGGGAATGCTTCGGTAGGAAGAGACCACCGTGAGAGCTCCTGCCTGGACGCCATGTGCAGCCAGGATCCGCCATAATGAAATAACGAATGCGTCTGCCCGTCCTGCAGAGCGACCAGCCTTCCTCCGGAGGCCCATTAACCAGGTGGTCCTGGAAGAGGAGACGGTGGAGTTTCGCTGCCAGGTACAAGGAGACCCTCAACCCAATGTACGCTGGAGGAAAGATGACACTGATGTCCCTCGTGGGAGGTATGTACTTTCAGCAGATATTCTCCCCGAGCCTCTGTTTTTAGAAGAAAATAAGTTCCTCCAGACAGCGATGAGATGATTTTTCGTCTCTCCCCCATGTTGAAAACCAGCCACTAATTTTCAGCGTAGGTTTCTCTGCCTGCCAGACGGTGAGCCGAGAACCAGACTGCAGAGGAGCTGTGACTGTTTCAAACTAATGATAACTCACGCCGCTCACCTGCTCCTGTGCGAGGGGTAATAACACCCCCATTAGGCCGTGCACGTGCACATTACACATCCAGCCAGAAATGGCTTCTCCTGCCGGTCGGAGGGAGGCGGGGCCTCGTGTCGACCGAGAGGCCTCCGGAAAGTCAGGCACATATTGAGCCAGACAATTAAATCTGAGTGACAGGTAAGCGTGCGGGAAGGTAGACATTTAGAGCAGCGGGGAAAAAGAAAAGAAAACCGGGGACAGGTAGAGGCCGAGACAGAATGACAGGAGATGCACACAGACAGCGAGTCGCGGCTGACGTGACCTCCAGCGGCTGGCTGCAGGTGCAGCTGTTCAGAGGAAGGCTTGGCACCGACACCTTCGCATCCAGGGAGATAATCACCGCCTCCCACACACGTTTAACCCCGCTCGCCGCGTTCGTCCCCACAGGAGTGACGCATGGCTTCCCTCGCGCTTCCACACACACACACACACACACACTGATGTAACGAAAATGCAACGCGAGTCTGTAATTTGCAGGGAGAGACTGGCACGACCGCTCGCTTCCTGTGAGGCAGCCGCTGATGATATGGTGATAGTGTGTGTGTGTGTGTGTGTGTGTGTGTGTGTGTGTGTGTGTGTGTGTGTGTGTGTGTGTGTGTGTGTGTGTGGCTTCACTGTGAGTCACTGGACTCAGTCAACAGCAGTGTCATTGTCAGGAGTGGACTTCAAAGAGACCAGCGCTCCGTCCTCAGCCGGCAGGCCAGTCACACACCACTTGGATCACCTCATAAAACACACACTCAGCGGAGCTGACATCTCTGGAGGCGAGCGCCGCGCTCCGGCGGAGCCGGCGGAGCCCGGCGTAGGCGGCTTGTTTGTGTCTGATAAGGATTTGGTTCACTGGGCAGCGCGACTCGAGCGCTGCGCCAAAGCAAACACATAAAAGTATTTCACTCATGGCTCTGATAGGGAGTTGGCTCTGGACATCAGCTCATTTTGCACACTAATTAAGAGATTTATAGCGCGGCGGGATGAGTGTCATGTGCCTGCGTCCTCGCCGACTCCGTCAGCCCTTTGAAGGTTGGCCTTACAGGAAAACAGACACTGGCAAAATTAGAAAGCGATAAATATCGCAGTGTTTCTAATTACGACTTCAGAACTGCTGTTTTCCTGTCTATATTTAATTCTTTACGTTTTGCTTTCAAGCAAAGAGGCGAGCGCAGCGGCCGTTCATTTCTGTTTCCTTTGTCGTCTGCCAAAAAGAGGGCTCTGCACATCGGAAAGTGACGATCTGTTCCTGCGTTTCCCAACGCTTATCCTCGCTTAATGAACATCAAACAGGCCTTCTTCCTCTCGCTGACAGAGAAATCGTTCAAACTCTTCACGCGAGAACGGTTTCCAGTTTGATAACTGGCAAGTGCTCTGAAGAGGAAATGAAACGGCGGCGAGTGTGTCGTCACACTCCGGCCCTCCCCGGCTGCATCGCTACTGATCCTCGCCGCAGGATTAAAACTGGACCGCAGATCAAGACGCCGCGGGGAGCAGCCACGGTTTGCTCTTCATCCTGAAAGGTTACTCTGTCCTTATTATGATAAGCTTTAGAAGAGACGGCGCCTCTTCGCCATCACGTTGTTTCAACTTGTCTTTGCTGGTCTCTTTACATGAACCCGGCTCTCCGAGGAGACCTGTGTGTGCTACTTTTACACCGCCGAGAAGGGAAATGGAGCCTCAGCTGAGTAAACAGGTTGTTAATATGCTCAGTGGCTCCAGCAGCCTCCCAGGCAAACACACACACACACACACACACACTGGCACACTGACATAAAACACACCAGGATGGCAGTGGTTTCAGCCTCTGTGGAGTAGAAAAGGAGACAGAGACAGAACAAGAATGGTTTCAATTAGAGGACGACGACAGTGCAGCCGCTTGTTTACTTCCGTGTGTGTGTTTTACAGTGTTTGTTGAAAGAAAAAAAAAAATCCCAATAAACTGTCCTGTTGGATTCCCATCAATAGGCTGCATTATAAAATAGGTCAAAGCTGGTTTCCCAGTGTACATTAAGATGAGAAATCCCCGGCGATGTCCCTGAGAAGCCATTAGAGTTACAATCTGGCGCACGTCAGAGTAAATAGCTTGAAACTGTAAATTCAGACGTCAGGGGAAAACAGGTGCTCCGCCGATACAGACCCCGCATCCTTCTCCCCTGATTAAAAATTTACTACACACTGAATATTAACTTGATTGCAGTAAGAAATGGGTTTCATTAAGCTGTCGTTCATAGTTTCCATCCTGGACTCGGTGTGTCGGGGTGCTGGAGCCCATCCCGGCGGACGCTGGACACAGACCGTCTCCAGTCCGTCTCCTACAGCTGCGCCACAGCCGGCCGCCTGTGTCTGGACGCTGTTAGGGAACCCGGCGGGAGGTCTGGTGGGAAGCGTGCAGACCGGCTGCACTTCCTTCCATTCTGACACCCGTCGATCTGAGAGAGTCTGAAGTCAAGCTGGAGCGCCGTCTGCTTCACCCAGCGGCGAGAGCGAATTCCTCAAATAACCTCGGCTCCGTCTAGACCGTCTTTCCGTTGTGTGATACATGCAGAATGAATCCATGCCTTTCAGTGGATTTGTTATTGAAAAGACAAAGGTGCCCTTTGTGCTGTTATATGCTGTTTATATTATCAAATTAATCGATTTTGTGATGAAAATATTTCAAGATTTGTATTCTAGAGGTCAGATTGGCGTTCACTAACAGGAGGCGTAACGTAGCTGGGGTTAAATCCGCCCAGCTTGTGGGATTTATGTTCTCATAAGAGCTTTTCTTCTATCCTTCATCTTCAGTAGGACTTCATGTTGCTGTCAGGTCCGGAAAACACTCTGGACTTCCTGTGTAGTCACATGACGCTCTGAACTGTTTGCCGAAGTCGTTAAGTGAAGCGACGAGGTGTCTCTTCAGATGGGTCCTAAGCGATGACAGAACAAACTGGAGCGCTGAGCTGCACTGGGTAATTGGAGCTTTGATTGTTGCCGGGGCGAGGGGAGAATAATCAGACGTGAGCTGCAGGCAGGATTAAAATCACTGACCAGCACATGTAATATTAAAATCACTCGACCTCCCCTTCCTGAGTCTGCTGCGAGCCGGGCCGAGGCTCTCTCTTCAACAATATCCATGAGATTAGCCTCAGATGGTGGAGCAGTGCGTTCTCCCCAGGGGAAATCTTCGGCATCTGTCTCCAAGCAGCTGGATTGCAGCAAAGTACTGCTTAAATTCTGACAGACACCGTTATCTCTGCGGCGCTCCTCCGTAATCTGGCTGAAATTGGCGTCCTTCATATTTGTTTACGCTCAATTCTTCCTCTCAATCCAATTAGTAGTTTGTGAAAGTGCCACAGTGTGGAATGATGGAAGTGTGAGATTAGTGTCTGGCTGTCTGCACGCAGGAGGATTCTGCTGCTGGCAGCGGCGAGCAGCTCCGTGGCCCTCGTTTCCACCTGCTGTGGTCCCCCCCCCCCCCCCTCGTTTGCTCCGGAGCCCCGTGCCCTCTCCTCCGTGTTATCGCAGCCCCCTTTGGTCCCGCAGTCCATCTGTATTCAGCCCCTCCGTCCCCGCTGACCTCCACCGCCCGGCCCCTTCAGCGTCAGGGAAGCCTTCCTATCTGACTCCATTCCTGTGTGGCTCGTGCACGTGTGTGTGTGTGTGTGTGTGTGTGTGTGTGTGTGTGTGTGTGTGTGTGTGTGAGAGAGAGAGAGAGAGAGCTGTTAAAGCTGGTGTGACAGCAGCGCCCGTGTTATGCTGACCGTCCACTTTCAGTCGTTTCTCACCTCTGCGACTCAGCAGAACGGCGAGGCGGCGCACGGCGCTTCCTGTCTCCGTTGCTCCGCCTGATATATAAGTGGATCCATCTGGTATTTATGAGGGCGTGTGTGAGGAGGTCAGTGGAGGGGGGGCCGGCGGCGGTGATCGGCCATTATCAACACACAGCTGTCCTTAAAAGACATTATTAGGAACAGCGTTTTGTAAACTTTAGGAGGGTTTGCAAAAACCTCAGATACACACACACACCTCAGTGTGAGCATTTCGCAGGCGTCGCAATAACACATCTGTGTCACACACAGTGTAAACACCAAGACCCTCGACGGGAAGGAGCTCAGCTTCCTGGAGTTTGTTAATGAGCAGCATTCCTGATCCATTCATGATTTCTTAACCAAAGTGCCCTGACTGTCATCAGTGAGGAAAAGTGAAACACTTTTAAATAGTTTTCTGACCTTAAGTCTGTTGAACTTCTGGGAAGAACTCGACCCAACGTGTGTCCAATCAGCTTTCTTACCTGACTCGACATCTGTTTCAGGTAAACAAATAGCAGCTCCGACACGCAGTGTGTCGCCTTGTGGAATAAATTGTTCATAAAACTTTTCACTTCTGGGAATTAATTGTCAGCCCAAAACAATAAATAACCTAAAACAATGCTGAGTTTTCTCTGGAGTGGCCCCATGTAGCTTGCACAAAATTACATTTAAAAGAGAGTTTTTAATATTGCTGCAGTGCAGACAGTTGTTCACGGAGGCTGGTTTCATGCAGTCTGTGTGAAGCGCTCAATACCCTTCACTGCAGGTGATTAGGGTCGACTGAAAAACACTCAAAACAAGGTAATTCAGCTTTAAAGAGCTAAAGGAACCAAAATCTGCCTGGGAAACGTCATCAGTTTTCCAACAGTAGCGTCTTAACAACATGAACATAAACCGTTCAGTCAGCTTCAGACGACCAACTCAAATCGGTGAGATTGGAGGAGAAGATTGTCGGTAGGTGAAGCAGGTCGCAGAGCCCGGGGTTAAGGTGGGGAAATGACGGGCGGTGGGAGGATAAGGAGCTCTGACCAAGGGCGAGATGGGAAGTGATAGTGCTGAATGGATTCCCTCTTGTGGTTGACAAAGCCTGGACAGGTAGAGTCCGGACGCCTTTGATCAGGAGGAGCTGAAGTCCCGGCCTCATGAGAGCAGATCAGGCTGTCAGGGTGAAGTGGAGCGCGGCAGGAACTTTGTGCCAGAGCGGTCCGGCCAGGAGCGAGCGGGAATTAGTACTCGACTGTATCTGAGTCTGAGTCATGCGCTCCGAGCTGGCAGCACAACACTCCCCGCTCGCAGCACTCCGAGAGGCCGGGCAGATAAGGTCCTCTCGTGTTGGATCATTCTGTTAACGCAGTCGCTCACTCATCCCCGCCACCCGGAGATAAGACTCTCTTAATGTGATTGAATTGGCACCAGTCTGAAGGTTAAACTCGGGTGACTGTGTTCCTGACCGCCACTCCAACGGTGAATCCTCCGAGACCATGCGGAAGGTCTCTGAGATGCAGCGTTTTCAAAGTATCGTCAATAAAATCTCCATCTCGGCCTTTCTGTGTGACAGCCGAGGAAAATGCTGCTTTTGTTTTGTCTTTCTGCTGCATTCCCGTCACTCCTCATCTCCCCGCATGAGTCCGTGACTCTGCATGTGTCAGGATGTGTGTTGGTGATTGTATACTTTGTTCGCTGCCCGTGAGCACACTGTCAGCTGAACAGCAGCGGCGAGCCGAGCCAGCTGAGCCTGGCTCTCCGAGCCTTTCCACGGCCCTTCTACATCTGCAATTACATTCCTGTCCTAATGGAGACCAGAGCTCCCTCCAGTGCAATCGCAATAAAGAGCTACTGTTCCCTTACTGTGTGTATGTGTGTGTGTGGCCACAACCGCCTCTTATCCCTGAGTATTTCCACTCATCTTGTCATCTGGGCTGATTCCATATGGAAAGTTGATTACAGATTGATTGGCCTCACGTCCCTCTAATAACTCACCGACCAGCCCGAGGTTCTGCTTTGAAAGGCTGCTGGAGACGGGACCAAGAACAATAGGAATGTTGTCCAGTGTGTGTGTGTGTGTGTGTGGTAGTGTTCTATGGACTGTGGGAATCTGAATGAACACTTGAACCTCTAGTGCTGTGATGAGTGACGGCTTTAAAAGCACGTCTTCTGTATGCCAGCAAACTTACTGGACGTTTTAAGGAAAAGTGGGCATTTCTTCATTTATTGTTTGTGTGTTTGTGAATGAAAGAGATCAGGTCTTCAAGACATCTGAAAACTTAGATCTTGACAGTCATGTAGACACAACCCTTCCCTCGCATCCTTTCTGCCTTCAGGAGCTGTGAAGACGAGGCTCGTGTGCTCGTCTGTGGCTCCTCCTGTGCAGCAGTGCTTTAAAGTCATCTAACCAATCCCTTTTCTTCTGTTTTAGATTTTACCATGAATTTTTGAAGTAAAGGTTCATCTCAGTACTGACTATGATCTTTAGAGATCGGTCAGTATACACAGTTTAATTCGGATGAAGGTTCTTGTGTCAGTCTATCTAAACTCTCCCAGTGATCATACCTGTAGAATGAAAGCAACACCTCAGAGTGGGCACTGGCGTGTTCAAGGCATATTTTAGGCATTACGATCAGATCTGAGTCGTGAGTCAACTCAATGTTGCGAAAGCTTCTCGCCTCAGAGAGCAAAATGCTTTCTGTTGACTGACAATAGAGGGAACATTTTTTTATTCACCTGCTCCTCTAATTATTTCTTCCAGTGTTTGTCCCAACTTGTCCCTGACAGTCTTTGCTCGTCTTCACCCCCACAAGCTCTTCATCATATCTGGAGGACAGGGACTTGAGCCATTTCCGTCTGCTTGTGGTTGAACCTGGAAAGGTGCTGCCTCATTCCTTTGGATGCTCCTCACTGAGTTTCGACAACAAATGCCTCATTCACAGCCGCAGCGTGAATTCTGTAAAACAAAGCGTTCAGTCATGAACCTGCGGAGAGGAGGAACCGGCAGCCGCAGCAGAGGAATGCGCCTCGATAAAGCTGCTTCTGAAAACCTGCTCAGGAAACGTCATAACAGCGGGTAAAAATAAAAAAAAAAAGACGTGGATAGACTAGGATGAATGAGTGCTGCAGCTGCCGGTGGCAAACAGCCATCAGTTCACCTGACGGCTGAGCGGAGGATTCGTTCCCCCGGCGGGGGAAGCGGACCCGAGCAGACTGACTCCAGTCGCTTCACAAAGCATTGCTGTGGAAACTCCCTCACAGCAACGCCATGTCCGGCAACTTGAAGTGTTTCCCCCGTTTATATCATCTCCAGTCGCCGGGGTTCCTCTAATTGCGTGTCCATTTAGGAAATCCAAACCACAGATGTATTTCATCCCCCTAACAAGTGTCCTCTGAGGGGCTGAAGCCAGGCTCTCCAGGCTCCCTCTTCCAGCCACGGAGCGCCATTGTCATCTAAATCCTATTAAAAACACATGATCAAGTCAGATCGTTGCACTGTGCGCTATATTTCTTCATTACGGCGAACAGGACCGCAGCAGTTTGTCCTAAAACAACTCCGTCTTGACATTTTCAATCTCTGAAGGGTTGGCTCAGTGTTACACAGACATTGCTGCTCTCGGGTTTTTTTAATGGCTTTTTAATAGTTGCTGGATGACAAGTTTGGAGTTTTATGGCACGTAGGAATACACTACAATGGACGGGTAATATAATGTCAGGCTTTTTCTTTAAAGCCCCGCCGTGGATTGAAGAATTCTCACTGTGCTGAAGAAAAAGAAACTGTGGCAAACTGTGCCCCACAGAGTGTGTCGGTGTTACAAGGATTGTCTATTTTTCCTCCACTAATGATTCAAAATACTGTGTAATCATTCAGAACGTTTTCTTTTTTTCTTTAAAACGGGACTCCAGAGCTTGACGCCGCACCGCAGCGGCCCCCCATGTCTTTATATCGGCTCTGTTCTCAACCATGTTGCAGCGCCCGTTTCCAGGGCTGGCCTTTAGCTGGGATTCCTCTTACTGACGCCGTCTCGTTCACTGCAGGTATGAGATCAAGTACGACAAGGAGGACTACGTGCTGAGAGTGAAGAAGGCTTCCGTCAGCGACGAGGGGACGTTCACCTGTGTGGCAGAGAACCGCGTGGGCAAACTGGAGGCCTCGGCCACGCTCACTGTCAGAGGTAGGGAACGCCGTTCTCCTTCTGCAGCACACGTCCACAGCAGACAGAGACGCCGTCCAGCCCTGTGTGGCTGAGAGACACTACAGACGTAAACAGTCTATCAATCTGCTTATTTATTTACTTTTCCAAGTGCAGCGTCGACCCACGACCCCCCCCCCCCCCCATCGCGGCGGTCTGCTAGCCATGCTAACATCCCCTCTGTAACCACCCAGTCAGCAAAGCCATTTCACAGATGACTGGTGCGCGCCGTCAGGCGCCTCACCTGGGGTTTGTCGGGTTAATAAAACCATTGTAGCTGTGATTTTTCCTCATCCCGCCGCTCTTCTTCCTGTTCCGTGTTGGGGGTCTCGGTGGAGCGCTTTAGAGCCACGGAGGGGCCAGAGGGAGCTGAAGCACGGGTCCAGTTTATCTTTGTGGAGGCAGACTGTCGCAGTGTTTCAGCTCTCTGCAGGACACTGGAGGCTGGAGGAACTCTGACCTCTGACCCTTCCTTCAGGAGGGAAACATTTTAAAGGCAGTTTGTCAATGTTTTCTCTCTCTCTCTCTCTCTCTCTCTCTCTCTCTCTCTCTCTCTCTCTCTCTCTCTCTCTCTCTCTCTCTCTCTCTCTCAAGCTGTACAGTCGCCGCCCATAGAACTGTAGATTTCATGATTGCAGACAGAGAGGTTCCAGGGCTCTATTTGACGGCTCAGATCACAAACTCTGGGTTATTCAGGGATTTTGAAGCGGCTCTATATGTGTGACCACCAGTGGGCGCTCTGACTGGACTTCCCAGTGAACGATGCTGCTGCAGCCTCTCTGTCCTGCTGACACTGTGCAACACATGCCATTCATTCTGATTTTGATTTCCTTTGTCTTATTTTGTTATTTTTGTTCTGTTTGCTTTGTTTGTTTGTCTTAATTTGTGTTCTTTTGTGTATCCACCCCACCATTGTTGTGTCTCCAGCCCGCCCCGTTGGTAAGTACCCATCCTTCTGATTTGACCCCATCCTGCATGCCTTCTCCATACACTCCACTGCCTTTGACTGCCTGACTATCAGTTACTGTGGCTTTAGCATCCCTGTACCTGACTAACATGTTGCATCAAATTGTCTTTTCTCTGAATTCCTGTCAGCAAGTATAAACTTTGCAGCTTCACATTATTGATTACTAACAAATGGCAATTTGGCAGAGTGTGTCGGCGTGTCTGTGCACTGAGTGTGTTAAATCCAGAACAAAGAGTCAAGGGAGCATTCAGCGTTCGTTAGACTGACGGATCTCTATACCTATGGACGACGTTTTGCGTTGAGTTGGTCTCTAACCAAGAACACATGTTTGGTTTTTAAATCCTGAAATGTTTTCCTCATAGCTACAGCACCACCGTTTATTTCCTCACTCTTCCCCCAAATCTGCCGCTGCCTGTTTCTCAGAGTTCACCTAGACGTAGCAGATCGACCTTTTTTGTGGTGTGTGTTCATCTCTTAGCTCCGACCTGAGCTGCTGGTCGATGCACCGCGGCGTCCGGCACGGCGTCCGGCACGGCGTCCGGCACGGCGTCCGGCACGGCGCCGCTCTGCCGCTGCGGCGGTCCAAACACATGGTTCTTTACAGCGACTGAGCACACTGGCATGCCAACAATGTCAGACACTGTCGTCTCATATGGTCCAGCTCGTCTTTAACTTGCAAGTCTTGTGGCCATCTGTGGATTTCTGGAGCGCCCGGAAGAGATCTGTTAGTTTTGGACGGGCTTCTGTCTGTCGGAGCCCCACAACCCGGAGCGAGGAATCCTCCTTTATTTCCCTCCGGATGGCAGTGGGTCCAGGTAGAGCTGGATCTGAGATGTTTTGTTATGAAGAGTGATTTGGAGATGGGCATTATGAGAGGAAGGTGTGTTTGAGGAGAAAACATGCAGCGGGACAAAGCGTGGCAGAAGTGTGTGTCAGACAGACTTGACTGGCAGAGAAAACACACACACACACACACACACACACACTGCCTCAGTCGCAGGACTTTGGTTGCCAAACCAGCAGTGGATTGTCAAACTGTCAGCTTTCAAGAAGATGGAGGAAATTACACATTCAATCTGCCTTTGGGAAGAGGCAGTAATTGCTGTCAACGTTTGAATAAAATCTGACTGAACGTGGGATTGTTGAGGGAGAAGGAAATGTTTGTGCAGGAGTGTTTTGAATGGATCTCTGCCTCTTTGTCCGCTTGTTCTTTTCACCCCGACTCCTGCTCTACCCTGAGCCCTCTCCACGCCAGACAGATGTGACTGCTCATGAATTAAATATGTCTTCCTGGTCATGTGTTTCCTCCAGGAAGGGACAGGAAGGAGCTTCTCATGTGTCTTTAAGGGTTTCCGAATTGAACCGAGTTGAGCACACCAGCCTCCTCTAGATTTACCTCCAAGTTTGATCTGTGAACGTTCCCATTTTAACGAGAGAGAGAGGGTGAGGCTTGCAGTATGAGTTCTAAAAGGTGCAGCACATGTAAGGAAAAGTGTTTTTCTTGGCATCGTGTCGTATAGAACTGGGAATCCTGGTTATCGGTCTGTTTTTTAAGGAGTGGGATGAGCAGCGTTGTTCCTGTTGTTGTGTCTTATTCCTCTTACACTTCAATCATCCACAAGCAAAAGTCAACAGTGCAGAAAGATTACTGGGGATTATCTTCAGGCCAGCAGGATTTAGGTGTACGCTGATGCTGCCGTCTGAATGATGCTTCATGGGAATGTAGTTGGTTGGTTTGTGTGTTTCTTCCTGCTGTCGCTGGGTGATCCATCTAAACAGCAGAGAACTCACTCTTGATTGATAAAAATAGAGTTTTGCTTGTAAACCGCCCGATGCAACATTAGCTGCTCTTCCAAAACAGATATGCAAACTAATCTCTTTTCTTTATTGCTTTGCGTGAAATATTGCTGAACACCTTTTTATTTGTTTATTTCTTTTTATCCAGCTGCAAACAATTACCACGAGCAAGAAGCCATTAAAAAGCTGCAAAGCATTCCCATCACTCAGACCGCTCTGACAGTACTCCGAGTCATAAGTATTGATTAAAAACAAAGAGTGAATCGTGTTCTATAAATTTAACTGAGCTTGTGGCCATCAAGAGCCTGCGGGGAAAAGGAAAGGCACTAATGAAGAGCGTGTGAGGAGAGGCATGGCGGCCATGCGTCTTTAAGATGGGGGAGCATATTTTCAGGGAGTAGTTGGTGAGAAGAAGAGAAGAGAGGCTGAGAATGGGGGAAGGATGAGACGCTCTGTATCGGGGCCCAGCATTGAGAGAGCCACCAGATACCCAAGCTGCACAAGGCCAAGCGGGAAAGGCAGTAAATCTGGTGCCATCTGTACCATCACCAACTGTGTGTATCTTTGACAAACACACAACCCCCCCCCAAAAAAAGGGATTACATGCAGAAAGCAGCCAAATGGGAAGAGTTTGGCCTCACTGGAACCAGCTGGCTTATCTGTAAAGGGTCTTACACAAAACCCAGAGAAACAGGAAGATTGTAAAGATGTTGCAACAATCGGTAAAAGACGTTTTATTTCTTCTTCTTTTGTTTGCCTGAGGGAAACACTCCCCGCAGCCCACTGTGTGCTCTTCGCCAGAGGTTACGACACCCACTCTTTAATCTGTTGACTTTCATTATCTGTGCGGGAGCGGCGCTGCCTCCTGTTGGGGACATGCCGCCCATGTCTTATCTGGGCAAACATGGCAGTAGTCAACATGGGAGTCCATGACCACCAGCGACAGTGCAGAGCAAACAAACACCGGCTTTAGGTGCAGTTTATTACCTCAGGATAATATTCTGACTTAAGTTATACACATAGAATCTTGCGCACAATATTATCTGGTCACTGATTTTGAATTTTGATAGGTTGGACTTTTATTTTAATTCTCAAGTGATAAAAACGTCTTTTTCTGGACTTCAAGGAAAGGTCTGGGATTAAAAACGAGCGGCGCTACACAGAAGTTGGTTTGATGTGTAAACTCCCCTCTCTTCATTATCGAGCCAGATCCGTCAAGTTGTCAGTCAGAAACGTCTCTCTCCGTCCCGCCTGCGCCTGCCAGACGACTCGTCTGGCCGCTGATAGAGTCGTGAACGCCGACGGAGGCGGCGTGCTGCTAAGATTCTGAAGTTTGATAGCTGGTCTCTCTCTGACGGAGAGGTGCGAGGCTGAAGTGTGGTAAACGGAGAAATAGCCTTCCACATCTCTCTCTCTCTTTCTGATGCCGCCCCGATCGCTGCAGATGTTGACTTTTATATGAGATGCATCCTGATGCAGAATGAATCTTACATATGGAAAGTCAGACACACCTAACCCTGTGTGTGTGTGTGTGTGTGTGTGTGTGTGTGTGTGTGTGTGTGTGTGTGTGTGTGTGTGTGTGTGTGTGTGTGTGTGTCTTGACCATGGTTCTGGATGGCATGGGGCGACTTTGTGAGCGAGGCGCTTCTTTGTGTGAATGCCACAGCGACCGTCATTCATTCAGCTCCAGCCTCACCTGAATGAATGGCCACAGCTGCTCGGACAGGGCAGCGGCCGCCACTCTTTCTCCTGGTGTCCAGAGCCAAACGCCAGAGTTGGTCCTGCATGGAAGCTCTGTCCGGCACTCCCATTCTGCTCGCCTTTGCTTGAAGTCCTGAAACGTGTAGCGTCGGCGAGCGCGGCTGGAATGCTAACGCTGCCGTTGTGACTCTCTGGCTGCAGCTGCGCCGCAGTTCGTCGTCCGCCCGAGGGACCAGATCGTGTCTCAAGGCCGCACGGCCAGCTTCCCCTGTGAAACCAAAGGAAACCCTCAGCCGGCGGTCTTCTGGCAGAAGGAGGGCAGTCAGGTGAGTGAAAGCCTGCTGAACTACTCTCCTGTTTTTCGTCACTTCTTCCATCTGATTTCTTCCATACGAGAAAAGAATTGTTCTCTTGGCAGCTTTCAGTGTCACGTTATCAACACTTAGTGTTTTGTTTGGCTCTCTCTGCCTGTACGCACAATTGCTTTCTGCTTATTATTCTCTCTCTCTCTCTCACACACACACACACACACACACATTCAGAGCACTTCAAACTACACTATCTGTCATCAGTATCTTTAGAACAGACACACAGATACACCTTTGTTCTCGGGAGCCGCCGAACGACAGTGTGGCTGGCGGAGTGCTAATCGGTTTTCTGTGACCCGGAGCTGATAAGAGCGATCGTATCCCTCGCTCCGGCAGATAACCCATTCAAATACCTGGGTGTCCTCAGCACGGTCAACAACAGTGCCAATTAGGAGCCTGTTGGGGCTTGTAGATGAGCCGGAGATATGATTCAGCCCCGGCTGAGCCACACACCAACACCAATACACACACCGCCTGCAGGCAGGCAATTACAGCAAAGTTCCCCTGAAAGGGCGAACAGAAGTGAGACACATGCTCACATGTTCACACATTTGGTTTTTGTTGATGCGGCGCTAGTCCACCGATGAGTCAGGACCAATCAGCGCTGAGCGATGCTGTGAACTCGTGCATCCGGAGTGTGTGTCACATTGTTATTAAAGATGAGGCCGTTTCCATCCCTCCACTTGTCTCGATGTCCCTGTGTTTATTAATGTTTCCTCTGCTTTAACTCCGTCGATGTTTGAACGATATGAAGGTATTTGCTGAGAGGACAGATTAAAGCTAATTAAGTAAAGTAATCAGACGACATGAAGGCTCCTTTTTCACACTGGAGTGTAATGGAGTGTGCCTCTCTCCTGTGCTGGAGATGTTAGAGCCTAATTTAAAATAAAAGCACATAATTTGTTGCATTAAAGTGATTTCGTGTAATTAAACCCAGCCAGCTTGGATCTGTCGGAGAAGCAAACAGAAACGGAGCAGGGTCAAGCTGACGAGATGTGAGGAACGCTCAGACTCGCTGAGATCGATTTGGAGCTCGGCTCCCGCAGGCCGGGAGGAGGAGGAGCCTCGGTGGAAGTGAGGCAGCATGGGAAGTAGTCATGGAGCCAAGCAGAGCAGGAAGTCTGAGTCTCTGGTTTGGCCTCAGAAAAGGTTTCAAACCGAATCACCCAACTGTGCTCTGGTGATTGAGCTGTTCAGATGGGAGCTGTGCTAATAGTCCCATCCGTCAGTGTGTGTGTGTGTGTGTGTGTGTGTGTGTGTGTGTGGGAGCCTGTTTGTAATTCTTCCAAGTCGTACTGGTTCCATGTTCCCACTAATTGGCTGTTTGTTCCACTTCCTGCAGAACCTGCTCTTCCCGAACCAGCCCCAGCAGCCCAGCAGTCGCTTCTCGGTGTCGCCCGGCGGAGACCTGACCATCTCGTCTGTGCAGCGGGCCGACGCCGGCTACTACATCTGCCAGGCCCTGACCGTCGCCGGCAGCATCCTCGCCAAGGCTCAACTGGAGGTCACAGATGGTGAGGGGGAAAACCGGCGTGCAGCTCCTTCCGTGCCAGCATGGCGCTTCACACCAGCGCGGAGCGCGGCGCTCTCGGTAGAACATCAACAAACTCACGTTTCCACCGAGTTTACCGCCACGCTGTTTTTTCCTCTTTCAGCTGCAGTGAAAGTCTGACCTTTAGCACTTTTCTAATTACACAGTAGGTGCACAATTACCCATGAAATTTTAGCTATTTCGTGTGCGCGAATAAATCCCGCTTTCATTAGAGAGGATCCACCGCTCCACCATATCCGTGACCTTCAGCTAGTGTGTTTTTCACTCTCCACATTTTGTTTCATTTAAACTGACACAATTTAATAAAAAAAAACCTCGTCTCTTCTTTTTGCAAAGGAAATAATGCGCTGCCCTTGAGTTTCTTCAAGTGTAATGGTCAGCGCTCGAGTGAGTGGGCGAGGCACAAGTGTGTGTGTGTGTGTGTGTGTGTGTGTGTGTGTGTGTGTGTGTGTGTGTGTGTGTGAGAGAGAGAGAGAGAGAGAGAGCGAGAGAAATAGACACGGAGAAGGAGATTGAACAAGTGAGTGACAATAGCTTCCCGGGAATGAAATATGCGGCGGCGCTCAGCGTGGGAGCGTCGGATCAGCTCAGCTGTTGCGATGGCGAGACGGACGGCCGTCCATACGTCTGCTCAAGTACCTGCGAGCAGAAAGATTAAACGCACCGCGGGAGCACTTCTCCCTGTTTGGTCCGATGTCGGAGCAAAATTGGTTTGTCCTTCAAATATCTGCAGTAATAACACATCAGATGTGAGCGAAGCTCGCGTTCCTGAGGAAACATACAGCCGGCGTTTTCACGTCGGTCTGATTGCCGTTTGCCAGAACGTGTGTCAACGCGCGTTGACCAGGCGGACGTCCGGAGACGGAGCGGAGCAGGCGGAGGTCACGGTTACGCCTGCCGCCGGGTTTTTGTGATTTACTGCCCCGGGTCCCGCCGACGGTATGAAGAGTTCAAGGAGATCTGTAATGAGAAATTCCTGATCCAGAGAGCCAAGGCCTCCGCCGGCCTCCTCCCTTTGTCACTCCCTCCACACACACACACACACACACACACACACACACACACACACACACACCCGACACATGCATCAGACGCTCAGCCGCCCTCCGCCCAGCAGCACCTTCTATCTCTGCATTTGTCAGATCTGGATTTATAGACGCTGACGGGTTTTTTTTTTTCCCCTGAAAGACAAAATGAATTTCATTAAAACACAAGACAGAGTACAGTACAAAGCTTTCCCAGCAAAGTGTTGAGTCCTGTGCTGGCTGAGTTTCAGGGTTTCCTCTGATTAATACGACCACATTTGCCCTTATTCTCACCTTACAGTGGACTAAAAACAAATAAGTAAAATTAATGAACTACATCTGGCTTGTGGAGGGTTTTTTTTCATCGGATTGTTGCTCGGCTGACCCCAAGCGAGGCGCGAGCGTAACGCAGCAAATGTGAATTACCTTGACTGGCTTCCTTTTGTCAGACGTAACTGCGAGGGAGAGAATGGGGGTGGAAGTGAGGGTGTGATAACGTGTTAAAAGGTTACGGAGGTAGACTCGGTAATTAGCCCCTGCAGGTCCGACATCATTAATCCATACTTTCTAATTAATGTGGCTTCTGCGATGCCAGGGGGGCTCCACATTATTCAACTCTAAATATATAAACTGGCTGTGCGCTCCGCCGCCGAATCTCCCAGAGATCACCTCTGACACACCTCCCGTTTCACCGGAGCGACCCACAGGCTGTCCTGGCACGTAATAAGAAATGGATTTCTCATTTGAAAGAGGTTCATCAGAATATCAGCATCCAGCTGCAGCAGAACAGGACGACATGTAAAACGGAGTTTCTTCCCCGACGTTTCTCCTGTTTCATGTAAAGGCTTGGCCTCTGTTCTTCACCACATAAGTATCACAAGGTGGTTTCGCCAACATTTACAACTTCAAATTCACCTTTTATTGTGTCCCAAACTGCACATAATGAAGTATTTATCTGAACCGCACTGACTCACTGCGCAGGAGTCCCACCGCCAAGCTGCACCGCAGAGTCCAGGGTACAGTATAAAAATAAGACGGCCCCGGCAGGAGCTGGAAACCACTTAGCATCTCTGCGCCACATCAGTGAAGCTCAAAAGCGCTACTCAGCTGTTCTTTCCGCGCTTCCTGGAAATACAGGATGTGCTCATTGTTCTGCGGCACCGTTATGAGACCTGCAGGGAAGCCGGTGGCCTTTATGAGAGGTCCCACATCCTGCCGAACAGCGTCACGCTCCCGGCTCCTGGAGACTGGCGCTGACGCTCTCCTCTGTCCGGCAGTGCTCACAGACAGGCCGCCGCCGATCATTCGCCAGGGCCCGTCCAATCAGACGCTGGGGGTGGACAGCGTGGCTCTGCTGAAGTGCCAGGCGTCGGGAGACCCCATCCCCTCCGTCAGCTGGCTGAAGGACGGGGTCAGCCTGCTGGGAAAGGACCCCCGCATGTCCCTGCAGGAGCTGGGCAGCCTGCAGATCAAGAGCATCAAGGTACTGGACGCCCTGAACTCCCACTGTATTCACACACACACACACACACACACACACACTGGCCTTCAGTTTCTGCTTGTACAGCTGAGAGCAACCATAGCCTGAGTTGGGTTTAAAGATGGAGCAGGAAGTACCGTCATGCATTAAAGAGATGAACCAGCAGCATCGATTTCCTTAAACCTGTTTGATAGTATTACTTAGCAGCTCCAGCTGGGCTCAGCTGTGCAGGACTGGATGGACTCCAGCTGCAGACTGGAGGCCCAAACAAGTGTGTCTGAGTGCATGACACACACACACACACACACACACCAACCACATGTTTAGAGTAGATTAAATTTAAAAGGCTCACGTCTTCCTCTCCCCACTCCCGGGCCTCGGTGGAATACCTATTACGCTTGACAAAGCTAGCGACCACTGACATGTTATTTAATAAATGGAAGAGCGGCACGGGGACAAAAACCAGCAAACAGCCCGAGTTCCTGAGAGGGATGGAGAGACGGGCCAGCTGTCGTCGGTCCAGGGTGTTCCCGCAGCCCACCCTAAATTAATTAGCCCGGCTTTGTTGTGGTCGGAGGGACAGTGGGGAAATGAGGGGGGGGGGGTGGAGTGATGGAAGGGTGCTGAGGAGAAAATGGAATTCATTAGGAAATTAGCGTCAGCACTTTGAGGCACTCGCCCGGCACAGGGCAGCCTTCAGCCAGCGTGCGCGCCGGTCAGGCCTCACGTGTTCAGCCGTCGTTCTTTAATCTCGCCGGAATAAAACCAGTTTCATTGACGCCGCTGTGTTCTCAAGCTTTCAGACTCTGGGATCTACACCTGCGTGGCGACCAGCTCCAGCGGTGAGACGTCGTGGAGTGCTTTCCTGGAGGTCAAAGGTAGCTGGACGGCATTATTCTTCACCTGTGTTTCGTCCTCGGGACTCAGTGCACTGATGGTTTGTTTCCCCGCCCGTGCGCCCAGAAGCAGGCGGAGCGATGGTGACGGCGAGCCACGACGACAATGAGCTTCCGGGCCCGCCGTCCAAGCCCCAGGTCACCGACGTCACCAAGAGCAGCGTGTCGCTGTCCTGGCAGCCCGGGACGGTCGGGGCGTCCCCCGTCTCCTCCTTCGTCATCGAGGCGTTCAGGTGAGGCTCCGCCCCTCGCTGGAGGCCCGGCTCTGGATGTGGGGCGAGGGCGGGGCTGTAATCACCCTCTCTTCTCTCCACTACAGTCAGTCAGTGAGCAACAGCTGGCAGACGGTGGCCGACCACGTCAAGACCACCCAGTACACCGTCAAGGGTCTCCGCCCCAACACCATCTACCTGTTCATGGTGCGGGCGGTGAGCGGCCAGGGCCTGAGCGATCCCAGCCCCATGTCCGAGCCCGTCCGGACGCAAGGTGCTCCGCATGGTTCCTCATGTTGACTGGTCCCAGTGGGACAGCTCCACTGAAACACCGCCGAGCCGTCCTCCGGTCAAACATTTCACCTCAGCTCGGCTCATTAAGGCTGTACTGAAGCAGTCATGTAGAATGAGCTCGTCTACTTTTGGACGACGTAACAGCGTTAGTGCTATCCCTGCTCCGTTAATGATGCTAACGGGAGGAGAAGACGGTCTCCGCAGCCAGGGCAGATTGGATTAGAGCTCTGGACGGACCGCAGCCTTCTGATGGCTCGGATGTGATCAGGCTTCAGCAGCAAGGCGAGGAC
Organism: Salarias fasciatus; assembly: GCF_902148845.1. Taxonomy (NCBI): domain Eukaryota; kingdom Metazoa; phylum Chordata; class Actinopteri; order Blenniiformes; family Blenniidae; genus Salarias; species Salarias fasciatus. The sequence goes on along the minus strand of NC_043758.1, from coordinate 38,435,276 downwards.
CTGGCGGGCAGCAGGGCTCTGTCCCGGTGAAGCGAAGGTCTCGCAGTGACATATAGACGTGTTGAATGACAATGACATGCATTGATGACAAATTGATTTTCCACTTCTATTTAACCGTGTTTTGCCCTATTAGCACGGCGTGTGATTTATGACTGCCTGTGGTCGTCCAAATGAGGATTTTTTTTTTTAAATACAATTTCCTCCTGGAGTTTTATCAGATTTCTTTTTTTCCCTCAATCAATAACTTGACTGCTTCACCCGCACCGCGTCGTGTTTTCTATTTCTGCTAAGTTGAAACACATGATGTCCATTCATCTTCCGTCCAATCTGTCTGAGCGCCGCACGCTCGGGGTTCACTCCCTCATGTTGTCATTGATTCAGGACCCTGTAAGTGCAGACAAGACACATATTTAAAGAACTTTGCAAACCCGAGTCTTGCCTTTTTTTCAAAACCGACATGTGCCTGAATGGAAAATGAAAATGGGGTCATTTTAATGCAGATGAAGTTGCCCCCTTTTCAAATGAAGTCGTGATCACAGTGCACCAGCCTTTGTTGGATTTGACTGCTCTATTCGCTCTTTTTTTAATCTTTCCACTCCTGACGGTGATGAATTATGATGTATTGTGCAGCGCTGTGTGAACTCCGAGAAACCTCAGAGAAGAAAGCGAGAAAGGATTTTACTTTCTTTTGCTTGTCTCCGTCCTTCATCTCGCCGTTCGTTCTCTTGCAGACATCAGCCCTCCTGCTCAGGGCGTCGACCACCGCCACGTCCAGAAGGAGCTCGGCGAGGTCATCGTCCGCTTGCACAACCCGGTGGTCCTGAGTCCCACGGCCATCCAGGTCACATGGACTGTAAGTACATCGCATGATGCTCTGGCCTTCGCACCAGACATCCGTCCATCAGTCCTTGACTGTGGGCGAACGCACTTCAGAGGGGAAACACACAGACAGGCAGACTCTTTTGATTTGTGTGGTTATTTCTACATCTCTGCATTCTTCTCACTTCTTTGATTTTACAGAACGGGATCGTAAAGATCCGCCTTTGAACCGAGGAGACTTCCTCCAGGCTACGGTTCGCTTTATGTCAGGACATTTTCTTCTGCTGTTCCCCAAAACTTCAGCTTTGAAATATTGTAAATGAGGACTTAAAAGTAGCTGAAGATCAAATGGCTGGAAAATGGTTTCCTGGAACCACAATAAGCATCAAAAGCCGGAGACATCTGGCTGTTCATCAATCTCCCATACCTTTAACTGTGTTCCTCACAGTTCAGGTAGAATTACACTGGAATTAAAGCCGGGCGGTTCTGAAGATGGGTTTTCCTCCTGCTGTGAGATAATGCATTAATCTTCGTGTGTGTGAGGAGTGGAAACACACCTGCTCCTCCATCATTCATGCTCATAATGAGGAAGCTTCTCCGTCTCACAATCCGACTCTGAAAGAATGAATAAAGAAAAAGGGTGTGAGCGGTTTGTTTTTTACTTCCGTCGGTTCATAAAACCGGGCTGCTTGTACACAGTGTGCCAGTGATATTTCGATTAAAGTCCCATTAATCATTCAGATGCGGGTGTTTATTCCCATCTCGGGTGACATGCGCGGCTACTTTGCATGTTCAAATAAACCACATTAGCACTTTTCCTGCTGACATGTTTATTGACCCGTGCAGTAAGTCACACCCCGAGACCCGCTAAAGCATTGCTTTATGATTGCTTTGTACAATCAGGGCAAAACATGGCCGCCTAATCAATCAGAGCCCCTTTCAGGAAGCAGGGGCCACTATGAGAAAGCTTTTATATTCCCAAATCATTCCATTAATAAAAGTCGTGCAGCACACGGGGAATCCATTCTGCTGATTTACTCGGGCTACAGCAGCGAAAAACAGCTGCTTAATATCCCACTTGAAACCCCCGCTCACTTCTTCTACTGTTAACAAGCCATTACAGTGAGTTATGCGCTCGCTCCTCCTCTGCATAAATTCTGCTTTTTCCGTCGAGCTAAATGGGCCCAACTTTCAGAGCAGCGGCCCTTTGTGGATCAGGATTCCTGATGGTGCATGTGTGTGCGTGAGGAAATGTCTGGGCCTTAATTGCGCCACATAGCTTCTACACACCGAAACTCAGGAAGCTGACGTGTTGCTGCTGCTTCTCAGGTGGACCGTCAGTCCCAGTTCATCCAGGGCTACAGGGTCCTGTACCGGCAGACGTCGGGGCTGTCGGCGCCCGGGCCGTGGCTCACCCAGGACGTGAAGGTGTCCTCCGAGCGCAGCGTCGTCCTCTCCGCTCTCAGGAAGGGAATCGTGTACGAGATCAAAGTGCGGCCGTACTTCAACGAGTTCCAGGGCATGGACAGCGAGTCCCGCACGGCGCGGACCACCGAGGAAGGTAGGGGGAGCCGGCGCTCGTCCACCTCGCACACGTCATGTCAGGAGCCGTGAAATAAAAAGTCACACTGCGGCCCGTCCTCTGGCGACGGCTGACACTCGACCCCTCGGGCCGCCGTCACGCCGCCGTCTGGCGCCATACTACGGGCCTCGCCGCCCCTACCCGTCATGCCCAGAGACCAGAGCGCACGAGTGCATGTGAATGCTTGCGACCCTGACCTTCCTGCTGGGGTTTTTGTTTATGATTGGTGGTGTTGGTGCCAACCACCTTCTAATCCATCAGCCGGCAGCCGCAGAGCCGCGCCGCCATCGGACACGGCTCACACTTCCTCCTGCGAAGGCGATCTGTCACCCGGAGCTTGATTCATACACGCTCTGACAAGGCCGCGCAGCGGTGTGGCACATCACACACACACACACACACACACACAGGCCTGTCCTGAGATGAATTCGCGGTTTGACCTGTGCAGGACAGAGATGCGTCCGCCAGCAGAGCGCAGCACCGCCCGCCCGTCAGCTTCTCCGTTTAATAATTTAAATTAAATTCTGATTTGATCTGAAGTAAAGACACGCGGTACACACCCACAGCGGCACACCGAGACAATTACAGGCGCTTTGTGCCGGAGACAAAGGCTATCTTGCCACAACATATTTAAACCCGCATATGCAGGAGACAGTTCACATCCTGTCAGGATGACAGCCCCATTTATTTTCCCTTTCTTGGAGGGACTGTATCTCGTGTGGCCAGCCAGTGTGTGTGCACCGCAGTTGTTGAAGTGCCATCGTATAGCAGCTGTCTCGCTCACACACACACACAGTAAACACACACGTACCAGCACACCTTCTCTGGCCTCAGCCTCCAGAAGCTCCATGTCCCTCCTGTTCCCCCTGCTGATAACACCCTGAGCCTTTGCTCTGTCGTCATCCAGGTCTTTCAGAATCACAACCACGTTCTATTTCTGTCACAGCCTCGCTGCTGCGCCTGGTTATGGCTGATATGCCATCAAACACATGGCTGTAGGCTCCTCGGGAGACCCCGGGACTACTGAGAGGCCTGAATAAATGGATGTAGGACTCCAGCTCGGAGAGTGATTAAAACTTAGGCTGCCCATTAGCTAACACAATTAGAGCAACCCCAAGGCAGGTCCGGGCAGATGTACGCTTTCTGTACATGCTCAGCGCTCCTTTTCTGTGTCCGTGGCTGCAGCCGCCCTCCTCCTTCCCCACACATTCTCTCATCCTCCATCTGGACAGTGGAGGCTGATAAATGAACTCTGCCTGCCGTCTGATTCCCGCTGACAGATTGTCTTAGAAGTCGCTGAGAAGGATTATCTTCTTTGCAAAGTGGGGCTTATATTTTTGTAGGGAAATCAAAAATATGTGTACTCATATTCCCTATAGACTGAGATGCATAATCTCTTTACCTCTCAGATTTACTGCAGCTTTCCTTCCTTACGGCTCACTTGTGCACTTGAATTTCATCTTTTTGCGAGAACGCATCATGCTAGGATTCTCTCATCAGCCGGCACAGCACAGCATGTTCATCTAAGACGGGGTCACATTCCTGGCTGCCATACATCACTCCGCTAATGGCTCTATTAGCACAGCCTCTGAGGCCTCTAATGAAAAATGGGTATTGTTTAGCACAAATATGCACGATAATAAGCTGTTAAATCATTCATAACATTAACTTTGAACGACATTGTCACCGATGGCGAACGCTTTCACACATCCCGCTCTTTGTCACCTGGCGTTTGAGAGCCCTGAGCGCGGCGCCCGGTCAGATGCTCCCCCGGTAGACTGTTTCTAATCTGGCCAAGGTGCTGGGTTCATCATTGGAGCCATTCATCTCGGCCCATGCCAGGGCCTTGTGGCTCTCCGGGGGCCGGCGGAGCCAATTGCACTGAGGGATGAGCAGAGATTTACGGGGCGACACGTGCCATTTTGGATGGAGGCGAGGTGAGCGAGCGGCAGCCCAGGAGTAATTGACCTGTCAGTATTCTGCCGAGGCGCCGCTCCCCTGCCAACCATGGCGGAAATGAGAAAACATTTTTAAAACGTTATTTCCAGTTGGGCCAACAGTTATTTATTTTTCCTCCCACCGCCTGCGGGGGTCAGTCAGTAGATTGTTGCCATCAGAATAACAAGAGAGGTTTATGAAATCCTGGGACCTGTCTCTCCTCCGCACTAAGTTGTGCCTGACTCTGAAGCGCTGGTCTGATCTTCACCTGCCGGCTGTAGTTTCATCTGGCTGATCGATGGAACCCGTCAATATGTTCGCTGAGACCTTTGTTTCCTCCTCCTAAAATGATTTTTTCTTTCTTTCTTCTTACTTCCTTCTGGTCTGCGTTTTATCCAATGAGCTCGTTGACCTACGTGCCACCCATCGCCCAAGTCTTAGTGCGACTGAGAGCGCTGGCCTGACAGCGCCAGGCCGTCATTCTGCAGATCGATCGCCGTGTTCTCAGTGCGAATCCGACGGGCTGCAGCCAGGATGATATATTCATCACAGAGAATTGCTAAAGACAGGCTGTAGTCATGTCAGCCCTGCCCTGGAGTCCATGTAAATCCTCCTGTAACGACTTATCTTGACAGCTCTCAGTCACCCGGCGTCCAGCGTGGAAAATGGCTCCAGACAGTGTGTTGAGGAGTCGTGTGTCGTAACGGGTGTCACTAATGCAGGAAAACTGTTGCTCTGTGTTTTTATTCTCCGCTAATCCTGTGTTTGCGCCCCCCCCCCCCTGCAGCTCCCAGCGCCCCTCCTCAGCAGGTAACCGTCCTGACCGTGGGAAACCAGAACAGCACTTCTATCAGCATCTCCTGGGACCCTCCTCCACCAGACCACCAGAACGGCATCATCCAGGAATACAAGGTCTGTCCCGGCGAGCCGGCGCCGCCAACGCATTCCAAGCCAAACGGAATCAAGTGCATCTCTGTTTTTCCTCCCTCCCTCCCCCTCTCAGATCTGGTGTCTGGGGAACGAAACCCGTTTCCACGTAAACAAGACGGTGGATGCAGCCATCCGCTCGGTGGTGGTGGGCGGGCTGCAGGTGGGCGTGGTGTACCATGTGGAAGTGGCTGCCAGCACCAGTGCAGGGGTCGGGGTGAAGAGCGAGCCTCAGCCCATCATCATCGGTACGGCTCAGGAAGGAAACGCACAACTTTCCAACCCTGCATGATTATTTTTTAATTCAACAGACCTCAGGAAAAGGGCGAGCAAACAAAAATCTATCAACGTTCTCGTGAAATTCAAGGAATTACCAAATGGATGATATTGCTAAAACACTATTATTTTGATATGTGGCCTGACTGCTCATGATTTATGTGCAGCTATGGCAGATTGTGCCTGATTTGACCCATAACTGATGGCTTGGCCTGCAGCATGTTCTTATTTCCCCAGTGTCACTCACATAATCCATCTCTGTGAGCAGAGCCCCGGCTCGCTCTTACAATATGTTAGCTTGTCTGCAGACGGGCGGATGGGTGTGTGTTGGTGGTTACAAAGCAAAGGAAAGATTAAAAAAAGAAAGACCCTTGTGCACTTTTTGCATGTCCATATGTATATATATATATATATATATGTGTGTGTGTGTTTTGTGCTTCCGCTGTTATTGTTGAAAGGAACCGTGTCGACCAGGCTTTGCAGGTGAGCAGTGATTGGAGATCGATGCGGACCAGGGTCCTGTCCTCTCATTTCACATGGTGTGTTTTGCCGGCAGTGGAGTGAATTAGGGCCTGAGCCGAGCAAACAGTCTGCACACCTGGGGGGTTTGCTCTGAGCTTTTAGGCTTTGTCTATTCCAGTCTGCACATTATATTTCACAGCACATCCCGCAGATCCGTGTCGTGCTCCGCTGGTCAACAGGCGAGCTGAGACTCATCAGACCCGCCGTGCTGGAGCTTAATCTGGCCCCGTCCTCGTCCTCGTCCTCGTCCTCGTCCTCGTCCTCGTCCTCGTCCTCGTCCCCCCGTACCTGCTGGCCTGAGCCGCTGCCAGTCGCTGTGGATGGAAACTTTCCTCCTTAACGCCGCTTTGCTTGTCGCAGGGAAAGAGTTCCGGGACGTGATCATTCACGGGAACCGAAACAACAGCATCACGGAGCAGATCACCGACGTGGTGAAGCAGCCGGCGTTCATCGCCGGCATCGGCGGCGCCTGCTGGGTCATCCTCATGGGCTTCAGCATCTGGCTCTACTGGAGGAGGAAGAAGAGGAAGGGCCTCAGCAACTACGCAGGTTCGACCTCTGTTTGTCTGCGCTCGTTCTGCTCTCATGCCTGGATATTTTTCAAGCGTTCAAAATAATGAATTCTTTCCTTTTGCGAAGCGGTTTTGGTGGTTTATCGTCAGACAGAGTGCAGGGACGTGGTAGAAGCTTCTGGTGCTGAGGACAGAGTGGCTGCCGTGTTAGAGCTCAGCAGGAAGACAGATGTCAGACTGAATCTTACCCAGAGGGCCAGAGTTTGGGGACCAGTCCACCCACAGTGTTGTTATTAGCCCGGGGAGACGGGGCTGAGTGGGCAGCCCGGTCACTGAGGCTGAAGTCCGTCCAGATCTCCTCCTACACACTAACCCCCCCCCCCCCACCACCACCACCGCCCTCCAGTCAATACTATCAAACACCACGTCCACACACACACTGCCAGGGCTGCCAGACGTAATGAGATCGAAGAAAAAGCTGATGAACGTCAACACTTCAGAGACGCTCTCAGCTTAACGCTTTTTAATCAACAGAGGTTCAAGAAACATCTGCATGTGTGTGTGAGTGTGTGCAGGTGTGTTTAACTGTATGCTGCTGAAGTGACTCTTCATTTCTTTTGGTCCCATCTTGTTTGTGTGTGTTGCTCTGTGTGTGCCACGTCTCCCGCTGGCCGGCTGCTCTCCTGGCTGCTGCTCTGCACACTGGGCGACGGCGGGCTCGCTTCTTCTTGACGCTCTGGGACTTTTCGGCTTGACGCCCCCCCCCCCCGTCCCGAGTGTGCAGACCCCCCTAAAGCACTGCTTACCTCTGCAGGCTTTTAACACACAACTTCTCTGTCTTCTTGTTTTTTGCAGTTCAGTCCTTCACCTTCACCCCTGCAGGTACTGTTCATTTGTCCCGTCTCCCCCCCCCCCCCCCCCCCCCCCCCGACCCCAGAGTCATCTCCTCCCACATCTTGCTTGGATTGTCAGATTTCTGGTCATGGCTGACGCAAACTGAAGTTTCATCCTGACGAATGCTCTTCAACCCAGCAGACAATCAGTCTAATGATGAGGTTCTGGTTGTAGTTGGCCATGACCCGGACCCTTCAGCCCTGAACCCTAAACCTGCCCCCCTGCCCAGCTGTATCCTTGCTTTCCCTCCATGCTGTGTTGTTTCCATCCCTCCTTTTCTGCTCTCTCCCTGTGAAACGTGACCATTGTTTCATGTGTATCTCTCCTATTGACGTTTTTTTATGGTGCAGGTAGAGACTGTCCTCCATCTTCCAGAAATAACCATTTCCTTTGTGTTTTCTTTCCAAGACTGGAGTTGTCTTGTAACGTTTCGTGTTTTCTTCTCTGGTGTCTGTCAGTGAGCCGGATGGTCATTCATTCATTTGATCTTTCCCCTCTGTTTGTCTCTTGCTTCTGTCTCCAGCCCTTCTGGAGCTTTATCTCATCTGCTTCCTGTGATGAATTTACTTTTCCATGTGTCATTTTGACGATTATTCCACCTCTTGCTGGCTTGAATCTCAACAGATCCTTTAAACGTGGTCGTTGTAGATACAGACAGAGTAGTTTGATGACAGTAGAGCCTGGAGAGGCCGGAGAGGACACAGACGGCTGAGTCCGGCCCAGCAGGGATGATAGGTGTAGGAGTTTTGGGCAGGAGTCTGGCTGGAGGGTTTCACACCGACGCTCTTCTCTGTATCCACCATTGGTGGATGTATGGAGTGCTCCGTGTCTCGCTGCTGAGACTGGCGCTTGGAGAGGTGATTCACGGCGCCGGGGCTCACTGCCAGACGGAATAATATTTGATGGAATTCTCGTATGTTGATGGCACCCCGCCCACTCCCTCCCACCTCCGACAAATACTTATTAGAGGGGATTAATCGGCGCTCATATTGGGGAAAGTGCTTATCTTGGCGACGGAGGCGAGAAGCGCGGCCCTGCCGCCGCGTCACTCCGGCTAACATGAAAGTCTTCCGCAGCAGCCCCGAAATGTGCCCGAGCCCAGATAGGGACTTCAGAGGCCTTCCCTCCGCCGCCGCCGCCGCCTGCCCCTCCTGTCAGTCCTCCCTCAAACAGCCAGTTCACTGCTGCTGGAACAAAGACAAACGGAAGCCGGGGCTGTATTTCACACCGACAGACCTGCAGCGCCGGTCTCATCCCACCGAACACTTTTAATTCCACCTGCGCTGTTTTGAGCAGCTTAAGCCTTAATGTTGTAAATAAACTCTCATTTGCTCCGACATACCGGCGAGATGAAATCCAAATTCAGTTCTTCTTCTTTTAAATCCCTAAATTGTGGCTATGAGAGAGAGAATTGGATTAAGTGAGCTCAGGCTCTGTTGGCGAGACATTAAAATGTCCTGCTCGCAGCCCCTCTAATCTGTGGTGGGAGTTTCCTGGTTCTGTCGCCCGGTGGAACCCCCCCTCCGGCCCCCCCCTCGCTCCTCCCCGTGCCCGGGCTTGTTCCTGAGTCAACTTGACTGAAGCAGAAAGGAGAGAAGGAATCTTCAGCCTTCCTCTCGCTTTAATCTCCATCTGTGGAACAAATGAGCCAAATTACTAACAGCTTTCCTTCAGGCGACCAGCTTCCTTATTCCCCCCTGCCTGCCCCCCCCCCCTCGTCGGAATGAGGTGGTTTCCAAAACTCTTGCTGCTTTCTTGTGTTCCCTGTGATCCATTGAAGTTCCTATGAACCCAGAACTCTTCCTGCTGCCTTTTCATCTCGGCGGAGATGAAATGGATGCTTCGCAGCCGTGGAGTTTTAGCAGAGCGGCGCTTGTTATCTGGAGATCGCCGGAACGGAAGGGGCCACATGCACGGCTTCCGGGGAGCCCCGCCAGCCAGACCGGCTCTAACGCAGCCTCTGCAGATAGAAAACCCGGCGTGATTAATGAGCCCTCTGCCTTTTCTAATCATCTTTTGGCTGCGATTTAATCACAAATCTGATACTAACTCAGAAGCAAAATAAGGAAGATGAAATGAGTTTTGCCTCTCATCAGGCGCCGTGTCCTTGAGGAACACATGACGTCTCCACTTATGCAAAGCGGAGCGATGTGCGGTATTCTTCACCGCACTATTAAAGGAAAAAAATAATCACGAGAGACAGAGGATGCAGACGGACATCTGCACCCTTTAGAATCCATCATCCATCTGGCTGTGCAACGGAGGAATGCATCGCTGCTGAAGTCAGATGGAAGGGCAAATTAGTCGATGCTAAAAACGACTGCACGCCTCAAACTGACATATCAAGACAAATCCTGGTTGGTTTTCTAAATATTACTCTGGAAAAAGCTCATATGTGGCTTTGTTTTCTGTCTCTGTCTCTCCTCTGTGGCTGCAGTGACGTTCCAGAGGGTGGATGGCGGTCTGATGAGCAATGGCAGGTGAGTCGTCGTCGTTTCCCCTCGTCCGGGAAAACCTTCCCGTCACTTTCGCTTCACGCAGCCCTTCCTGCTCTCCACAGTCAAGCGTGAAACCGGCGCTGTGATTGCAACCCTGATAAATGACTGATGGATTGATAGATGACCGGTACCTGTAGTGTGGAGCGGTGTGCAAATACAGCTTTCTGCCACATCTCCATCCATGCATCCATAGATGAACTCATAAATCTCCTCAGCAGAATTAACAGAAACAATTTAAGCAGAGAGTACTTTTATTTTGTCATTTATCTTCCGCCGCCGGCTACAGGCAACCCCGGAGCCCTCTCCGGTGATAAATTTGCCTGTCACCTTGCGTGGGCGGCTGGGATCTGAGCACATGTAATAATGTAAAAATAATTACCCGGGGGAGAGGTGTGCGGAGGTACCCCGTCGCACCCCCACCCAGCCGAACGGGGCGCATCTCAATGACACCGGTTACTGAGCTTTTGCGGGTCTTGAAGAGGCTCCCTGGAGGAGCCCGGCTGCCGTCGATCTGCTGCTTATCACACCTGACTGGGTAAAAGCTTCAGATCTCAAACACTCAGCCAGAGACGGCGGCTGCAGCTGACCCCGGGTGTCTCTGGGCTCTGGGATTGTGTCTGCGCTGCAGTCTGGTGTTTTTATATTTATACCTTTTTCAATTTCCCCCTTTCTCTTTACGTGAAGCCGGGCGCCGCGACGCACCGCATTGTTCTGCAAGCTGCCAGCAATTTCTTAATGAATTAGCCACGCCACTTGCCATGCTATTTCTCATCTACTTTCTGCTGTAGTGTTTTTCCCTCAATTTTCCACATAAGTGGCTCGATTCTCACTCCGCCGAGTGGGATTGGAAATGTCTGTGTTTCTGCCGCTCGATGTTTCTCATATCTTTAGTCAGTCGCAGTGACTTTCACAATTTTCGCAATAGGATGGAGTCTCCTTTGCTATTCCAGAGCCATCAAATCCCAGATGTTACAACTTCCCCATCTGCCCCGAGAATCACAATGTGCAGCACAGCATCTCAGGAAAATGTGTTCATTTGTTGCATGAGATGTTTATTGCATTAATTAGACAATAGCAAATGAAGCCACGTCTGTCTCCGGTTTCTCATTGGCTGCTGCCAAATTGCTCTGACTGAACAATTACATTTAATCGATCACAAAATAAATGATTCATGGAAGATGAATAGGCTCCAGATTGGTGGACCTGGACAATTTGACTTTGGCTGCTCAATTGAAATTGATAAAAGCCGATAAGGGTTCATTCGTTATCCCCCTGCCAATAGGGAGATGGTAATTAGAAGGTAGTAATAACTTCCTATCTTGGCACTGATCAATATTTTAGCAAAGCCAATCCGCTGTCGGCGGGGAGAACGGGCTGGGAACAGGTTTCGCTCTCGCTGTTGCTATGGAGATTCCTTTACATCCCAGGATCCGAATGACGGCGTGTTTTCTAATCTAGGGAGTAATCTGTGTTTTGCGTGGCTCTAAGTGTTGGCTAATGTCTGGACTTTTAATCCAGATTCCATTCAGCAGTCTGGTGAGGCCGTAAACAGCTGATTTATGAAGTTGCTTTGGAATTAATCTCTCCCGGCGCGCTTATTTATGGGAGGCTGGGTGTCAGGCGTCTGCGGCAGTATTTATGGTTTCCCTCCTGCTCATCACAAGTAACTGAAATGTCTAACAGCGAGAGGAAACACTCCAAATCAAATTCCCTCTGCCAAGGTTGCCATCTATCCTGCCTCGGACAGGGATTAAAAGTTAGGTGTCGACTTTTCATTAGACATATGACCTGAGGCCTGCACCCCCAGTATTACCCCGCCGTCTCACACACACACACACACACTCGTATATACATATAACAAACACCTGCAGTAGAAATTGGTCTTATTCTAATTATCCTTAGCAGAAGTACTGCTGTGTGATGAATACAAGGACGATGCAGCCATTTCCTCTGTCAGCTCCTTGTCTTTCAGATGATGAGCTGGGGGGGGGGGGGGGGGGGGGTGCAGCGGGGGACCAGACAAAGCCGCGCTCTTTTACTTCTGACAGTGTACAGTCTTGCTGGAGTCAACAGAAGAGAACAATGTCATCTTCTCTGTCAGCTGGTGGATATTTTCGGGCTGACAGATGCTCGGCGCACAAAAGGCGCCGAGCGGCGCAAACAAAAGAGGTGCACAGGGGCGAAATGAAGGCAAACAGGGTTAAAGAAAGATGGTGTAGAGCGAGAGAGTGATGGCAGAGGGATAAAATGGCAGCCAGTAACAGAGGGAGAAGGACAGGGTGAGATGTATTACCCTATAAAAGTGCATGTGTCTGATGCACAGCCATCAATTTGAATGACTTGTCTCCCCCGAGGGCCTGTTTTGGCATTCAGGACCCACAGCCAGGGCTCTGAGCTTGCCAGGGCTGCAGTTCATTTGGACTCCCCCCTCTGTGGAGCGGCTCTCCTCATTAGGACCTGTAGCCGAGGCGCAGAGCGACTGCGGCAGTCCCATTACCTGCCCCTGTCCTCGGGGCTCGACTCCGGCGTCCAACACATCACCCCACTGGAGCCCAGACAGAAAGCCCCCGCTTACAGCCGGCCCGGTATGGCTGCTGCTCTCCTCCTGCTCCCGTCTCCTCTAAATATACTTACTTTATGTCCCCAAACTTCTGCTTTGTTGCACGCGGTTCTTATATTCAAAGTTTGTTTGCACTTGACTCCATTTGCCTGGCAGGTGGAGTGTCGGTGGACTGACACATAAACAAAGCCGTTTAACTGCATCCTCCGTTCTCATTTAGCTCCATCTGTGTTACCCATGGTAACGAGGCTCGGACGTGATTGTACAGTAAAGTGGCCCTAATGGGCTCCCAGCAGTCACCCGTGACAGGTTAAAGTCTTGATGGCTGCTTTTATGGTTCTCGCCCCCTCAGGAGGGACGCAACACCTGTTAAATGGAACTGCCCCCCCCCCCCCCGCACGCCGGCGTCCCGCACGCGCCGCGCCATGGTTCGAGTCCCCGTCAGATAAGATTTAGGCTGTCTGGACATCCCTGCGAGGGGCTGATGGGAAAGCGCAGCAGAATGCGGCTGATATTAATGAGTGAGGAAGCGCATACATGTGGCTGTCAGCGTGTGCTGCTGCACGTGTGTGTGTGTGTGTGTGTGTGTGTGTGCACGGAGCAAACGCAAGCATTCACGTCTCCTCAGTTTCGCATTAATAACTCCTCCAATGTGACAACAGCACAGCAGGAGTAACAGAGAAATAAAGGCTTGTGTTTGCCTGGAGGAATTCCAACTTTGCAGGGAAAAAAATTATCTGAGCAATATTTCCCCAGACTGCAGGAGTGTTTTATTAGCTTTGGAGGCTTATGGCAAAGCTTATCGCACAGAAACACACTATTTTGTGTACAATACAGTGTTTGAACATGTGTTTTTTTCCGTCTTTTGTCTTCATAATGTCTTCTGATCGTTGTTATGGTGTTGTTTTCATTATTTCCTCAGTCCAGGAGCACGATGCGGACTGAAGCCATGTGATTGGGAATGTTCTCCTTCAAACCTCTTGTTCTCATGTAATTTCACACTGGGTGCTTAATCTGGCGTTTCATCCTGTGTTTGCGCTCAGCCGCCCCGGCCTGCTGAACGCCAGCGACCCCGGCTACCCCTGGTTAGCAGACTCCTGGCCGGCGACCAGCCTGCCCGTCAACAGCAGCTCCGGGGGACCCAACGACCTCGGCAACTTTGGGCGAGGAGGTGAGTGCCTGCTGCTGCGAGGAAGACGCCGTAAAAGATAAAATATGCGGGCTCTGAATTCCTCCAGAGCTCGCGTTGTTTGTCATGCATGCATATGCATGCGAGATGTATGCATGTATGGATATTGTGTGCATATATATTTATATATATGGCACAGCAGGGGTCCGCTGTCGCCGGGCTGACTGATGGGCAGTACTGCAGCCTGGTGTCACATCCCATCCCTCAGAGCAGGGAGGGCCAGGCGGAGGGGCAGGGGGCGGACGGCTGTCTGGAAGGATGGGCCGGGGCAGCCAGTCGTGAAGGACGTGCGCAGCCTGACTGGCGCAGATGCGGACACTTCCGCCACAGCTCTACATCATCCCCCCTTCACTGGGCAGGCCGTGCACTGTGGAGGGAGTCCGCCCCGGACTTCCCCAGCTCTCTCTCTCGCCCCCCCTTCTTTTTCCTCCATTCGTCAGAGCTCCCACATGCAGGGTAGTGCCAGTCGGGCTCAGAAGGTAGAGAGATATCCAATGAGCAGAGAGAGAGAGTGCAATGGCAATTTTATTTAACAAAGGGCATCAAACGGTGAGTTCTTGGTGGTCTCAATTTATTAAGCTGCGCAGCTGAGAAATCACAGAGTCGCTAGAGTAACAGGGTGAGTTCTGCCCTCGCAGGGGCGTGCAAGTCTCTAAAAACTATCTGCCTCGTTCACTCCCAGAGGCCTTCACTGCCCCCAGCCGTAGGCTGGACGCAGGGAGACTCCCACGAGTGCCGCAGCTGCTACGCTAAGATGATCAGGAAAAGTAAATTCTAGACAAAGCATTCGGGTTCCCCGCACATCTGAGTGTGTGAGAGCTACGGGTATTTATAACAAATAAATCTGAGCACTACAAAACAGTTCAGCATGCACTCATTAGACATTTCCACCACAGAGTTAGAGAGAGAAAGAGAGAGATAGGGAGGGAGGGAGGGAGGGAGGGAGGGAGGGAGGGAGCCTCCTCTAGAGGTGGATGGGTGAGGCTACATTAATGCCTTTGCTTTAAGCTGGATTTGTGAATTTCTCATTACTGAAGATCCTCTTCATATCTGCTTTAGTGAAGTTAGAGTTAATATCCAAAAGAAAAAAACCTTATATTACTCATCCCTCCTTCTTTAGAATAACTTGGAATTCTCAGTTACTCCCTCGATGTGGCCATTTTTCATTTTCTGTGATGCCCTTTTTCTTGTAAGTCACATGCATGAGTGGAAGCTCAGTGGTGGCTGACCAATAGAGAGGGCAACGCCCGCCCGCCCCCCCCCCCCCCCCCAGTGTTTTTGCTTTTATTTAAAAATGTTCAAAAAATAAAATAAACAATGCACATGACAGCAGATAAATAATTTAAAACCCTCCTCCTGCCTCCGTCCCCAGATCTTCCCACTGGACAGGGTGATAAGACGGGCACCATGCTGTCTGACGGAGCCATCTACAGCAGTATAGACTTCACCACCAAGGCCAACTACAACAGCCCAGGCCAGACATCCCAGGCCACGCCGTACGCCACCACGCAGATCCTCCACTCCAGCAGCATCCACGAGCTGGCCGTGGATCTGCCCGAGGCCCAGTGGAAGGCCTCGCTGCAGGCCAAGCAGGAGATGGCCAGCCTGGGCTACTCCCTGCCCGACAAGAACTCCTGCAACAACAGTGAGTGGCCTGCGATGCGGGGAGCGCCGAGGCGTCGGTTTGTCCTCCAGGGACAGTTTTCCCTGCGACGCTCTAAACAAAGCTGCGTCTGGTCCTCAGTGCTGGAACCAGTTCACAGTCAGTGCTTCTGGTTTGACAGTTTCCACCGCAGGTCTCTGCAGTTTTCAGAGAAGAAACAGATTATAAGCGGTAGATTTCCCCCCAGCACACGTTACTGTTGCCCTGCTCGGCTGTGACGGAGCAGTACAGTTAAATAACCGCTGATGTTCCCTCTGATTTCCTCCTTCAGTCTCTGTGTAATCGGCAATCCATTTTAGCTTGACTAATATTTAAGAAAATTAGCCAATTAATTACCGTGGATTGATTTGGGATTTTTTTTTAAAGCCGAATGGATTTTTATGCTTTACATGTAATGAGTATTCCTCGGTTGTATTGTAATACATATTTATGATGATGATTTTCTGACTGTGTGAAACAGAGTAATTACAGTTTTCACGTAGTCCCTCCAAAGCACTGGGCTAATTCTCCCTGGCAGTTTTGAAGAAGTGTGTTCAGATGTGATTACGTCCCTCAGAAGGGGACAAATACTGAAATAAAATCTCCACTATTCAGTCGTTAATTCCCTTCCCTGAGTTAGGAGAAATCCATGCGTAACAATTAGCGGCGTGCTATTCTCAAATCAATGACAAATCAAACCTGTCCAGCTGACGAACTGTCTGCCGCACGCCAATCAAATCGCGAGCGGACTGTGTGAGCGAGCGGCGCCCGGTTGAATGATTGAATCCTGAGTGTATCCTGCTTGCTTGTTGCTCTAACTGCATGCGTGCATGTGCTTTGTGCTAACTGCCAATCACCTGACGCCACTGTGATTTTTGCCCTTTAACCTCCACTTGTAGCCCTCCTTTTCATTCCCGACTACCGATTGGCCGACGGATTGTCTAGTAGAATCCCACACAACCAATCACAAGATTTCAGCACCACCAGCTCTCACAACAGCTCAGAGCGAAGCGGCAGCCTCTCAGGTTGGTTCACGCAGCGGCGAACGCAGCGGAGCGGCACACTTTGCTCCTCCGCCCGACTTCATGATTGACTGTTGTCTTAATTGCTGTATTGATCTGTTGTTTGCATGTATGAACCAGACATCAGAGGCATTGTCTTTTAACACGTTCCCTCCCCCCTCGGCACGGCAGCCCTGCTCCCTCAGCTTCTTCCTGGTTGATCACGTTGGTTATTGTTTGTGCTATATGTAGCACCGAGCACAACGAGTCCCGCCGCACTGTGATATCAGATCGGACGCCGCCCACTGGAGCATGAAGAAATCCAATGTTTAAGTCGGAATAAGTAAACAGAGCAGCAGGGTCATTTCTTGACGGAATATGGCTCCGAGTGCTGGAAGCTGGGCTTTCCTCGGGAAGGCTTTGTCTCTCGCCGTGTGAGAGAGCAGACGGGAGCGAGGGCAGAGGGAGTCTTTCAGACAGAGTGGACACACACACACACACACACACACACACACACGAGCGCCATTAGAGATGCTTGGCTGGGTAAAGTGGCGAAAATACCTCCCTTTCTCCCTCTTCTCCTAATGGTGGCCGACTACACTAAAACCCGTGTTCAGAGAATTACAATGTCATTTATAGGACGCGGCGGCGGCGGCGGCGGCGGCCCTGCCCGCCTCCCCTTCACTCCCCTCTCTTATCCAGTTACAAGCCGCTGCCTTAACCGGTCTCTAATTCAATGCTCCGGCACACAGTGGGGCTGGGGGGAAGGTGGCCGTGCCTCACACACACACACACACACACACACACACACACAGTGTCGACTGATTGAGAACATGTTAAAGAGTTTAATCGTTCAACTATTAGAGGTTCTCGTAGCACACACACCACGGTCTCTTCAGGTGCGTTGGTGGTTTCCTCGACGCCCTCGACGCTCCAGCAGCTCATAGTCCATCTTTATAAGCAGTATTCACAAAGAAAGCGTGCAAATCCCTGAAAATGACCTTCTTTTCCGCCCGGATTGATTATAAGGTATGATGCGGAGATGGCGGGTCTGGAGAACCACACCTGGATCCGGTAGACACTGTGAAAGGAGCTCCAGTGAGCCACGCTCTCCGGACATCCGGCACTTTCTCCAGGAGCAAAATCTCCGATCAGCGACTCGCTTGTTGTCGCTGCTGCCAAAGGAGGTTCAACCGCTTATTAAATCCAGTTCACTCACTTTTCCCTGCAGCTCTGCGAATATTTAGTGACTGATTTTCAACAAAGACATGAAACATTAGAGCCGTTTTTGTAGTGTTAGGTGAGGTGAATTGCATTTGTCTTTGCATATTATGGCTTTAATGCAGATCATGTTCAGCGTCTCACTCACTGATGACAGTCAAAGGAAACTGAGTAGTGTTCACCAACGTTTTTATGGCTCAGTAATTAGAAAAGTCCTTTATGGAGGTTTATGTTCGGGAATCGGAATGACACATGTATATGTTGCCCCAGTTTTTAGGAACATTAGTATCACTTTTGGTGGGGAGGAGTTGTTCCAAACCCTCAGAGTTACATTTATAAACAGTTGCATCATGTTTGTAATTTAATACAAGGAATCCCTGAACAGAAGTTGTTGCTAAAACCTGGTCTTTTTTGAATGTACAGTGCTGGAGAGCCTTTGAGCTTTTCCAAGTCAAATGCACAGCATTGCAACAGCGACGGGAGGGAGAGAAAAACCTCAATAGGGTGAAGATAAAAATGCCTGCATATTGCGATGATGCTATGAAAGTGTGAAGTTACTGAAGTGTGTGCCCTGCACTGTGCATCTTGCGTCAGTGACATGAATTTGAATCAGCCAGCGCTTTGATTCAGACTTCAACCAGAGTAAACTCAGGATTTGAAGGGCTGGAAGGAGTGGAAGTTTTAGCGCTGTGCGCCCCCTCTCAGGAGATGGAGGGAATAATGAATGTCAGGTCTGAAGGAGGGGGCCGGGATGAAAAGGAACAGAAATAGAGCGGCTTTCATGGCAGCGTGAATCTCCACTGGGGACGTGCTGCTGCTCATTAAAACCTCTTTTAGTGTAAGGGAGAAGAAGTAACTGTTTTCTGAGACAGACACACACACACACACACACACACACACACACACACACACACACACACCCTGAGCTCCACAGCCTGATGAGAAAGCTGCAGAGTGGGTGATCAGGCTGGGTAAATGGTTTTCTGTGACCTGTGGCGCTCCGGCTCCCTCCGTCCAGCCACTGCCCCTCCTCCTCATGTCACATGTTCTATCTATTCTGCTCTTAACTCCGCTAGAAATGATGACTTTGGCTTATATATTTGACCACTCATAAGTTATATCTGGCTGCCGGAGCCTTCTGAGACTCCGTTCTGTGGCTTTTCCTCCTCGGAGCCGAAGCGGCCAATGAAAACACAGCAAACTCAAGGCTGCGCGGCCCTGCAGTTACAGGCTGGGAGTGCCCAAACCCCGGGTATAAATACCCAGAGCTGGGTCTATTTTTAGCATCTGCTCCCCTTTGAAGAGACGCCCGGTTTTGTCGGAGGAGATGAGTTCGCTGTGTAATTCCTGTATCGCTCCAAGCCACAGCCTCGCTCTGTATTTTTCATATTTGGGCTGAGCTGTGGCTGCAGTGCCAGGCCATCCTTCCCTGGAAGAGGCTCATTTACAATATTGATGGCCGGTCTTGTGTAGAGGGACTAAGGATGATTGAACAATCGCGTCAACTCACCATTTATTGGTAAAAGTCAAGTGTCGCCCAGAGGTGCGATTAGGAAACCCAATTACTTTCAGACTATACTTACACTCTGCTGCTGCCTGCCTTGGGCTTACAGTTGTTTCTTTTATTACTTCCATTCTTTATTAATCTTATTCTGACACCTCCCCTATCTCCTCATGCCTGGATTCTCTCTGATGCACCCTGATCCTCACCACGCCCGCCGCTGAAGGGCTTTGTTTTCCCTGCAACAAAGGGAAATGTAGCAGCGGCAGAATGGTGTGTTCTGGGACTCCATGCTAACTGTCCAGCATGTCTGGGAATCAGTGGAAAAGCAGCTCGTTGCTTCTGGAACTTTCTCCTGATGACAGTGTCTGAATCACGCTGCTGAGGATGAAGCTGTGCTGACGTTACACTGAGCAAGTCGCCTTTCTGGCAGCTTTCGGGGACTCTGGGAAAAGTGATTACAGGAAGTTGGCAGCCAGCAGATGACAGACACTAATATTCTCAACGGAGGATCCTAAAGATGGTTTTCACTGAGCGTGTGAGGCTTCATCAGGCATCAGAGGTGCATTCTGGATCTAGATGTAAAGTGTTTACCCACAGAGAGGCACTTCGTCCCATCTCAGATTGCTTTATTCACACAGTGAGCAGTATGTCTGCCTGCTTCCCGTCCACATGCAAAACCTCAGAAACATCCTGTAAACGGAATACATTCAGCACTGGCGAGTTTGGGATTTTACAACATGGAGATTATGTCCTATGTGAACACGACAGGCCTCGAGAGACTAAGAAATGTAAGTTAGAGAGATTAAATCTCTGAATGTAAGAACAGAGTCAAGCTGACAGAAAAGGTTTGAGTCTATATTTGCAGGCTGATTTTCTAAAGTGTTTCTTCTGCGTGTGTCTGAATGAAGTGCTTTACCAAACCCTGGAAATTAACCGTGATAAAATATCAGTGGCTGTTTGTCACACAATTGCTAATTGCTTTAATTGACTAAATATTGATGATTTAACCGCCACCGATTAGTCACTATTGACATGTCGCGGTGAGTGAAATACTGTCGGCAGTCACTCGGGTCTGCGTGTTTCCATTCAATTTAGGCATTAATGGTAAGATTGTAAAAAGAACATCGAGTAAAATGATTCATTAGTGCCAGTAACTCATGCTATCTCATGAAAACCCCCCAAAACAGAGGAAACTAACCGGTAGTCCAACTAAAAGAAATGCAAATTCAGCTCAAGTGAACACAAACCAAACATCTAACAGGAAGGGGAACGTGGATTAAAACCTACTAATCCTCACTAAAAACAGAACATTTGCATAATTCCTTTGTAAAAAAATGTATTTCTTAGCTTTGTGTCTCTAGTTTCACTGAATACTGTTATGAAATACTGTTAGTTGATGTGTTTTGTCCAGTCTGCAGTCAATAGCTGAAAGCACAATGACAGAGACTGATTTTATTCCCACTCTTATTATATATTACTTCATATTTCTCCTTCAAGAGAAGAACAGATGTAACTGGTAGACCCCACCCCTGCTAGTCCTTCCTGCTTAATTGCTTGTATTTTAATTAAATATATTCATATATGATATTATTTTTCAGGAGCAGAGTTGTGTCAAACACGCGTTTGTGTCTTCAGCGTTGTATTTGTGGCTTTGTTTTCCAGTCATAATGAGATATCGTTTAATACCAGGTGATTTAATGTGGAGTCTTCATTTATCCTCCCTCTGCTCCATATGAGTGTGTGCGCTGTCTTTAAGCCAACTTAAAAACAAATCTGTGCCTGGAGTCAGATGTCGTTTCAAGAAATAAAAGGTTCCTTCCACAGTGACCAAATCATATAAAACTCGGTATTGACCTGGCTGGCAGATTTATAAAGATGGATGGGACGGGGGAGAATCCGCAGTTGGAGCGATGTGAGTGGAAATGGATGGGGTTAGCGACTCTCCGGTGTAATAAAAGAAATGAAAGTAGTAATAGACTGGGTGAATTCCATTAGGGACACACTGACACTACAAGCCATTCATTATGATGATGCTGTGAAGTGAGATATTTCATTGTGGAAGCCGAAGCCCGGCGTGAAAGGCGACACTGAGCGATAGGTGGAGCACAAAGGTCTGCCTCAGCCTGCTCCACCGCTCCTCTCCTTCTCCTCTGTTTCTATGGAGATCGGAGGCTTTTCAGCCAATCAATCAATAGAAACATGCTTTTCATCTGGCAACCTTGAGGTTTTCTGTGTGAGCCTGACAGACAGGATCCTTTTGAAACCCCGTGTTGGAAAGTGTGTGTGACTCTGAGGCTGAATCCAAATGGATCTGTAATCTAAGCAGCATGTTTGGGACTGGATTGAGTGTGTTTAGCAGACACATCTGTCTCATGGAAAAGCGCCCACTGTTTGTTTTTAATAGATTTTTGTGCACAGTCTTCTCCTCAGGGACTGTTTCACTTAAATACCTGATCTCCTTTTGCAGGTGGGAAGGGAGGAAAGAAGAAGAAAACAAAGGCGGGCTCCAAACCTACCAAGGCCAATGGGTCCAACTGGGCCAACGTCCCCCTGCCCCCTCCCCCCGTGCACCCCCTCCCCGGAACCGAGATGGACCATTATCCCAATGAGCACCATGAGGGAGGAGGGTAGGTCTCCCAATGCTTTAGCACAGATCGATGCACCAGCCGCTGATTCCTGCACTCAAAGAGCAGCTCTGCAACACACTCCTGCCTCCACCACGTTTGCTCCTCTGGCAAACGCACAACATGAAGCAACAACACACATTCCTGTGAGGAACAGTAAGGTTCAGCCTGGCTTTCTCAGCAGCTAATTACTGCTCTGCCACACATCTACAGAGAAGCCATGGATCAGTGCGTGAATAACTCTGTTACGGTGACACACACACTCACACTAACAGGAAGCGGTGTACAGATGGGTGCAGATCAAGCCCCCTGCTGATCCTGTCTTCGTCCTTTGGAATGATTTCATGACTGGAAAATAGATGTGAAGCAGGCGTGTCTGACGCTCTCCTGCTGCTCCTGGACTGATCCGTTTGAATTCCACAGTGGATGTAATCCAAATGCTGTTGTTGTATAGAGAGAAACGCTGAAGAATCGAAGCAGAGCCGTGTCTGTCTGTGGTTTGAATTTCCTCTCAGCTGTGTGGATGTAAATCCAGTTTCCTCACGATGAAATCGGCTCATTCATTAAGTGTTTTCATCCAGCAGACTGAAACCTGCCTTCCATTCAGGTGGAAACAGAAACTTAAGTGATTGTGAGTGTGTTTCTCTTTGGTCCACTAGGTGCCATGTCCTCCCGCTCTCATTTCCAATCTGTGAGAGTCATCTGCTTTAATAGGCTATCTGGCAAATGAAGGGTCCTGCGACTGTAAATCTGAGGCGGCTCTTAATGGCAGCAGATTAAAACAGTTATGTCCTATGGAGTGTGCACTGACAAATTTCTTTAATGAACATTTTCTTTATGGCCAGTATTATTTCAGCATGTATAAGCACAGCAATGAGCAAGTGAAGCCTGACAGCCGCTGTAATTTTACCCCACACTGCCATAAAGCTAATTCTTATGAAACTTTGACAAGGTCACAAAGATTTCTGTTATTTTCTAAATGTTTTCCCAAAAATACAAGTGAGTTTATGTCCTGCCCATATCATTTTAAATGGGTGCATACCAATCAGCAGAGGTTTCACTTTCCACAGCCTGATGGCTCATGTAGTTTATTTATCATTTTTTGGTTTCTGACACCTGAATTTTCCAGTTATGAATAATTCATACAGGAAGCTATCTGTCCACTGAGGATATGAAAACTTTCGGCCACTCTGCCTAAAAGCGCTGATGGAGAAAAAAGTGCATATTATAAAATTAAAAGGTGAACTATTGCATAAAAACTGGATAAAATCGGATGAAAGTATTGCTTTCTGCCATAACCATATGAACACGTCATCGTAGTGAGCATCTGTTAGAGCGACGGCTTTTTATTTGCATATATAACTTTTTTTTCATCACGAAAATCAAGAAAAACTGAGCAGAGAAAATTGTGGGAGGTAGTTTGTGAAAGACCCCGGTTACCCAGCTGTTGAGTGAGCGTGCGCTGTGTCCTCAGGTACGAGAGCGACGGCTGGGGCCCGCCCATGCCCGTGCAGACCTACCTGCACCAGGGCATGGAGGACGAGCTGGAGGAGGAGGAGGAGGAGCGAGTTCCCACCCCGCCCATCCGGGGGGTGGCCTCCTCCCCGGCCGCCGTGTCCTTTGGACAGCAGTCCACTGCCACCCTCACGCCGTCTCCTCGGGACGAGATGCAGCCGATGCTCCAGGCCCACCTGGACGAGCTGACCAGAGCGTACCAGCTGGACATGGCGAAGCAGACATGGTACCGAACGCTGCCTCCAGGGGCCGAAACTAACCATCCCATAATATGCTGAATCAAATTTCTAATGGTTTTCTGGTCTCAATCTGTGTCTCCATATCCTCTGTATGAGGCCCCAGAAGTGAAGACAGTCTGTCCTCTCTCTCACTTTCTCCTCTTTTTAATAAATGTGTGATTGAACAGGAGATTCAGGAGACGTTTTCCCCTTATGACATCATGAGGGGAGAAAACCCCTCCCTCTGGAAATAACCCCTCCCTCTGGAAATAACCCCTCCCTCTGGAAATAACCCCTCCCCCTCATATTAGCCCTTCACTCAGGAAGTAGCCCCTCCCACTGGAAATAACCCCTTCCCTTGTAACAACCCTTCCCTTTGGAAATAACCCCTCCCTCTGGAAATAGCCCCTGCCCCTAGTATTAGCCCCTCGTCCTGGCAATAACTCCTAACTCTAGAAATAACCCTTCCCTCTGGTAACAACCCCTCCCCCTCGTATTAGCCCCTCACTCAGGAAATAGCCCCTCCCCCTGGAAATGTTCCCTACCTCTGGAAATAAACCCTCCATCTGCAAATAACCCCCCTCCTGGAAGTAAAACACTCCCTCTGGAAATAGCCCCTCCCCCTAGTACTAGCCCCTCCCCCTGGTAATAACCCTTCCCTCTGGTAATAACCCCTCCCCCTATTATTAGCCCCTCCCCCCAGTAATAGCCCCTCCCTCTGGTAATCACCCCTCCACCCAGGGTTGCCAGATCTGACTCAAATATTCCTCAATAAAAACCAGCCAAAATCTAAACCCCTGTAGAAACTGTATATTATGGGACTTTAAGATCTATCTATCTATCTATCTCTCTATCTATCTATCTATCTATCTATCTATCTATCTATCTATCTCTCTATCTATCTATCTCTCTATCTATCTATCTATCTATCTATCTATGTGGGCAGATATACCGCTGCTGTTGCTAATATATTCATTGTTGTGGTTTGGAAATGCTTACTGTACATTCTGCTGCAGTTTATTGCTGCGGGGATTTATTTTGGTGCTGCTGCATTCCTCATGTCAGCCGTGTGCCGCGGAGATAAACCCATTAATCATTTCATTTTAATGGGCCCGTGCTACCACTTAGGCCACTACTGTATTTTGCTCACTCTAAGAGACACAATTCCTTCCCCACGGTTGTTTACTCCCCCTACGCCCGTACTGCACATCCTATTGTTGCTGTGCTCATGCAAGGCAGATGAAGGCCATGCTTCATTCTGTCAGCGGCGCACACAGAACCAGAGAGTGGCGTTCATTCATAACGGTGAGGCGGCGGCGGCGGCGGTAGGGGGGCAGGGACGCCTTGTCAGGAAGGAGATGTCATGTTACCCAGTAATGACTATGTTGGTTAGAGAGCATCTCTGACAACACCAGAGGGCCAGTAATTACAACCAATTCCCACTGCAAGCCGCGTCAAAGACTTTGCAGCCCTCTAACAAACGCGGCTGTCAGCGGCGCGGGCCGCCGCCGAGGTGACGGCCGGGCGTCGACGGGCCTGGAGAGCGGCCCTTTGTATCATCCGCCGCAGCAATTAGCAGGTCATTGTGTTAGCATACGAGCAGCAGTGTAGAATTAGTGGAGATGTCCAAATTTATTCAGCAGCTCACGCGGCGCCGGGTTCTAAACTCAGCCGTGCGTTTCGGCATGCATCCTTGGAAACTGGAGAGTCCGTTGGTTTCCGCCGTGCCCCTCGCCGCCTCTCAGTCCCTGATCGCTCTGTTTCTGGTCTTCCAGGCACATGCAGGGCGGCTCGCTGCCCCCCCAGGCCCCGGCTCCTCCAGTGGGCTACGTGTCGAGCACAATGGTTTCCGACCTGGAGACCGACCTGCCTGATGACGACGAGGAGGAGGAGGACGAGGAGGAGGACGAGGGCTACGGAGCCAGGCACCCTCGCGGTATCGAGCACACGCCGGGATCCAGCATGGACAACCTGGACAGCTCCTTGACAGGTCGGGATGTGGTTTTCTGTTTTCGCTCTCGTCGTTAGGAGTGAGTGAAATGTCCTCAGACTCCATCGGCTTGTTCTGCGCTGAGCGAATTGCTACTCGAGACGTGTTCTTCAGGAGTCGCTCCGTGTTAATGCTTATGTGAACATGCTTCCTGAGTGTCCCGCAATCAAGGCGTTTTTTTAACCACTTTTGGCAGAGTCTGGGGAATTACAATCATCATTTCCCAAAAAGAGATAAGAAAGTCCATGAATTTTAAACAGGATAGTGAGAGGGAAATTAAGAGGAGGCGGAGGGGGGTGGGGGGGGCTGATTTAACTCGCACACAGCTCCGGAGCTTTCGCCACGTCTTCCCAAGGAGATTTGAAATACATTTCACGTGCAGTGTACTGCATTCCAGACCAGAGGCACCATTTCCATTTTTACAACTCGCTGAAAACTTTTACAGCCGTCTGTCGGTGGGGAGGGGGGGGGGGGGGGGGGGGGGGGGGGGGGGGGGGGCATGTGAAGGGCACGCCATGGCGGCGGCCGGCCTGAAACCCTGCTGTCACCCCCGCCATGTTCCACCGTCCGTCTGCCGTCCGGAGGGCAGAAGCGTTGATTTGCTCCCGGGCCGTCGTCCCTGTAAAGAGCAGGTCTGTTGTTGGACAGAAGCAGCCACGTATCGGAGGGCTGAGCGGGGAAGCTGGGAATCGGGGCTGCTCTCTGCTCCGCGCTGTCAGCGGCCGCCTTAAAGAGCGGTTTTCGGTGGGATGATGGAACCGAGGCTCTGCCGGCGCTGACACATGCTGCCGCTGATGTATTTAGAGGAATATAAAGCAGCAGCCGGGCCCTAATCTGCCGCATCTCTCCTCCACTGTATTACTCTGAGGACGGCACTCTTTCTTTTTATCTCTGACTCTGCCTCTCCGCCCGGCCTCTGACACGGCAGACACGCTCCCGGCCCGGGGGCTCGCGGGAGAAACAGAGCGGAGATACGGCGGCAAGCGGCGCAGATTTATTGCGGCCACCATTTTGAGGCTGTTGGGAGAGGGGCGGGGCGGAGCGGGATCCTGTCAGCCGTCTCTTGATAGATCTGTCGTTGTTTTAATAATATGGAAATAGGTGTGTTTTTGTAATGTTACGCTAAAGGCCGGTAAATCAAAGGTTTTCCCCGATGCGCCACAAAGTAAAGCGGCAGTCTTTTCCTCGGGGGCCATTTTTTTCAGCGGCAGGTCGACTCGAGCTTTTCAACTGGGCTCATTACGACATATTTCTGGCCGATCAGCCTAAGTCCCGGTGTTGTGGTGGGTATTGCACAGCATTTCTCGCTTGAGCCGGCGAGATGAAGGCAACGCGTCGGTATTACTCGGTATTACTCGGCTTTGTACAACACGGATCCCGCAGAGCTGGAACGCGCTTGCAGGGGAGTCGGCTGCACCGACGAGACGAGAGCCCGGCGGTTCCGGGCGATTACTCTCCCATAAAGCTTTGCCAGGTCTGCGTGAAGCGGGGTCACGCCTCCCGACGCCAGGTAGCGGCGCCCACTCGTCAGGGAGAGCGATTTCCACCCTTAACGACATGCAGATTAGGGTTTCCGTCGGCGTAAATCACTTTTAGTGGCCCGAGGGACCGGGCCTGTTTTTCCCTGGCCCCGCTCCGCCAGAGGCGTCAGCCTGTTCCTCGGAGAACACGGCTCTGGATCGTTGCTCCGGATCGAGACGCGATAAAACGACAGACCCGCAGAGCAAACCCGGGTCTGGTGCCACGGAGAGAAATTATATTTCGAGGGCAGAGCGAAAAGTAGATTGAATTTTTTTCTTTTATCAAATTATGTTCCAATGATCACAGTTTGATTGGACTGCTGTTGCTGAGAATAGAAGTGCTCCAGAGGTTCGGCGGTAGAAAGTGGCAGTTAGAGCGGCTGAGAAGTCATTCTGTGATGTGATTTGCTGAGGCAGTGTTCCTCCGCTGAGCCGGAGGACTTGGAAGCCTCAATGCTTTGGCTGGCACTGCCTATACTTCATTATCTACTCCATTCTTCGTGGGAGGATTGGACCCAGTGGAATTGCTGTCTTTCTTTCTTAGTGAAAAACTCTTAGAAAAGAATTTCAAAGAAAATAGTGAGGAAAGGATGGAGGGCCAGAAGTAGTTACTGCCTTGGATTTCAGTTAGCCGCTGAATGAACGGGAAGGTGTGTGTGTGTGTGTGTGTGGGGGGGGGGGGGGGTCCTCTGCCATATGCAAGCCTACGTTTTATAGAAGTTTCCATTATTGTGAGAGAATTTCCCTGCAACGGGACAGAAAGGCTGTTGCAACGTCTGCTGCTGGAGACGCAACCGCCTGACGTGCCGTGGCCTGATGGAGCGATGACCTCTCAGAGGAGATCTGCAGATGGGAGAGTCGCAGAGCTCTGAAGGGGATTTCCCAGCATGCACGGATAAACAAAACCACCCATGTTACCACATTTTATGTCCAGTTTTAAAACGCGATGCGGTCTATTGCAGAGGGAAACGCCATCTGAGAGGCTGAGTGTAATTCATGCCGGTGATATTTCGACTGGAGTCTCAATCTGCTGTCTCCGGCCGCCGTTTGAATCCGGCCGACCTCTCCGGGAATCTTGCTGCTAACTTTTTGTCCCCGTCACGCTCCCCGCGACCTTTGCCCTCGCACCTCCCCGGAACTGTGTTGGGCCGGGCTGTTGGGCGGCGGGATGGAGTGTGTGAGCCCAGCGCTTTGGGCCGCTGCCACCGCGGCTCGATCTGCCAAGCCAGTCCCACCGAAAGCTGTCACATTAGCCGACTGTTCTGCCTGTCCGTGCCTGCCAAAGTGGCATATTTTTATTGGCAGGCCGTTGGCTTTATATTTAAAGTTTTGGCCTAGCTGTTTATGTGAAGGGGGGGGGAAAAAAACCATGAAGCATAAAAGAAATACAGCAGCTCATAAACCGAAACACTGGATGTAAACAAATGGCTGCTGTGGATCAGAATACTGATCACTTCTCTCTTGCTTTGATCATCCTAAACTTTTCTTTCTTGGAGTCAATACACCTTTTTTTAACAGTGATGGCTGCACATTTTTAAACAGGAGTTAAAAAACGGGTGCGTGCGTCGCGCCAGGTGTCGGCGGGAATCCGCCGCTTTGTGAGTTTTCACCTGAGGCTGCTCCGCTCCACGCAGCTGCGCTCATTGTTCTCTCTGAAAGGAAGAGCAGAATCAGTTGATGACAGTCCTGCTGTTCCTCTGTGTGTGTGTGTGTGTGTGTGTGTGTGTGTGTGTGTGTGTGTGTGTGTGTGTGTGTGCTTTTTTCCTACAGGTATGTATGCATGCTCTGTTTGTGAGAGATGACAGAGGACAGGCCAGAACAGAATGACTACACAAAGCGCTCACCTGCAGGAACAGACACGCCCCGCGGCTAATACACAGTCATCTGAATGGAGGACGTTAATATCTGCTTTTATTTGGTGTGTGTGTGTATGTGTGTGTGTGTGTGTGTGAGAGAGAGATCACTCAATACCTTCGTCCATCTCGAAGCAGAATGTAAGAACAGATGTTGAGAATGTCAGATCGTGTCTCGAGGAAGGTGACGGAAAGTATGAACGCCAGTGTTTTGAGAATGAGATCAATACGTATTGATACACACACACACACACACACACACACACACACAGAGCGGTGCTCTGAACGCTGCGCTGCTCCACAGGCTCCATGGTGAACGGCTGGGGCTCGGCCTCGGAGGACGAGCGTCATTTCTCCAGCCACAGGTCCAGCCTGGGCAGCTCGTCGGACGGCTCCATCTTCACCCACTGCAGCTTCGCTCAGGCGCTGGTGGCGGCGGCGGACAAGGCCGGCTACCGCCTGGAGGGCACCAGCCTCAGCAAGAGAGGTCGGTGTGGAGGACAGACGCCGCCCGATGGACCGGAGCGTCCCCGTCTTCCCCTCACGGACGCCTCCGTCCTCTGCTCCAGGCCGCCTTGTTTCCTTCCTTCCTGCTGCTTTGGACGCTCTGCTGCTGCACGGAGCTCCACCTCCAGCTCAGCTCCTTTCTAACCCGTCTTGCTTTGCGTTTCCTGGGTCAAAGGTGGAACGTCTCGCTGTTCCAGAAGGATCTCCTCTCCTCTAATCCAAACCTCTTTGCTGTTCCAGGATCTTTCCTGATAGGCTGCTTGATTGGTGTCTTTGCTGCGATGTGAGCTCCGTGTTCTCGGTGTTGGCTCGGACGATGCGCGTTGACCTCCAGCCGTTGTCCTGCTGTGTCCCCCCTCCAGGTAAAGGCCTGTCCCACCGGCCCCGGCCCAGCAGTCCGTTCTCCACAGACGGCAGCACAGTCGGCACGCACAGCCTGGGCCACCAGAGGGCCGCCAGGCCCGCGCGCAAACCCCGGAGCCAGGGCACAACCCCCCACCGGAGAGACGCTGGTGCAGACGGTGAGGCCGCCACACACACGTCCACACACACACTGCGACAGGAAGCCGAGGGAACCTCCAGCCTGCTCCTAAATCAGTGCATATTAACTGTGTGTGTATTGATGCGATTTCCTGTGGGTGTCTGTTGAAGACCTACCTCCCCCCCCGGAGCCGCCCCCCTCCCAGGGGCCGGGCCGGATCCAGGGGGCCCGCAGCGTGAGCAGCATGGTGCCCCAGGCCGAGAGGAAGGCCGCCTCTCTGGAGCGCCCCCCGATGTCCGGGCCGCTGTGTGGGCCGGACGACGCCAAGAGCGGCGTGGACCGGCAGACGCGCACCCCCCTGGACCACCACCGCCAAGCTCAAGACCGGCTGGGCTCCATGGAGCGGGCGGAGGACGGGCGCCGGGGCCACAAGACAGGTACGGGGGGGGGACGGGACTCGTGCTTCTTCAGTGAACCACAACAGACAAGGACCGGCGCACAAGACACTTTTCAGAAGCCAATAAGCAAAGAGAGAACCACGTTCAGATGAGATTTTAACTCTGTCTTTACAGAATTTATTTAAAATTTAAACTGTTAGAGTCGTTTAATAACATCACTCCTACCAGCGAGGAACCAAAACATTTTAATTTTCACTTTGTCGGAGCGCCGAGCGTCAACTGTTCATTTCTCTGGACCAATCAGACGGAGCCTGTCCAAACATCGTCCCACTGACTGCTGTGTGGAGTCAGTGACTGTTTCTACGACCTCCTGTTTCCTCTGCTTGCTGATCTTTGATCGTTCTTTATTTTTATTTTCCTTTCGGTTTATTGATATGAACCCTTCTTTCCTCTCATGCACAGTTAACTTTTATTTCTTCGAACTCTTTATTATGTTCTAATATTGAATAAAGAAAAAGAAATTCATGCATGTTGATATGATTTTGTTTCAATTCAGCTTTATTCATATAGCACCAAATACAACACTTCTAGTCATTTCTGAGTATTTTTACAGAGAAAACCCAACAATAAACTGAATTAAGAGACATACAGGTAGTTATTTTGATCAAATAAGTATTAATAATTAAAGTAAATCATTGTGGTTTCTCTGCTCCGTCACAGTTTGTGTCTCTTCACTGAGGATGATGAACAGTGTTTGTGACTTCCCGTTGCTGAATACAACCTTCAAGTCTTCATACAAGTCGTGTTATTTGGAGTTTAAATCGTTATTTAGCTCATTTTCAAACAGGCTATTTGTGTGAATGGAAGTAAAATCTGAGGAAGCAGGAAAATCTCAGACTTTCTAAGTTTTACAGCAGTTTAACGTGACCTCAGTCACTGCAGTCTGTTACAGTCTGTTTTACTGCAACAGAAAACTTTGTAAAAGGATGCGTTCGGATACATTTTGGCTTTGCACCATTTACCACGTCCTTAAAAGAATCAGTGGCATTATTTGTTTCGTTACCGTGCAGTCTGGAGTCTCGTGTTCTGGCCGGAGCTGCCGCTGCTGTCTGGACAACTTCTAGTGTTGAAGTTATCCCTCATGCTGGGTGGAGGCCGGGCTGCCGTGCACAGATTGTACCGTCTGCCACTTGCTGTCACTTCCAGGACGCTCCCCCCCCGAACCCCCCCCCCGGTCCGCCCGATGCCCCTGTAACTGTTGCCAGTATTGCTCTGCGGCGCTCCAAGCGAGGCAGGAGGCCCCGGCAACTCAGACGCTCTCTAATCGCGTTTTTTCACACAAACAGCAGCCACTCGGCGCCCCATCTGCGTGTGTGTGTGTGTGTCTGTGAGTGTGTGTTCCTGTGTGTGTCTGTGAGTGTGTGTTCCTGTGTGTGCGTGTCGGTGAGTGTGTGTTCCTGTGTGCGTGTGTGAGTGTGTGTGTTTCCGCTCGGCGCTCTCGTTGTCAGGACTTTCTTTCAGACTGTTACTCTGACCCTGTGAGACAAAAGGCAGGACAGACGTCCAGAAAACAGTCTGTAGTTGAATTCCCAGGTGTGGCGGAGCGCTGGCGGACTCGCAGTGGACTCCACGGAGGTCGGCGCTCTCTCCATTACAGTCATTAGCGGAGCGGCGGGGAGCGGTTTGATGAGATTTCACACAACGGCGAAGACTGCTGAGGGTCAGTGTTGTGCTGCTCTGCGGTGGGGGGGCCGTGGCCCCGCCCCCCCCGTCAGGCTGGTAGCTGCGGGGCCATGTGTGAGGCTGAGGCCTGGCACCGATCGCTGGCACCGCCACTCTGCAGATGTCAGGAGTGGGCGGGGCTTCGAGCGGCTCATTGTCTCCCTGCGTCAGATGCTCGCTGTGCCATGATGGACGTCGCGCGTCAACGTTTTGAACCTGTGTGTGTTTTCAGAGGAGGGCTGCCTGCCGTACAGCAAGCCGTCCTTCCCGTCCCCCGGGGGCCACAGCTCGTCCGGCACGGCGTCCTCCAAGGGCTCGACGGGGCCGCGCAAGGCCGAGGGCCCCCGGCAGCCGCAGCAGTGGACCGCCACCGAGCACGCCGAGTTCCTGCAGACCAACGGCCAGGGCCAGTTCTCCGGGGAGTTATGTGAGTAGCCCTTTGTTTCAGGACCTGCAGTCCAACAATGGCCGCCGAGAAATTAGCATAACCGCTCGCTGCCAGTGCCTGTGCGGACTCTCAGGGTGTGTTCGCACTTGGCGGTTTTGGCTAAATGTATGATCTGTTAGAGCGCTTTCTTTTGTGGAAGTGTGAAGGCGGCCATCTGAGTCGTCCACACACACTCCTGTCGGAATGTCAACACTTTAATCTTCTGTTTAATCTTTAATTTACCCGTATAATGTGACCCAATTCAGTTCAGTTCAGCTTTATTTATGAAGTGCCAGTTACAACATGGTGGTTTCTAGACACTTTTACAGAGAAAACCCAACAGATCCACACGAGCAGCATAAGAGACTGTGGAAAGGAAAAACTCCCTTTTAACAGGAAGAACCCTGCAGAACCAGGCTCAGAGGAGAACCCTGCAGAACCAGGCTCAGAGGAGAACCCTGCAGAACCAGGCTCAGAGGAGAACCCTGCAGAACCAGGCTCAGAGGAGAACCCTGCAGAACCAGGCTCAGAGGAGAACCCTGCAGAGCCAGGCTCAGAGGTGGTCTTCCTGCTGTCCCGGTTGGGGTGAGGGGACAGAAAGAGAAGGAGACAGGACAGACAGGTTGTTGTATCTACATACAGTTCATATATAAACACAGGGTACAGAGGCTACAGGAGGAACAATCATCAATAGCATGTAGCAATACACTGAAATTACACTGAAACCACGGGCCAAAACCGGGCCACAAGAGGCTCCAGTCCGGCCCACCAAGCCACCGAATGCTCAACATTTCACAAAGCACTGGTAGTTGTTGTGCAGATTTCTTAGGAGTAGCAGGTAAAACACAACCCTGAGAGCCGAGCATCGGCCTCAGAGCCCAGCTGTCAGGAGAAACATGCAGAAAGAAGCAGCTGCAGGAGGAGTTTGTTGGGTTTAGCTCCAGAAAGTTTCATTGAAATCGTCTTTATTATCAGATTGTCGTCATTTTCAGTAGTATTTATTTGGTTTTGTGAAGCTACAGACACTTCCATGCCGCTCTCTAGTCCAGTCCCGACATTAGTTTGCAGTCCCAGTCTCTCGGCTGGTATAAATATCCCTGCAGTCCTCCCGTTCTGTCCAGGAATCACAGCGTCTCTGGCTGTAAAAACACTTCGCCTGCTTACTGCAGCTTGTGAAATGTTCCACTGCGGTTTCTTTTAGTATCTTTTTAGGCCCTTGTTGGAAAGCAAATGTTTTGTGTTGTGAAGGGACGCAGTAAAATGAGTAAATCCCAAAGCATGCATGTCTTTGATGGCCATTGTCTCGACTGAGAATCTGGAAAGTCGTTTCCAGTTTTCATGCCAAGCTAATCATGTAGCAGCTAAAGAAAGCAGCTTTTCTCTAAATCCAGAGTGATATTGAGGGAAAGAAGAGTTGTATTCCTGCCCTGACCTTTCCTCCGTTGACCTTGTTCCTGGCAGAGTGACGAGCCCCGGGCTGTAAACTGGAGGCAGAGCCGCTCTGTCCTCTGGAAGATGGACGTCCTCCTTCTCGGGTCAATGAACTCTGTCCTCACCTGCGAGTCCTCGGAGGAGAGGAGCGTCTCCGCCGCCGCCGCCGAGGACGAGAGCGTCACAGAACTGTAAATGTGATGTACAGACACATACTGGACATCTCACTACGTTTCCGTGCTCAAGAAAATATTTTCCACCTCCTACCTTACTGTAATTTTCTTTTTGTTAGAAAAAGGCAAGTTGGAAAAAAAAAAGAAAAAAAAAACTGAAAACAGCTATATGAGAACAAATTTTCTGGTTACTGCCCTTTGGGGAAAAGGGACTTTTGTTTCCTGTAAATATTTTCTTTGACTTGTTGTTGCATTGCTATGCAAGCCGAATTCAGTTTGAGCTTTTTCCATATACAGG
This sequence comes from Salarias fasciatus, assembly GCF_902148845.1. Classification (NCBI taxonomy): domain Eukaryota; kingdom Metazoa; phylum Chordata; class Actinopteri; order Blenniiformes; family Blenniidae; genus Salarias; species Salarias fasciatus. The sequence continues at coordinate 38,401,034 of NC_043758.1, read as the reverse complement.
AGCAGTTGGGTTTATCTGGTGATTTGTATTATATGTGAATTGAGTGGCTGTTGTGCCATAAAATAATTGTTTTATAATCCATTGTTTGTTGATAGGTACCATTGATTATTTTTCATTATTATTGTTATTATTGTTATTATTTTTATTATTATTAATTATTGTTTTTGCACTGCAATCTTTGGTGATAAGCACAAAAAACATAGCTCCTGCTGACATGAAGAACCGGAAGAATATGTGAAGAGGAGTTTCTGTACTGTAAAGTAGAGAGAAGAGAACTATATAGTAATGTACAGAGAGATATTAAAGAGTAAAGCTTTGCTCACAGGCAGCAGCAAGGAAGGCGCCGACTCCAGAGTCAGCTTCAGATGTGGGTGGCACACACACACACACACACACACACGCACACACACACACACACAGAAAGGTAAAGTTTAGGGCAGACGAATTGAAACAGGATACTGTAGCTGACCGCCTCCGTTATTTAAATCTGAATTATCCTGGTCCACTGATAGTCTGATGTGTCCCAGCGGGCCGAGGGAGTGCGTCTTCTTCATGTTTTACGAGGGTCTCGAAGCATTTCAAGTTTTTCCTTTATACAGCAGCACACTCCCGGCGGGGCGGACCGAGGCCCGAGGCCCGAGGCCCGAGGCCCGAGGCCGGCCCGCCACTCTGCTCTAAAGGCCTTATTAGCCAGAAAACACAAGCGCCGGAGCCGGTATGCTAATGAGCAGCTATTTGCTCCGAAAATAATAAAAGCAGAACATCATTTGTTTACATCTTTTACTTCCAAACGTGTTTTTATTTGCTTTTAGAGCACTTAATGTTTGTTTTGTATTATCTGTGGTACAGTATCATTGGAGACAAACTGAGCGTGGTTAGAGGAGGAGGAGGAGGAGGAGGAGGAGGAAGGTCCAACTAGCTTCTACGTCTTCCTGCTTCAACACACCTGACTGGAATGAGGAGGGATTCTAATGAAGTGTATCGAGAAGAAGTCTAAACTTAACAGAACGAAACCTGCAGCAGCAGCAGCCATCGGTGTTGTTACCATGGTAACACAGGAGGCAAGCACTCGGTGCTACAGCACTGCGCACACACACACACACACACACACACACTTTTTGTAAAGACTCATGACATGAACGTATTGAAACGCCGCCAGAAGTGAAGCTCTGCTCACGTGCTCGCCATCCAGGGAGCCGCCCTGGCCGTCCAGTCTCAGGCCCGCCTCACCAGCAGGAACACGTCCGGAACAGCGAGCCCGTTCAGAGGGGAAGCCTGGCCGCCGCTCGCCAGACTCTTACTGCCGATCTCCTTCCTGACACACCCTGGGCCTCAGATCGGCGCTCGCGTTGAAGAACTGCCGCTTAGAGAAGGAGAGCCCGGCCCCTCCGGTGTGTTGAAGCAGGAGCTCGCCGACACAACACGAATCGGCGCAGTGTGTGTGTGTGTGTGTGTGTGCTGAAGAAGGCGGTGTGTGTGCAGCCTTGAGTGGGAGAGCTGACGAGGAGCAGAACACTTTCTACCTGCCCGACTGCCACAAAACACTCGTCCTCTGCCGCGTTCTCACCTCTTCGGTTCAGTTTGAATCCTTTTTTTAATGAGAAGCTTGTTTTCTTTCTACGCCTTTTATGGACTCCGAGTCGCTGCTTTACAACAACGTTTTCAATATTAATGTTCAGGATTTTTGTGGTTTGATGACTGTTTGTTTTCTGTCTTTTTTGTACTGCTAATGTTGATGAATGGGGGTTTGGGGAAACTAAAGGCCATCAGATGCTGTTGTACTGTTGTCGTCACGCCATCGTCTTTCACTTCTCTCTTTTTTTATTGTTTGTTTCTTGGACTTTTTTTTTTTTTTTTTTGTTTTACTTTTGAACCATCCACCCAGTGGCCAGTGTTCTGGAAATGAGGTGCAAAGAGTATCTCAGGTTATTTTACATTCTGGTGGTGTTTATGTATGTGTATATATGTGTATATATCCATATGCATCTCCACTTGATGACGCCATTCCATTCCCATCGGAGGGAATTCTCCTCCTCATGTCCCGTTCTGTCGTCCCCCCTTTTCTTTTCTGCTGTGGATTTTGATTCTGAGTGTAAACGTGCTGGTTCATCCACCTAAAGACAAGATGTCAGTAAAAGAACATACCAAATTAAGATTGATATTTCTAATGTCTAATGCATTTTCGTGTCTCTTTAATACTCATTGTTTTCTTTCAAAAAAAAAAAAAAATCACAGTGTCGTTTTGTATTTATTAAAATGATAATAAAAAGTATATTGTGAAATATGCATAAAGATTTGTGGGATATAAAACGTGTTTTTTTGTTCCTTGTGAAATTTTGGTGTCAGAGCCGAGCAGCGAGGCCATAAGGAGGTGACCTTCGACCTCTCCGTGCTGGCAGCGCGGCGAAGCGCCGGGTCAGTAGTCGTCTGAGTCACTCTTCGTCTTGCATGTTCACTGCACAGCTCTTCTCATGTCAAAACTGAAGAAACCTAAAACCTTTTCGACACTTCGAGGACTAAAAATACTCACAATTTGCTTGTCAGGACAATGGAGGAATTGTCTTTTTGGAAGGATGAAAGTGCTTTCCCTCTCCTTTTGTTCATTTTCTCAATATTGTTGGTTCTTTGTAGCCTATCTGTGTGTTGCCTTTTGCTATAAAAGAGCATTAAAAATGACAAAAAGACACTGTTGTTGAGTGAAGTCTTTCTGTACAGAGCAGGGTGAGACGCACCCTGGCCAACGCCATTTCCACAGAACACCACATCTCCTGTTCTGTTTCCTGTAAAACACCTTCTATAGTCACCTGCATGTCCCTGTCAGAGAAGAGAGTGGATCAAGAAAATAAACGTTTGCAGTCTCATCCCATGTCCTGTAAGATAAATCCATGTTCTTTTATTTCCTTGTACCTGGGTCAATATCAAATAAAATATTTTTGAAAAACGGAACGTGGCTAAAGTATTATTTTGGATTTGATAGGAAGTTTTCTCGATTGTAGAACTGATGAACTAAAATAAAAACAATAGGTGATAAAATTAACATGCAGGAGCAGCAGAGTTCACCAGTTCAAGGCCGAATTTCAACGCTGATCAGCAGATTTTCATGATTTATTGACATGGGATGCAGAAGCCATTTTGCTTCATCTTGGAGTTTCAGTGAAAAGCATGTGGAGATGTAACAGAGCGGTCACGTCAGTTGGTAGAAAGTTGCTTTGATTATTGTTTACTGAACCAGGTCCAGGGAGCATTCTATTTGCAGATGATGTTATAATGTGTCTTAAGAGTAGAGAGGAGGTAGAAAACAATCTGGAAGGAAGAAGACTAAAGGTCAGCCGAAGTAAGACGCAATGCATGTGTGTGAATGAGTGTGAGGTGGGTGGAAAGGTGGAAATGCAAAACACAAGGGTCATGAGTATGAATGACTTAAAGTACCTGGGGTCAAAGGTCCTGAGCAATCAGCACTGAACCGAGAGTCGAAGAAGAGGAGCGAAGCCATGTCGGTGCTAATGTATAAAGGAAGCACATCAGGGAGTGGAGGAGAAGCTTTACCTGCTGGAAGATTCATTTAGAGACTCATTCTGCACGGCGCTGAGCTGGAGGTCGCGGGAGGTGCTGACACGGAACGATGGAACAATGAACTGATTAAATAGAGAGGCCAGCTTGAGACGGTTTGGATGTGCTGAGGAGACGTAGATTTATTACACACAGCAGAAAAGATGTTGTTTTTCCTTTCCTTCCATTTTATTTTCCTTCCAGTAGCCTTGAACTGCAGTGTCGTGTTTGAGGTGAAGAAAAACAGATGGAGCCCAGGATTCAGAGTTTGTGCCAGTTATTGTGCTTGAAAATATTTTCTGAGATGATCTGAAGAGAATTTCCACCTTCTACCTCCTGAAAGCTCCATTATAATGTGGACTGAGAGCTGATTAAAAACAGCTAGTGCTGGACTGGATTTGTGACTTACAGCTTGACGCGACCTCCATCAAGCTGTAGATCTTACTCCAGGGAATCAGTAAACGGCCGTGCTGAAGCGTTTCATCTAAAAGCATCAGGATCTCCGGGTTCCTCAACAGTGCAGCTCATAGTCATCCAGTGAGCCACAAGTCACTCAAAACGCTCGTGCGGCTGTTCGCACACAAGCTGAGCATCACAGTCATACAGGGAAGTGTGTTCACTGGCGTCCCTCTCCTGCGCCGCTCAGATTGCGATCTTGCATAGAAACGAGTGCAGGTCTGAGAGTGGGATTCATCGTACGATTTATAAAACATTCATATCTGACAAATATCAGCATTTGAATGATCGGGTCTTGTCTTGATGAGTGCAGCAGCTAAAATCGATCATCATGGTTCTGAAGCCCCGCCCACTGACGTCAAACACAGAGAGGAGGAGTCTTGGCAACAAAATATTTTTTCTGAACTGGAAATGGATCCTCTCAGGTCTGAAGAGGAGGCAAATCAGGAGGAGCTCTTTGGAAGAATAAAAACTGGACTTAAAGGGGAATAGAAAAACGCTGTCTGGAGGCTGATCACAGCGGCACTGAACAGCGAAAAACCACGACACAACTGCAAAAAGCCCCAACACAACAGTCCAAAACCCCAGCGAACAACAAAAAGCCGCAACAAAACAGCAAAAAACCACAACAACAAAAAGCCCCAATACAACAGCAAAAAACCTCAACAAACAACAAAAATCCACGAAACACCAGCAAAAGGCCACCAATCCACTTCAGCCTCAATAAAACAGGAAAAAAGACACAACAGTAGGGCTGGGTACAGGTATTTTTCGGGTACAAGTACTTCTTTGATACCTCACGTACGGTACCGGTTCCTGAACGGTACTTTTTTCGTTACCTGCCTTCACGGAGCACAGACGACGCCATGACTGCATTTGCTCTTCATGCCACTAGGTGTGCTGTTTGCGTGTTCAACCTTGTTTTACACAGACACCACAGAGGAAGAAGGGCGCTACCGCTGCCGGCTCTCCCTGCATGTTGTTAGAAAGAGTGTGAGCCGGCAAGACGTGGTCACATGTTCAATGATGCGATGCACCGTTTTGTCAGTAAAAGAGAAGAACTGAACGATCGTTTCCGTGCATGTTTATTGACCGTGCAGCCACTTTAAGAACCGAAACTGATCCCCGTACGCACGTCTCTTGTTCGGTACCAGTATATACCGAAGTTTTTCAGTCGGTACCACTGCGGTACCGTTAAACGGTGCCCAGCCCTACACAACAGCAAAAATCAAAACACAATGGGACAAAAACCACAACACAACAGGAAAAAAAAAACTCAACACAACGGAAGAAAAGCCACAATGCAACAGCAGAAACCACAACACAACAGGAAAAACCAGATCATAACAACAAAAAGCCAGAACGAAACAGCATAAAGCTACAGCACAACAACAAAAACACAAAACAGCAAAAAGCCAAATAACAACAAAAGGTCACGAGGCAACAGCCACAACCCAACAGGAAAAAGCCACAACACAACAACAAAAAACTACAACGCAACAACAAAAAGCCACAACACAACAAAACCCCACAACGCTACAGAAAAAAACCACAACACAACAGCAAAGACTCCCACAACAACAAAAAGCTACAGCACAACAGCAAAAAGGCCACAGCACTGGAACAAAAAGCCACAACTCATCAAGAACCACAACACAACAACAGAAAACCACAACATAACAAAAGGCCCCAACACAAAGCCACAGTGTAAGTGTGCAGTGGTTGGAAGAACTGGGTTTTTTAGAGGGGATGATGTTTGGAGCTGAACATGAAACATTCAGGTTTCATATCCAGGATCTGGTGAGACGTTAGACTGAAGTGTTTGGTTTCATCATATAGAGCACCAGCTACAAACGTTTCATCCACTTCTCTACAAATGAGAGCAGGAAAAGCAGAAGGCTCGTGGCTCAGGTATGCTTCCCTCTGAAGGGCATTTCAACCTGATACATTCCCATCGGGGGGAAGGTACTGCTGCTCAAAATCTGAACAGCTGCTCTCTATTTGCTCCCGTTGTAGCCACATGGTCGTCAAATAATTACATTTTTACCAGGGTCAGATTTACATTCTTCTTCTGATGTGTCCATCCATCCATCCATCCATCCATCCATCCATCCATCCGTCCATCCGTCCATCCATCCCGCGATTGAGTATCAGTTCAGACATGACTAATTTCCTACCAGAGCCATTCTTTCACACTGCTACATCACGTGTGACTGTACTACAGATGTGAATGTTGATTTCCATAACAAGGTTTGTCGTTACAGTTGAGTTTGTTGATACAGGATGTGTTGCTCCGTCAGCATGGGAGTTTTTTTTCCAACTCATCGTCTCCAGATTATGCTCAGCATCTCTTAAAGTACAACTTCTGTCTCTGTTAATTATAAGAGGGTGCATCATCGTTATTAATTCATGTTCACGGTTCTCACTTTTAGAATTTAACTTCTGATCAATAGGATTGATCAGCTGGTGATCATGATTAAACATCTGCTGATTGTACACATCTGCCTTATAGGACTAATCAGCAATTCTCAGCTGTGACCAAACATCTACTAAACAAGAGGTCATGATTAGGAACTTCTGACTCATTATTACGAGATGCTACGTCACAGTGAGCTAACAGATGATGAGTGGATCATACCTGAGCATCTGGTGTTTGCTCACGACTCAGCATTTCATATTTATACTCACCTTATATTTAATATTTCATGTGAGTTCACACCCTTTAATATTACCTTGGCTCGTTATATTTATGATTGAGTGTCTCTCTGTTCTCACTTAATATCTGGCATTTAGGACTGAGCAACCGTACTTATGGCTTCATGTTTGTATAATACTTATTGGCATTTAGCCTGTGCTAACTTTAACATTTCATGAAATATGATTGCTAAATACACCAGTTAAGCATTTTTATCCTCTAAAGATGTTGTTGCACATCTGAGCTCTGAGTGAAGCCATGAGAGTCAAAATGTCCTTAAATCAGAGTCACGTAGTGATGACGGAGCATCTCCTGTTTCTGAGTGACGTCCGAACATCCTGTCATCAAGTCGAAAAACACTATTCATATGTGTGTGTGCTCGTGTGTCTGTCCTCGGGTTGGGACTGACGGTGCAGGGAGAGCGTTTATAGAGCAGGACAGCTTCACCGCGAGAAGCGCAGTCTAGTAAAAAACAGCTTCCTGCTCAGCTGTGCAAATCAGCTCATTTTCACTTGTTTACGTTCGTGGGAGATTTAATTTCAGTTGGAGTAAACTTTTCTGGGATGCAGGGTTAGACTGTTTCCGATTTATCTGCCATGCTAATAAATTAAATAATATGCGTCGTTCTTTTACGGCCAAAACACAGGGATTAATCAAAGTTTTTGAAGCGCTTAACCCAATTTTTATTGATCGAAATTCTCTTCGCATAATAAATTGGACTTTAAGTGGTACATGCCCACACGGTCTGGATCACACAGGCGTATCAGACTGTGTGTGTGTGTGTGTGTGTGTGTGTGTGTGTGCGTGTGTGTGATGCAGACTTTGGAAATTCCCTTTGTGAAAGGCAGGAGCATCAAGGCAGAAAATGTGAACCGAGCCGGCATAAAGCGGGTGAATAATGCTGTGAATAACTCATTTCCATGAGATTTGTTTGAAATGGCTGAGAGAGTTTTGCATTCACATTTATGGAAAAGGTTCACTGCTCCGTCCTGACCCTGTAAACAAAGCCATCAGCGCTCCACACCTCTTCCTCCGCGGGCTCCCCGGGAGCGCCGGGGAAATGGCTGCCGCTGCTGCCAGCAAAGCAACTTTTTCCTCCCAATCCATTTTTTATTTCCAACTGTTTACCAGTGTGCACTCCACCTCTCACCCCTGCCTGAATGTGCTGCTAATATGCAGTTTGAGGTCTCCTAGCTGTTTTTTTATTATTATTTTATTTTGCCGCATGCTCCCAGAAGCCTTTGCTTTCGTTCGCCTGTGTAATTGTTGCATCAGGCGTGGGCAGAGTCGGTCTGCAGAGAGTGAAAACCGGTTCGCCAGCCAGAAGGAAATAAGCTTTGCTCAGCAAATACATACTGCGGCGAGATAGGAGTTATCAGAGGGCTGAGCGCCGGCCCGGCCCGCTGCGAATTTGAATGTGTGAGCGCTTTGATGTCCGGCCCGGTGTGTTTGCGCTGGGAAAGTAGAGCTGTCATGTGAGTGTGTGTGTGTGTGTGTGTGTGTGTGTGTGTACTGATGAAAGGAAGCATCCACTGCGTGTGCTGCAGGATGTCTTTTTCCCCTCCTGCTTCTCTCCTCTTTGTCTCTGGACTGGTGACAATGAGCGGAGGTGAGAGGGCAGCGGCGCCGGAGCAACACCATTCATCACACATGTCACGCCGCCGGACCGGCTGCACGGGACGAGCCGCAGAAATTAGCATTTCATCACTCTCCCTGTGTGTGTGTGTGTGTGTGTGTGTGTGTGTGTGTGTCTGCTTTTTGTCTCATAACTCCACACGTGACAAATGACTTCAGGATTCGCATAATTTTTCCAGCTGTTTGGATGAGAAGGTGCTATTGACCGGCGTTTTGAGCGTCGTGTCGCTGAACGCTGCGGAGGATTCTCGCTCATGTTTCTGATGAGCGGTGGAGATCGGTGGTCCTGGCGACGATCTCTTCCTTTACCATGTTTTCTAAAAATCACTGAGTAATATGAGGAGGGGAAGAGCTGAGAATGGGCGTTTTCCGGTGTGGACGGCGGGAGGCGGTGCACGGCGAGCTGCAGAGCGTCACTGTAGCGTTTCGCTGAATGTCAGACATGAGTTCGCTGCCGGTCCTCAGAAATGTCAGCTCACTCAGAGGCTGGAGAGAGGGACACAAAACGGGGGTTTTAATGGAGCGTGGCGTTCAGCGCCCTCACTGCACAGCGTCAGCAGCAGGTTCTGTCTGTGTGGAGTCTGCATGTTCTCCCTGCAGGTGTCCTTCACTATCGGCCCGGTAGAACACGATCCTCAGATCCTCCGGTTTCCTGTTTTCTGTTCTTCGTGCGGTTTGCAGAGCACATCACTGATTACTGGAGCTCTTTTAAATTTAAGCGAATCTAATTAGCAATCAGGCTAATGGGAACCTTGTAGGAGTGTCTGTAATTATGTTGTGAGCTTTCTAATTTGTTGGTTTTTTTTTTTTTGTTTGTTTATAAGCTGTTTGTCATTTTCTGTGGCATTTTTAGATGCTTGTTTTCTCCACATTGATTATCTGGATAGTTTTCCATGTGATGCTAATCTCCAGGTGACGGCCATGTGCCGACTCTCCTCCCTGTAGTTACACACCTATAGATGCGTATTTTATTATGGCTCTGTCTTCTTTCACGCCGTCGCCCCTGCCTGCCCGCCTGCACTCCTCTCTCTCATTACTTATCTGCTCTCCTTGAGATCTGCGGCTGTGTGAGGTGTGGAGTTGGCGGGGGCGTTGCATTTCACCTTGCAGCCTTTTCAGAGCGGGACTATTCATCCGGGCTGAGAGCGGGGATGTTCATGAAAGCTCAGAGATTTTATTCAAAGGAGAGGAAAACTGTTTTGACAGAAATAAGCCGCGATTGGTCGCTGCGTATTGTGATGGGCATGCAGGGAAGGTGAGCGCTGCTGAAAAGCAGCGGCCGTATGCATTATTTCACTCTGCTAACGCCAATACTCTGTGTGAATGTGTGTGTGTGTGTGTGTGGGTGGGTGATGCCGCCGGGTGTTAGAGCTCAGGGTGCCGGATCCCGTTCCACCGGGCGTCAGAGCCGCCATTGGCTGCTGGAGGGACGGCGTGATGAACAATCTCTTAATCAAAGCCTAATTGTTTAGCATGATCCTGAGTGACCCGCCTAATGGAAACCTCCCCTTGATTAATGATGTGTGTGAACAAACACAGTGGGAGACACCCCAAAACCTCGTCTGACTTCAGTAATTAAAGGCTGAGTCCAACAGGATCCGAGACTGGATGAAGCAGAGTGATGTGGAGGAACATTCATACAGGAGTTCTCATTCTACCCTCATTCTTCTTGTTTTATACATCATAACAACCACTATCAGCGGCCGTGATGAAAAGATAATTGCCATTATTCCTTCCACCTCAGCCAGTGGTCTTAAAGTTGTGGCTGATCTTTCTGTTTGACAGGATGAAAAGACAAACTGAGAATGTTTTCTCATGACGAAGTGAGGTCTGTCCTTGTAAGTTCACCCACAACAACGGAGATATTTCTCAGCTGCCGCTCTGCCTCCTGCTTTAAAAACACGCTCCATCAGAACGAAGCAGCCTGACAAGGTTAACTTTTGTCTGCGCGTGAATGAAGTGGGGAGGAAATATGCAAAATGATCCTTTTCAGCCCACACATAAACCGGAGTATAAAGGAGACCCGTGTTCCTGAGGAGAGAGAGGAACTTTCCTTCTTTCTCTGGTATTTTGCTGTTTCTCCTCGCCGTTATTTTCCATGTGTTACTAGCGGAGCTGTTCTTATGCACCTCTATACCAACAATCTGCCCTCTGCAAGAGGCCTTGTGGAATAATAAACGCCTTTTTATATAATTACTCACACTTTGGTGTCTGAATAATGGCATCAGAGCGGTTCGTGTCTGTACAGTCGCTGTGAAGCGAGTTCCGGTCGAGGGTTTTCACTCCTCCTCACCTGCTGCACGTCCTCACACGCCGACGTGTGCACGGAGCATGAATGTCAGCTCTCCGCGAGGCATAATCAGTTAATCACCTCCAGACGGGCAAGGTCGCACTGCCTCGCCATTTATCGCCTCTGGCCCGGGCCGCTCAGGGGACAGGGGAGTTCTGGTGGGGGGGGGGGAGTGATTGGGAGGTGTGTGTATTTAAGGATAATTTCATATAATTCAGAATAGGCATTAAATGTCTATCTTCAATCAGGACAGGATTGTTCTGCGATTCAGTTTAATTTACTTAAACAGCACAAATAACAACATATTACTGCGACAGTGTAGCTGCAAACACCACAACACAACAGCACAGTGGAACGCAGGGTTCTGCATCAGAAGTAAAGGCCGGCAGGCCTTCAGGGTGACTCCTCCAGCTTGATGTTTGCCCTCGGTGTTGATGGAGCCGTGGCAGGACGTACCTGCCCACTGCTGCCTTCCCAGAATTCCTCCTTCACTCCTTTTTCCACTCATTACTTTGGTCACGGACAATCGCAGATGGTGCAGCTGCCGGTTTAATTGTTTTTATTACCCAGGCATCTGCTTTCTGCTTTTTTAAACCACAACGCCACGGCGGCAGTCGAGGCCATGTTTGTGAAATGAGAAGATAAACATGGAGGGAGGCGAGCGGCCGCGGTAATGTCAGTCATGTAGCGCTGCTCGTCTCACATCTTGGCTCATGCTGCTCTGATTTAAAGGCACAAATAAAATAATGTGAGGCGTTATTTTGTGGGTGTGTCTGCCTCCCTCCATCTGCCTCTCGTGTTTTGCGGATGCTGAGAGTTTGTAGATGAGAGCCGGAGGATCCCCGCGGCTCCGCCGGGTTATTTTCCTATCTGCTGAGACGAGTTGTTCCGAGCGGAGTCGGAGGGAGGCGGCGGCAGATGTTCGGCTCTGACAATCCCTCTGCCTTGGATCTGCGACAACAAAGCAGCCGAGGGAAAATGTCATCTGCACATCATCCCTGACGGCCCCGCGTGAATGAATAATTACTCTTCTTTGACTGAGGTCAGGAGGAGAAGACGGTAAAGAGAGCTCTAACCCTCTTACCTTGAGACGCTTTCAAACGGGAAGCCCTGCATCACGGCGTGTGATAAGGCGCCGAGGAGGCTGTGACACGCAGAGGCGCTTCACAAAGAAAAAGGTTTTTCTTGTGGCAAAACGTTGAGGGAAATGAAACGCTCGGTACGTGCTCTTCCTCCAGAAGACGAGGCGGCGGCGCCGGGTGGAGAGGGTGGGCGTTGAAGGACTGCTGGGTGGCGCCGAGCTTCACCGCAGTCGTGTCAGGAGGGAGGCGAAGCTTCAGGAATGCATCATTGTCACCATTATGCTTAATAATTTGAATGACGTCTCAGAGCATGACTCAAAGGCACTTGTTCGGGGGCTGGCAGGGTTATTAGAAACGACTCCCCCAATGATGCGTGTCACTGAAGCAGCAAATTAACATGAGGAGATGGAGGCGCGTTAACGGCAGCAGAGAAAGGCGGGAACGGCTGAGGTGGAGGGAAACGGCTGGCACGCGAAGAGGAACGGGGAGAGATGTTGCTATTTTCACCCTCTTTGTTAGTGGAGATGCTCGGCTCGCGCTGCTCCAGCTCCTGCTCCGTTGGAGCTTTCCTCCGAACACCAGGTGCTCCTGTTGTGATAAATGATTCTCAACTGCGCTGAACAATGGCGGAGGCGCCCAGACATGTCCCCCATCAAATACTTCCACAGCGCCTCTCCCACACACCACACAATGAGCACGCTGGAAGGCGCTGGCGCTTGTTTGTCTTGCCGCCACGCAGCACTGAGGGCTATTTTTGTTCCCTGCTTACCATTTTTACTCTCATGGGAGCCGACAGACTGCACCTCGGGATGTTCCAGCGCCGGCCACTGGCCGCTCTCTTTAATCCGACTCTCTCTCTACACGCTGCTTCCTCCGCTGGCCTCTCCTCTCGGCTTCCTTTGTTTCCCCGTCTCTGCTGTCTGACAGCAGACGAGGCGTGATGCATGTACAGTGCCTTCACCTTTTCCCGCCCAGTAATTTATGCTGTCAGGGGTTTCCCTGTGTTTGGACGGCCGGCCTCCGGTGTGTGTGCAGAGCAGTATCTTGGGGTGTTGACACATTCCTCCGTGTTCAGCATGAAGCAGATTGTAGCAGGTAATTGATGGGGGGGTCACTGCCACCGGCACGTAGAGCAAACTGAGGGGAGCCTGCTCCTTTTAAACCTCACCAATTAGATTAGGAGAAGGTGAGCTGACCGTCTCCGGGAAACCATTTTGTTTTCCAGCTTTTTTCATTCACTCTCATGCTCTTTCATGACTTAGAATAAAAGCACGTTCAGCATGTTTTCCTGTGACGGTAAAGATTCCTGTGTCCCCCGGACCGCCAGCGTAGCCACGTTACTGGTTTTGGTCATTTTTCTTGCTTTTTGTGTTTCTTCTGCCTAAAGTTATCGTCAACAAACTTTGAATGCTTTTAGCGTTTGCTGCTCTGTCAGTTTATCGTACAGCTGAAGTCCCAGCTTTTTTCTACTTATTAAGGAGCTTATCTTCGTGCTGGCACAACACCTCGATGCTTCGCACACCTCCTCGTCCTCGGAGCAGCATCTTTTTTCTCCTGAACATTTCACAGCCACAGCCTTTGTCCTGTTCAGTATTCTGTCTGAAAAAAAGTGATAAAACCCCATTCATCAGCAGGAAGTATCCTCAGACTGCAGATTCCTCTGGTCTCTGTGCTTCTGGCTGGGAACCGAACCACCACAGCTCAGGACCTCATTACCGTCCGGCGCTGCTTCGTCCCGGTTTAGTCTCTGATCATGTTATTTGTTTTATTGGAACTAGGTAAAATTCTCCACCAACAGGATGAAAGTAAAACACGTCTCTGTGGATTTAAATCATTTCGATATTTTCGTCTGAAGCAACTCTTCAATCCATTCCTTGCGCTTGGTTTGGCAGTCTCTTTCAGGGGCGTGCAACAGTAATCCTAATTGGAACGGTTTTGAAAGAGTTGAGCCATGAAAATCATTTGGATTTTTATCTTTATTATTTATTCATCACCTTTGAAAAGAAAACCACACTTCTAAAAATCACTGCTTTTTCCCTTTCCTTTCAGCCTCACGTCCACCTTCAGGTTGATTAGCCAAGCTGCTAACATCTGACGGTAAACGTTTGTGTACATGTTTGTGATAAAGCTTTCCTGGAAATCTGCGGCAGGAGCATTGTTCTAATCGCTTTGCAAATATTGCCTCAGAGGAGTAAAAATCGCATCACGCTTAGATCCAATTTGTGCTACACTCACCAATTACTTTCACGGTCCACTTCCCGTCTAATACAGAAAGGCCAGATTATCCTCTGGATGTCTGGGTGTTGCACACCCTAATTACAAACACAAATTGGAAAAATGCAACTTGTGACAAAAATCTAGCACGTGATTTGTTCTCTTTCCAAGAAAAACATTTGCTGTAATTTACTTTGTCTCTGTGAGGAGAGCTGGTGCCGGCGAGGGCCTACTTATGTAGGATACGCAGAGTTTTTGATCTTTCATTTGGTCCTGCAATCAGATAAAGCTGTAGCGCGGCTGCACTGTGACTAATTGGCTTGATGTATAATTAATCCTAACAGTGGTACCAGTGTAGTTCATTACATGACTGATTAAGAGGACGTTCAGAGGGAAAAGACTCAACATCAGGAGCTCAAACGCGCTGCGGAGCTTTGAAAGCTGCAGCAGATCGGAGGCTGAGGAACTTCACCTGGAAACGACTGAAGAAAAACAGACGCCGTAACGCGGGGTGAGCTGACGACTGAACTCCACTCACAGCTTGTTTGGCTCTTTATTGCTCTTCCATGGACTCGCTGCTGCACACAACTCAAGCCTGGACTCACAACGGACCCGCCGAGCGAGGAAGTCAAGGCCAGTCCGGGTTTTACCGAGGAGTCACATCCACCGGTCTAACACTGAGTGGAAGTCGGGGACAGGTCCCATCCAGAGGAGCTGAGACTGAAGCACATTCAAAGTTAGCAGGATGTTCTAACAGGGATTTATTATTACTGGAACAAAAGTCAAGATATAATTGGTTTAGATTTGTTGCCAAACTCCCTCAGGTTGAGGAAACGTCGTACATCAGGTCATAAAATTCAGCCTATGTTGCCACTTTACGCTGATGACATGGGAATATCTGTGGTTAAATCAGATGGAGTCAGACCTGTCCTGTGTTTTCACTCGCTTACCTTCTCCTGCAAAGTCAACTTCTGTCAGCGGGTTCCATAGTTATTGAGCTTGTTCCATTTTTTTAACATAGAGATAAATACACCACAATCGTCTCATACCGCTTCATATGATTCAGATGATTGATTTAATGACATTAATGATTTAATCTTACACGAGCAACCAAAATAATGAAAAAAAAAAAAACTAGTTTTGCTTTTTCAAATCAAGAAATCTCGAGTGGAGAGTGAAAAGAACAAGACAGAGAAATCAAAACAACGATTTTAACTAAACAGTAAATGCAATTCAAGCTGACTGATCCTGAAATCACAGAGCGGGAGCTTTCAGGAGAACCTGACCGGATCAGGCTGAAACTGCTTGATCTTATGGGGTGCTGTGCTTCTCTTTGAGCTGTTTTTGTCCGACCGAAGATTACAAAGTTAACTTTCAGATTTTGTCACACAGTCTGTTGACAGAGTTTCTTCAGCAGTCTGGAGAGAGAGCATGTGACCCACTCATTTCTGGAGAGCTAGCCACAAAATGAAATGACTTTTCACTTTACACAACTGATTTTCCATCTGCCGAACTCAAAGCAAACTCTCAAGAGGCAAAAAAAAAAAAAAAAAAAAAAAAAACCTGTTCAGATGAAGCAACATGGAGCCCCGGGCAGCAGGTAGTACTGTGAACGAATCAGGGGCGAGCAGAGAGAGAGAGAGAGAGGGAGAGCGGCGCTCCTCAGCCTTCAAGGAGATAGATGCGTCCTGCCACTGTATAAATTGGCTGTCGGAAACATTTTGCGAGGAGAAACTGCAATAGCTGGGAAGTAGGAGGCCTGGTGACGATGATGGAGAAATGGAAAGGGGGGGGGGGGGGGGGGGGGGGGGGGGGGGGGGGGAGATCGGGTGAGGGTCAAAGGGAAGAACCAGAGAGGCTAAAACGGGAAGAAGGCCAAGGTTAGCGTTAAATGTCTTGTAAAAGGTGAGGAGACAGCAGTGTCATCAGACAGGACCGTCCGTGAAGACAAAGGCAGAGGCGATGAGAGTCTGACAGCGTGGCGCCGCCGTGCTCTTAGCCAGCTGCTCCGTCAAGATCAAACAGTTATTTAGGCCAGCGCTGTGATTATTATCACATCCTTAATGAGGAGGATCACTTCACCGCCGAGACGCCGCCGCTGTGGAGCGCGTCACCTGCGAATCGCTCCGTAAACACCAGAGCTGAACCTCGGCCGGCCGCGAGTCGCAGTAATAAAGGAAAGAGCCACACTGTAGAATAGCAATTACTCAAGCAACGTGGCAGCCCTGATAAAACGAACGCAACCTTATGACTTGGCAAAGCAGCTTCATGGTTAATGCAGGACTTCCTGGATGGAGCTGGAAGTTATTGGACGCCTGCTTCCCTGTGGAATAGCAAAGTGGTCTGGCCGCGCCGCATCGGGGACGAGATAGCGGCTGTCCGCCGCAGGATGGATGGGACGAGGAAATGAGAGGGGCGGCTCGGCCGCGACTTGGACGGCGGCGACTGAATCAAAGGAACAAAGCCAGGAACAGCGAGCGGCGCCACAGCTCCACCTCTCATCCACACGCTGGGAGTAGAGACCTCATTCAAGCTTTTCTGACAATCCCCTGTAGACAAAAGATAAAATGGCATCCCAGTAATTGCTTGAACCTTCGTCCTGGAGGCAGGAAGTGATCACATGACCCTGGGAGGTCTAATGTTTGGCCTCTATCATAGAGCAGCATCAGCTATTGACACAGTGCAGTAATGACCTACCTTAGGGCCGGCGGCGTCTCGCAGAGTAATGATGACCCACGCCCGCCTGCGAGCCGCTGCTTTTCTCCTCATCGATGCAATTACAGCACTGAAGCACGGCTGGCCCCGAGCAGAGAGGAAGAGCAGGATTCCCGGCTGTTCCTCTCGACAGAGGTCTCAGAATACCTCCAGACGCAGCAGAAACACCAGCTAATTGCTTAATCTGTAACAGTGAAATGGATATCGCGGCTGTTCGCCGCACAGGTTGTCGAGATGCATTAATTATTGTTGATGCTCGCTTATCCCCCACCGCTGAAAAATGAGATGACAAAGGAGGTAATTTCCTCTTTCTCTCAAGATGGTGTGTAATTGCGGGCGCTACAGTAGAGAAAGCGGGAGGGAGGGGGGCCGGCGGGGGGGCGGACGAGGAAGGGAAAGGTCTGTGTAAGACTTCTCTCTCCCCGCTTCTTCTGACAAAGACTTTAATTCACCGTAATTATACAGATGGATTGAAATATACAGCAAGACAGGGAATCACTCCAATTATGCAGAGTTGATTAAAATTTGGACCCCATGCCAGGGTGCTGCCGGAGCATGGGAGGAGTCGGGATGCGCCGCGTGGAAACAGCAAGACGGAGGAGGATTCTGGTATCCGCCCTCAGTAACGCCGTGCACGAGGACAACAGTTCCTCCGCTGCACAAACAGGCGAAGTGCTCGTGTTGGATCCTCATGGCCTCCTAATGAAGATGGATCAATGCTATTCATTTACTGACAGCCGCGCACGGCGGGCGGCGCGGCCCATCGCCTGTACTGTGTAGCTGCGACAGCGGCGGCGTTTACGCTCAGCGGCGGCGGAGACGAGTCCTTGGCATCTGGAGACGGCGGTCAGTGGAGGAGAACCAAGAAGAGAGGGAGGGTTAAGAAAACAGGAGATGGGGAATAAAAAGGAAGCAGGCGCAGAGACAAAGAGAGAGAGAGAGAGAGAGACAGAGAGAGAGAGAGAGAGAGAGAGAGATCACAAATGGGAGGAGCGGAGTGAAAAGGGCAAGACATTTGTCACCCTCTCCTGCAGGACCATAGGAAGAAAGAACAATATCATTAATCTCCTGACATTTCAATATTGTATTAACCTTTCTAGTGGAATTCTATGGGCTCATTAGTCTTTTTTGAGAAGGGGAAAAATAATAATCAATAGAACAAGCGGCGGACATGTTGGGGAAATACACTGCAGTCAGATAACATCTAACCTTGAGCCAGTCACCAGATTCTGCTCTGTCTTTAGCAATCACCGCGTTTCTACGCCTCAAACGAATCGGTCAGAGCTACACAGAAACACGGCGAATAAACAGAAGAGAGGCTGTTCTCTCGAGCAGGTCGCTGTCGTAAAAGAGAGAGACGGTCCGGCGGTGAAACGGCAGCTGAAGATGACGAGACGAGCACGTCGGCATTTGACTAAGAAAATCACTCTGATTCTTTCCCATTATGCGTCCGACGCTGCCGGCCCTCTGTCACCAACGTTTACATTTGGCCCCGGTGAGCAGCGGCGGCGGCGGCGGCGGCGGCGGCTGTTGTGAAAACATGTTGCTTATTGTCGGAGTGGCGTGATTGTGTGTTTGTGGCGGACGTTCCTGACCCCCCCCCCCCCCCCCCCCCCCCCCCCCCCCCCCCCGGGGGGGAGTCACGTGGGTTCAAGGGTTGTTTCGATACCGTCATTAGAGGCCGAACCCACAGCCGACGAGAGCCTCTTAATGGGATTCAGTGGACTCAGGGAAGTGAGTGGGCGGCAGATTCACACACCCCCTCACTGGGAGGAGGGCTTTTAATTTCTGCTCTTATTCGTTATTTAGCAGAAATCAATCATATTTGTAATGGAGGGATTACTGCACTGGACAGGAGGCTGATTCAGAGACACACTGTCAACACTTTATGAGAGATGCTGGGCTTTACGGGGCCTGTATGCTGAAAGAGATGAACGTCGATCTGTGTGATACGAGAGGCTGTGGCGGCTCCAGCTCTGCAGTGTGTTGGAGGTTTACTGTAAATTGGAGTTCATGAGTTTGTTGCACATTGTGAAAGAGATATTTATTCACCGCCATTAAATTACAAATTAAATCAGAAATCCCAGATCGATTCACTGCATTCCTAAAGCCAGATGTTGAGTGAACAGCTGATCAAACAGTCCACACGTTTTATAACTGGTCTAACTGTTCATGTGGCAAAAAACCAGCTGATGGCTCGATGGGTTTTAAAGTTCCAAATCCGCTCCTCTATAAATGTAAACAGACAATAAGGCAAGAAAACTAAACATGAAAAGAAAGCATCAGATCCTCTTCAGACTGTCATCCACATTTAGAAAACTACAGCAGTCCTCTGATAATCTGAAAACAAAACTCTCAAGGTCTGATTCTTAAAAAAATGTGTAAGCCATGCAGACGTCTGTCTTTACGGTCATCGTCAGTAAGATTTTATCAGATCAACCCTAAAGGAGAACTGACTTTCACTGAGACGATCCTCACCGCACAGTTTACTGAAGAGTCTTTCTCTTCTGCAGCGTCAACAGAATGAATCCACTCGGTCAGGTAAACTGATCCAGATAATCAGCAGGCTTACATCGGAGCATTAATAATTACTGTCAGTGCTCTGATGGAGCCGTGGCTCATTAGCAATATTAAACGGGGGCTGATGAGTTCAGCTTCCAGATGCAAAGAGCCGAGGGAGGGAAGATTCCCGCCATACTCCGCTGGGTTAATTGTCCAGACCCCGTCGGTACTAAATAAGGACAGTTGGAGCGACTGGCCAAATGACGAATGGATGTACAAATCATCCACATTACTTCTGGGTTATTAAAAAAAGTTGGGTTTGGCGGGCGCCCAGGCTGCCTCTCTCATTATGCCTGGCAGCTATCTCTCGCCCCTCCGCTCACGCCGCCGCCGTCGAAACCCGCTCGAGTGTTTAACACTGATTAGAGAGAAGTTTTGGTGGCGCGGCGCGATTGTGATGAGCTGGTCCGGGAGACTGTTAAAGCTAAATGAGTTTTGATGGATTGTCTGAAGAGGCGGCGTTTGACCTGCAGCTGGAGTGGAAATGGATGTGGAGAGGTTCCGCCGAGCCGTCTGAGCGCCGCCGCGCACCTGCGACGGCGGCCTCCTCGCCGGCGTGCCCGGCGACGCCGAGACGAGTCGTCAGACGGAGCACAGCTGCTCGCTTAATTACCTCCTAGGATGGGGAGGAGGTTAATGAAGCAGTTTGGCGATCACAAATGAGAGACAGCCTGAATGCTCACAAAAGAAACCAGTTCTCGGCTGCTGGGACTCGGCTGAAAGAAACAGCTCTTTGAATTATTGATTGCTAAAAGTGAGACGCTGAAGGAGGTTAGCATGCGTCTGGTGTGGCAGGTTCTCCACAGAGGAGGCAGGAATCATCCTGATTTTAACAGCTTTAACTGGAGAAACTGATCATATCACTCATGACTTCAGTCATTAGTAGGAGGAGTTGTGATGTTTTGTCTGCCCATAGTTTGCATCACATCCTGTATTTTCATTAAATTACAGATTTTCCCTTTTTAAAATAAACAGCATCAGCCGTCTCATATGCTCTGCGCTCCCTCCTCCAGCTCAGAGCTGCTTCCTGAGCACACAGGTAGGACCAGGGAGGAGGAGCAGCAGCCTCGCTCTGCATATTCATGCCTTCACGGGGCGAATCGGCCGGCTGCCGGGGAATCCGCCTAATGCCCTTAATCACCTGCATCTCATAGCCGGGCGAGGACACACCTCCTCTCATTATAATGATGGATGGAAGCAGGAGGGGGACGCTCTGCCCTCTTCCAAATTTGTTCCTGTTTAGAAAGGTGCTTATTAGTGAACACCTGGGGGAGAGAAGGGGGGAGGGGGCTGGAGCTGACAGGAGGAGGAGGAGGAGGAGGAGGATATTCACAGGCTACAGCTGTCATTAGGAAAACGCTGATAAATTATCCTGATATGTTTTTAATTTCAATTTGTCTGTGGAAACATGGAACGTCAGAAGAAATGATCAACCAACGCCACAGAGCAGGACTGTTTTGAACACAAGTGACACGTCTGCAAACACTGACACACCAGGAACCGCTGTGGTGTGTGAGCGGTGTGTGTGTGTGTGTGAGTGCAGTGTGTGTGCACGGCGTGTGCGTGCACCTGGGGTCTCTCAGGACCTGCAGCTCTGGGTGTGCTGGTAACGTGGAGGAGGGCGCGGCGCCACTCATTAGCTTGCGGAGGCCTTGGTGCAGCTGCTGGCGGGTCGGGGACGAGCCGTCCCTCCGTCTTCATCTCTGGTGTTTGAATAAGCCGGACAGACAAGAGTTTGACATTAAAGACTCCCGTCGGCCGCGTTATTGCCTCCGTGCGAACAAGCCGTCTGCAGGTTGGACGTAATAAACCAGAACAAATGTATTTTGGCCTCCAATTAGGAGGAGTTGCCGGTCAGAGTCCCGGACGTTTTGCTTGGCGGCGTCAGCAGCAGAGTGAAGAGCGATGAGGAGGAGGACGAGCTCTGTATTGGCTCCGTCATGGAACCTCATTCAAGCCTCCTTACGCCTAATTGGCAGCAATCTAAGCCTGTCAAATTGAATATAATCCCTCCGCTATTGGTTTGAGCCTCCTCCGCGGCGCCGCACGCCGCCGCTGACTGACGTGGCCGCTGATATTGTGAGTAATGGGCAACGCTAATGGGATTGGCATTAGGTAATACATTTGAACGGCTACAGAACGGAGACGGCCGCTTGGCCGCCGAGCTGCAGATATCGACAGTTGCCTCCTTGGCGGTGTTGTTGAAGAGCGCCGTGTCCTTTCGGGTGACGACTGCTCTCACGATTTCACATTAAAATGCAATCCATGCAGTGACATTGAGTTTTATTACGGGGCTTTTCAATTATAGCTATAATAAATATAGCATTGAAGGGAATGTAATCTTTTTATGAATATTGTTTATCTCTCCACAAATGATGCTGTCAGCTCCTTCTACATCTATTAATGGGAAAAATCTGCAACTTTTACAACAATCATCTATTTAACTAAAATAACTCAACTTTATTTTGATGGAGAGGACTCCAGCGGTACATGAATAACGACCACAGAAACAATTCAGAGTTTCAACTTTTTTATTCATCGTTTTTTGTTTTTTTTTTTTAGTTCTTTTTTACTTTTTTGCTTTACGAAACAAATGTTTGCAGATGTCCTATGAATAAACAACAGCACCCTTTCTCCTTAAAACAGGGCGAGAGCAGCCCTTTAGTATCACGAGGAGAGACTCCTTCCGTCCGGCCGCCGCCTCTCCGGGGCCCGCAGCCGCTCACTTCCTGTGTTCCACATTCATTTAAGTGCATTTATGGACGACGTCGCCGTGTCGGCTGACGGGCGACAGCTGGGTTCATGGTCAACGCCAAAAAGGCATTTACTGCAGCTATGGCTCACATTACTGTCCGTTTTCACCACTGGAGCGAGCGTCTGAGCCGGAGAGGACGGCGAGCGCCACACAAAGAGTCTCTGCTCGAGCACGGCCTTCGTAAACAGCAAACGTCACTTCCGTCATCATCATCATCATCATCATCATCATCATCAGGATTAACTAGACTCTTTTGTCATACCTGTTTTCCTCCAGTAAGACAAAAAGGTTAATAGATAGAATGGTTTAAAATAAAGTTTAGTGATTGTGCTTTTAAAACCAAAGTAAAACAAATAACAAACATTGATGACAACACGAAACATAACAGTGCATTACAAAAAAAATGAAAAAAAAAAAAAAAAATCCCAAAGTGGCACTTTCTGGGGGCAGCTAAATAATATAGCAATTTACAACATGGATGGAAATGATAAAATAATTATATTTACTGGCATAATAAAATTAGAGTTCGCAAAATAAAACAAGGAAGACAATTTTGAGGTACCACGATGGGCGAAAACGAGAAGACATCATGTATACAGGCATATTTACAGACAGTCCCTTCCAGTAACACGTGACCGCAGCGGCGCCGGCGAGCGCCGGCGAGCGTCCGGAGCCGGCCTCCACGCCATATTGCATTGGAATCAAACATAAATATACTGCTGCGTATTCCGGTTTGAATGCACCGCTCTGCAATCCTCAGACGCTCTTTCCTCTTTTTTTTTCTTTTTAAACTGACATAGAAAATGATAAGTTAGAAAAAAATCAAAACAAAAAGAAAACATCGGTTTGTTTTCCAGATGTAAAGAAACACGATGGACAGACGGGATGACGGCAGCCAACATGACGGTGAAATACTGAGATATTTAAAATCGTAAGAGAAACAATGGTGCTCCCTCCACTCCTGGAAAAATCTGAACAGTTCCACCTTTTTCTTCTGTTTTCCTTCAGCTTTCTACCATCTGGATGGACAGAGAAACAGAGTCATGGGTTAGCGTCCGCCAGTGCAGGAAAGAGTTTCAACTCGACGGACAGCAGGTAACGAGCAGATTGATTTTCTCAGAGACATTGTGTCACACGGCCAATTAAATGTCACGGTCAGCTTGTTTTCCAGCTTGCAACATATTTTTCTTTGTTGTTTGTCGCTCGTGTTTCTGCCTCCTTCTTTGTACGATTTGACCCAATTCATGCCGCAAATGAGCAGCAGCGCCGTCTCCAGGTCTCCGGATGGATTCTATCGTCCTTTCTCGTCTCACAAGTGGCTCTTGACAGAGCAGCGCCGCCGCACTGAGACGTGTCTCCATCGTAAACAGTCAGTATGGACAAAGGACACGGACTCATTCACTGATCAGCTAGTTTGGGTTAGTGTGTGTATTGGTGTGTGTGTGTGTACCTCCAGCTCGTCGTCTCCAGGCTGGAAGGCTCCGGGTGTGTTGGGGCCCATGTCGGCGGGGGCCCTGCGGCCGGCCTCCCCTCTCCGCCGGCCCCCGGAGCCCCTGGAGGACATGGAGCTGGAGGAGCTGGGCTCCCGGGGGCTGTTGACTGAGGGGAACTGCGGCCGGCTGTAGGGCAGGATGTCCTCTGAGCCTGGGGGCAGAGGCGGACCGTCAGGCGAGCCGAGGGGGTTGCGGGGTCGATTCCCGCCCGGTGCGGCCCTACCTGTGTGCTGGCGCGCCTTGCCGGCCGTGCTGCCCTCCGGCTTGCCGCCCTTCCCTCCGTGAGCGGTCTTTAGTCTGTCCTGAGCATCCCTGCGTTCGGACGAGCTGGTCCTGGGGTCCGAGCCCTCCCGGGGCCGGTATCCGCCCGCCACGCCGCGCTTGTCTCGCCCCTCTCCCGCTTTGGGCGACACGACCCCCCTGCCCTCCAGGGCCGCCTTGGACGGGTGTGTGGGCGACTTGAGCACGGCCGGAGGCGGAATGGGCGGAGGCGGCAGATCTGCGGGGTAAACACAGGAAACGTGAACCACGGAGAGAAGCGTTGGAGCCTGAGGAAGAGGAATCCGTGCAGCGCCTGAAACTCCAGTGTGTATCATCTGTCAGTCAGCTGTCTCACACCTGCAAGGTGATGCACAAACACAGCTGCGGTGTGTGTACAAACGGCGGGAGCGGCGCCGACAGTAAACACAGGAGATGACAGCCGAGCGGCCGAATCGGGCCGCAGAGTTATGAGACTCTGCGGAGGAGGACGAGGGGAGTGTGACGGTCAGCAGCTGGCGCGCCGCTCCTCCGGTCCGTGAAGCAATGCCGCCCGCCCTCGAGCCATTATTCACCCGAGGCCGGTCAGCGGGTCGCCTGGCCGCTCGCGCATCCGCGGCCGTCCCAACAAAACGGCGGGCGAAAAGCCTTGATGGCGTTCCATCTTCTAATTGGTTCCCGGGCTGAAGGAGGGCGGCGCCGCGGCCGGAGCCCCGAATCCACAACCGGATTGGAAGGTTCATAAACAGAGGGAGTCGCTCCGGGACGCTGCTTCTACTGTTTGACACTAAAATCAACAGGGGGGGGGGGCATCAAACAGCAGAGGCCTCTGCAGTTTTTAATATCTGCCTTCCTCCTGAGCCGGGCCTCAGTCGGTCCGATCGATGCCACCGCCTGAGCTACGGCTCACTACGAGGGAGGAGCAGCGCCGCTCAGATTTATGAGGAAGCGGCGGCGAGGACGGGGCTCGGGTCTGAGGAGCGTCTCCGCGCTCGCCGACGAGGAAGGCAGTTAATTAGGCGGACAAGGTTGAGACGGATCGGGAAGGACGGGAAGGGGTTAACGTCAGAGAGGAGGGAGGCGGAGGCATTAAAGTCAAACGCAATATGAATCATGGGGGGAATAGAAGTTGGGTGTTTCCACATCCACTGTGCAAACAGGGGAGAGATGATTAGGTCAAAGAGGGCTAAGCAGCCGGGCTGCCTTCCTGGTTCACTTGTTTTTCCCCTCCTTCTCTTTACGGCCTCCTCCTTGACTGATGGCGTTCATGTGTATTTATAGTGATGCGGGCTCAGCCGCAGGTAATTGGAAAGGAATAGAGGCATAAAGCAGATGAGAGAAATACATAACAATGAGCATTATGGCATCTTGTGTGTCTATAAAACACACTCTGTGTTTCTTTTCTTTGTTCTGAATTTGATTAAATTACATTCCCTCAGCGATCACCTCGACACCTCCACTGCAGACCGCAGACGGGCTGTATGGACGGCGGGGCGGGGGCGGGGGAGGCAATAACCTCCAAATGAAAAACAATCCATTCAGATCAAATGCAATCAGCAGGAGGACTGATGGACAGACAGAACGGCAGCGCTGTCACTCCACCCCCCCTCCGCCCAAACCAAGATGGAGGAGAGTGGAGTGGGATGGAGAGATCACTCCAAAGGGAGGGCGAGCGGATGGGGAGGGAG